>NW_020653713.1:3965949-3994745 GCF_003589595.1 Hyposmocoma kahamanoa
AAATTCAGTCATTGTAATAAATTAAGCCCGGGCACCCTGTATACTACCATTCTCACCTATCTATTTCGAGGGTTCAGTTGTTTATGTTATTTCAACGCATTTTGCAATAATAGAAGTATCCCGGTGTTTACATTCTGCCAAATCACTACCCATTGCTGCAGTGATATCTATCAAAAGCATATTTTATTCAAAAACATAAGGGGAAACGGGGTAAACAACATTTATGCGATTTAGAGCTCTAAGACACTTCCGTCTTTATTATCTTTAAAATAAAGCCTATATTGGTATATTTTTCGACATTTGCGAATGTTTTGCTTTGGTTAAAATTAATTTGTAAGGTGCATGAAGTCTCCATGGCAGTAAAAAATAATTTAGGATTTGATTCCCGTCACATTAGCTATGTTTTTGTAAAAGCAAATTGTAAGTTTGTTTTCAATTTATTGTTATTAAAAAGGGCAGTTTGTTATTTATAGGGGTCCTAAAAAGTGAAATGAAAAATTATAATGTCTAAAATAAATAAGATAATACTTTTTAAATTGATATGTTGGTTTTATTTAAAGTGGTCATTTGGTATTTTATCATTATGACACTTTAAGAAAATAATAATTGGACCATTGTGAATATAAAAAAAAAATACACCATTGATTTGGATATAAAAAAAACAAAACATTTTTTTAATTTATTTATTTACGCATTTTTACTTAATTGAGACGAATTGTCTCATCGTTACATTCGAATTTACACATTTTTTTTACAAATTAACATTAAATTATAATAATTTATAGTACAATAGTTACTTAAACAAAGATGTTATCGTTCACACTTTTACTAAACAGTCGTAGCAAGTTTGTTTTATCGCTTAATTAAAAACGTATGACAAAAATTTAAAACAAAGTCTTATGGCAACAAATAAATGCAATGTAATGGCCATTACACGTGACCAATTCAAACGTAACGGTTTAGAACAGCTACCAATTCAAACAGACACGTGTTTTTAAAACTGGAACTCTAACTTTTTAATTTAAAGCTCTCACGTGTTCAGCCAGTAGACATAATTTAGGCAGAAATAAGCTTCGTTTTTTTAACTGGTTAAATGGTAAAGTTTTCTTTCAATTTAGAAATAAACTCATTAATTGAGCTACACGAGAAAAATATAATTAATCTACCTATATTTACAGTTTATGTTTATGGAGATTCTAACATCGTTGCATTATAATTTGGACTTTAAATCCTTTGATTAGAAGTTACCATTCAAAACAACAGCAATAAATTTAGTTCAGTGAGTAACTAATGACATGAAATATCAAGAAAATACTTTAAAGCTGATACGAAGCGCAATCGAGTTACGCTGACTTCAAACGCTGTCTGAAGTTGATGAACAAACCAAACCAGACTTCAGATTGGCTTATAATTTCCACTTTTATATGGCTGTTTAGGAGAAACAGAAACACTTAGACTTAACTTCAATTACTCGTGTTAAATCAGTAACTATGGTTTAATGACCTAGTAGCAATATAACACCTTGTAAAAGAGTTCGTCCAGGGAAGTACTGCCACCTTGCCTATTTCTGCCGCCAAGCAGTAATGTGAGCATTACTGCGTTCCGGTTTTGAAAGGTAGGGTGCTGGTGAAATTATAGGCATATAGAACTTGTCAACTTATGTCTCAGGGTGACAGGCGCAGTGGCAGTGCCCCTCTGATCTTTGTGATTTAAAGCTTTAAGTGGCACTACAACTGTTACGGGTAGGCGTGTCGCTTACCAAAGCCTTCACCGTCCCGCCACTAGGTACCATAAAAAAGACAATATAACACAAAAACGTTATACGCTTGAGAAGTAACTTCTAATCTCTCTTAAACCTATACTTGATAAAGTTACATTCAATATTATATTTACAATTATACACGCATTAAAATGGAATGTTTACGATACCAACAAGACATTAAACTAAGTACATAGATCTACAAGATAAAAATCAAAGAGGAACTTTGAGAAACAATGCAACTTCTTGAGCAAAAAACTAGTACATTCTGGAAAAAAAAACAAAAATATGATCATACCCATTCCAAGACGAAACAAAAAAAAATGCAAGTCTACTTCTTGGTTTAAAAAATTTAAAAACATAACATAGCCTCAACACAAACTTCAAAACTTAATTCAATCCCTGAATCAAGAAACTACTATTCAGGTCAAAATATAACAGTCAATGGCCTCCGAAACTCAGACCCTCCCTGCGCACTTTGCGTGTACTGCCCAGGATATTGAGGCATTAGAAGACTCGGTGATCCCTGATAATACGGCAAAGACGGAGAAGAGTTCGATCCGGAAGAACTTCCTTCAATACGGTCATTTTTAGGTGTCATATCAGGAGATTCTGCTGGTGACCTTGGAGAAAGACTTGAAGGCGCAGAATTCATGGAATTTGAAGTAACAGCTGAACTTAATCCAGCTATAGCAGCTGCAGACGCTTCTGAGTACATCTTACTAATGTCCATGGGGTAGGACCTTTGCTGTTGCTGGTCCATGTAGTGGTCCATGTAGGCTTTGGACAGAGCTGCCGAGTCGAGGTACCCTCGTGAAGGATCAGGGTACATACCGTAACTTCTGTACTTTTCTGCTTCCATCGAATACTTCGACATGTCCATTGAAGAACCGACCTGAAACAAAATTAGTTCCAATTAGGAAATAATACTGAAAGAACAATTACTGAAGGTTTTTATTCAAATGAAGTAAGAACCATGTTTAACATGCTGTCCAAAAGTTTGAATAGTGGGAAAATCACGACGTCTCTCTCCTCTCTGATGAATGACGCATTTTTGTAGTTAGAGACCGTACATCTCTACTAAAGGCTACTTTTATGTACTCGCATACTAATATAACTCTTATACAGAAGGAATTCATATGAGCTACTGTTCAAGATAAAGTACAATACCAAAAAAATCATAGGCAGGAAAATTTACCTAAGGCTAGTTACGAAAGAAACTCATAAGTATTGCACATTCGAAGGTAACACGTACCATATACACCAAATCAATGAAATACTAGATTATTACCCTGGTCACTCAATAATAAGATACAAAAATGAAATTATCATTTCCATTAGGAATCCCAAAACTAGATAAGTCGAAATATTAACAAACCAGCGCTAGAAGACAATAATTTCAAGAACTAATTAAAGAAACCGTAATCTGTACATGTAACACTTTTGAAAATTATATTTGTCCTATATTTTCTGTAACAAAATAAACCATTACGTCATTCGAAAATAAACTTTGTGGCTTTAGGTTTAATGTCGACAGGATTTGGTATCCATGAAAATGTACTATGGTATTGTATATTACACGCTCAGACACACAAATCAAATGTGGACAAAGCGATCGAATAAAGGCTCGAATTTTAAAATTTTTAATGAAGTGAGCCGTATACCATATTGTGAAGAAAATATCGCTGTTTGATACACACAGATGTTTTGCTTACCAACAAATTGCGCTTTAGATGTAACATTTTATAAAATGTTTGCAATAAATATCTACCATTTATCGTCTTTACAACGTCACTATTTGGACGAAAACGAAAAGAATTTATTTATCGTCATCATCGTCATTTATTTACCAACATCGAATCCCTTTTTTATCAACAAACAAATTCATGTAGATTTATTATTCAGTTTATCAAGTTTATTGTCAAAATCGATTTTCTTAGCAGCACTACAGTACCTGCATTCATAATCTAAACCATTTCCTGAGACGCTTTAATTTTAAAACTATAGACGTTTTTTGGATTGTATTTATTATTTTTATCGACTCGATCTGCAGTTCAGGTATAAGAGCGGTGGCAACAAACATTGATACGAGTTCAGTCAGATTGTAGAAAATTTTCATTGTGTTGTTTGATCTTTGTATCATAATAATAAAAAACTGGAAGAATAAAATATATCGATATGCAATAAAATAAATTTTATATTTATCACGTTCTGTCAATCTTCAAACCAAAATTTTTGTAACACCAGTTATTATCTACTATATAACATAACCTGCACGTTACTGTCTTCGAAGCTGGTGATCCTTGCACCCCGTGTGTGTGCAGCGTTAGCGCATAACATACGATCCTCGGTCACAGCTAGCACGCTAAATCAGGATTAGTGTGACAACGCAACATCAACCGCGCGGTTTACGGCCGCCCTTACGACTGGGCGTTATTTTATTACGCATGAGTTACACGAAACGCTAAGTCTCTTTGAAATCTTGTCTTTTTAGCGTTTTTGTTCACTCCCATTGGACGATCGGCACGTTCTATTCAATTCCGTTTGGAAATTTTCCCATTGTTATCTTTTTTATTGGTAAGTTCTTCAAATTTACGTTCATGAGCCCGTTATTTATCTTTCTTCGATCTGAACTATCTATTATACTCGTAGAAAATGACTTTCCTTTATCTTTTCCAAATTTTGCGGTCACGGTTCTTGTACTTGCTACCATGGATCAATTATCTTTTTTTTCCGAAAATTATTAGATTCATTAGGTTTTTTCATGCCTCATCATCTAATAGCGAAGTTGCAACGCATCCGCAGATGATTTCACGGCATATTAAAAATTTCACTCGCTCAAACATCACCCAAGTATATTAACCGTAAAAGCCCAATAAACCTCGGATAGATAAATCATCTATCACAATAATCGAATCCGAAAATCACAATACTTCGTTAAAGCAACGTTTTCGATACCTGTCCACGCGAAAATGCCTCATCACCATTTTTAATACTACACGGTAAGAAGCGGTGAGTTCGTGAATGTTAATACCTACCGGGTCAATGGTAGCTGATTATATTGTTTCCTACCGAGTTTAGGGTCCGATTCGACACGTTAATCGAAAAAAATGCGTTTTCATTCGATAGTTTGGGAGTCTATTAAGGTGGTACAAAGGATCTGATGGATCGGTCTTGCAGGGGACAGGGTTCCCGCCTCCAGTTAGCTACCGAAACTTTCACTCGGACGAATTAAATAAGATTACTCAAAGCGAAAGTCGACCGATAATAAATACGATTGTCTGTGTTGCATTAAATTAGTTGATTGAATTTAATGATAATCGTGTTTGAGTTCCCTTTAACGCTTTTTGATTGGCTACGACTTTCGTAAGTGAAAAAAAAAATACGAATACGCCTTTATTTTGTTTGCACATTCAAACATGGTTGACAGGAATGAGAAATGGCTACTTGATTTCTTATGAAATAAAATTTTATAATAAGCGCCTCATTATACAGTTGTTTTGAACACGCCATTTCTTGCTTTACGTTTTTTGTATTGACACGTCAGTCAATCATTCTTCAATGCGATTCTATAATAAATGTATGTATGTGTGTGTTTATTATGTTTTTGTTTTGGCTGTTGTTCCCATCCTCATACACTAAAAAACTATTCGATTAATCCATCTTTCATTGTCTTCATTTGTTTTATTGTTTGCGTAATAACATATAAAAGAAGCTATAAACACTGATCGAAATTGTTGTAAGCGCGCGGTTATGGAATATTTTAGAGTTACATGAAAAAAACATCATTTATGATATATTGGTGAACTGTTAGAAAACAATTTATCATAAGCAACCAGCACAGACGTTGTTTAGATCGTCCCAGAATACTTAAATGCGCACTTTTGTCTATACCTGCTTATCTAGTTAATATAATTCCAATATTAATGTAAAATAATTCAATTAATTATAATAATTGCGTATCACAAGCAAAATTCTCAAATCCTAACCCCAAAACTACTAAACAAAATCCTATTAAAACACTACTTGACACAAAACCTTGGACAATTAAGCTCGCGCCCTCTCCCCTACCTCTCAAGCCCTCCCGATTTAAAACTCCTCGATCTTTCCCTCCCGACGTTTAATCTGGATGTGACGTAGATGCGTTAAACGCGACCTGAGGGGTTAATGGTTTATTGGATTATGATGATTGAAAACAAACAAGTAAATAAAATGTTGGGGGTGAAATGGTTAACAGATTTCACTTTACATTAATATAAATTATAAAGACTAAAATATAAGAGGAGTTACAAGTGCAGAGCTACAAAGAAAACAAAATTATTGTGAAATCAACAAATATAAACGAAAATAACAAGTCTGGGAAAAGAAAACAACATAAAAATGATAATTGTGAATAAAGCAAAATAAAAGAAACTCACGAAATTATAATAGAATTTGAATTAACAGCTGATCAAACACACAAAGTAAACGCAATCAATAAAGCATAATGAGAAGATGTAAACAATGGAAACGAATATTCATAAGCATGCAGGTTGGCAATGCAATAATTTACAACGCTTTGAGTTACTACACATCCAATGTCTTTATTTAGAATCTTGTACATTGCGCGTATCATTGTAGGGATGGGACTTCAGTTTGCAATAATGGAGGTAAATATTGGAATGTTGTCTTTAGATTTAAAAATGATAACGAGTTCTTAAGTTTTTGCGATTATCACATCATAAAAGACATATGACTTTACCACCTCAGTCAGCCGTAGCATGAGATCTGTAAAAATTTCGGGCTCGTTGATATGTTTGAAAAAACAAATATACGGTATTTAGATTCATTTAATAGTTCCATTTGCTATATGGATACTGCTAATGTGACTATGACTAATAACTGTGACTGCTGCATTTGCACTGGCCGAAACTGGCTAGTTTCAAGCACTTGAATTTCAATTTCATGTATAAAAGCAGCTACCTATATACAAAGAACAAACATTCGGTCCTAAAATTGGATTTCCCTGATAAAGTAACACAAGGCAGTGTATTGGGGCCTTTATTTTTTAATTAAGCTACAGTTAAATCTGGCAATAGAGTCTATCTTTAAACATCAATACTGGTAACAGTAATAACTGTAAAATAATATTAAGACCTTCCTAATTGAGTGCTTCAAGGAATGGTGGTTCTTGGGCCACTATTTTCTTGTTTCCAACTAAATTTCTCTATCGACCCAGTCCATCTCTACGCAACACCGGTAGCATTCAAATCACGAATTCCCCTTGTTTACTATTGTTTACGGTCGCGAGCGGTGGATCGTCACAAAATAATTAGCGGAGGGCTGATCCCTCCGATCCTCGTAATGGATGATTACGACGCCATCTGGTAGTGCGAAGATTGTAAATCTGGTGCAGTTAAGTGTGAAAATGAATGGGGAGCGAAATGTTAGTAATCATTATTGAGATGTTGGAGTATAATAAAGGATTGTACAAACCTGAGAACGTAGATATAGGAATATATTTCTATAATAAAAATATAGAATATGATATAGGAAACTGAGGCTGGTTAAAAGCTGACTAAAAGCCGTGACGTGAAGGGCAAATAAAATCATCATCATTAAGAGATCCGGCAGCAGGTAATAACCATCTGGGGTCTTTAAGAGTGACCGGTCCTAAACTCCATTCCTCCCCTTTTAATTTTTAAGCAAAAAAATATACTAATAACTGACAAATTTGTAGAAAATTGGATAACATATTTTTATACGCTTATAAATAGTACGCGTCAGCGAAATTTTAATTGAAATTTCCACATCTACTTAACGACTGGTTAGAGTGTCGACGTGAAGATTTTTTGTGTTTTATCTGGAGCACGAAGTATCTTTTTCACGGTACTAAATAGTTTATCCATAAAATCCGTCAAAGGATTTCATGGCCCTTCCGCATTATGAGCAATAGATAGAACCTTTGATAGAATAATTACGAAATTCTTGGTGATGGTTATATGGTTATTATCGTTGCTCTAGTTGTGTTTGTGGTGCTTAAGGTTAAATAATAAAACAGCGACACTTTTGCATGCGAAATTGATTTTCGTTCAATTGATTCAGTTGCTGAATGGGTTTAATAGAGTTGTTCTACTCCAGTTACCTTCAAGATCATTTAAATAAAATATTTTGTCTTTCAGTAGCTGTAAATTTGTTTTTTCTAATAATTGCAGCTAAAATCCAGACTACGTAACTATTTGCAGCCTGTCAATTCAGTTTTTTGTCATTTCATAATAGTTTGCAGTGTTGTTCTTGTTTATGTCTTCTGTGTCATTTCTTATTGTAGTTTACCTGAGCATTAGGCGTCAGTGCGACGGAAATAGCGTTCTGCTGTGCAGCAGCTGCAGCTGCTGCAGCCATGCTGGCGCCGAGCGGACCATATGCCGCGCCGTAGTAACCGCCCATAGCCTGGCCCATACCGCCGCCTGCCATGCCTGCGGACAAGAAAAACAATTTATTTTGAATGTACAAGCTTTAATACCTCTTTAAATATATGTGAAGTTCCATCCATATTGATGGATAACAATAGGTTGTTAGACTTAAAACAAAGATAACAAGATACTATGAGCCAAATTTCATAGTTAATTTATATGATATAAGTAAACATATTATAGCAGTATACAAATGTTGTTATATAGTCTTGTCCTTGAAGATTGTCTAAAAGATGCTTGCGCAACATGCGCTTGCAGGTTAATTTGACCTGAGCTTGTCTTACATAGAGCGGGAGCAACCAAAGACGGATCGCCCGAATGATGAAAGAATTAGATAAAAAACGATACGATACGAACGATACGGTGATAACGAATAGAGAGCTTAAGGCTACGGGAAAGTCGAGGTTCGTAACGTGAAAGTGAAATATGGAGAAGAAATAGTGAGATGAAGAAAATAATGGTTAAAATGAAGAGAAGTGTATAATTGTTAATTATTTATAAGTAAACGAAGAAACAAACAAATATGCGTGATTTAGATTCGAAAAAAATTAATTAATTTTGAATGCGTTAATCATCACGAAAATCTAAAAACCATTTATTTCGGGATATGATATTTAGTAATTGAAAACAACACCATTGTATCTAAATCTAGATACATGCTAAGAATCCAAACTTCACTACTAATATTAGTGTACGGAATGTCTGGCATGGCATTCAATTCACACCTAGCAAGTGGTGTTATGTCCATTAGGCCAGCCTATTCAACAACAGGCAACCGGACTATTATGGTTCGGGATCCAGGGATTTGAGCACCAATTAATTATTTCATTGTACTCAACTATAATTCCGAGTCGAGTGTGCAGTCCCGGTCACTTCCTTAGGTGTTTATTAATGTTTGGGTTAGTTTAAGGGTTAGTGCTAATTCATGATTATGTGACCACTTTGGGTTGAAAAGGGTTAATGGAATGAATGATCCGAATGTATTCGTTGTTGTTTTACATAATTTATGCACGTATAGTTATGGTAAGGATTTTGGGTATTGAGCTATTTACATCGAGAAGATCATCATTATCAGTGCGTACGAAAAGAAATTTAAAAGAGTACTTTTGTTGATTGATATCAGATAGAATACAAAGACAAAATTGAAGTACTTTTCTATAAAGACATGGAAAATACGGTGAAAATCGAACGGCTAAAAATCAGGAAGATAATTCAACCAAATTAGAATGTCAGCACGTCCTAAGCATTCTTAACGGCACTACATGTAAATCGAAATCGACACTTAATGTCGGGCCGCGGAAAATATTCCAAATTCGAGTTTAAATAAAAATAAATATGAGACACCCTCTTTGTGATGACGTCAATCGTTCTACAATATATTATAATGCGGCAAAATTCTGTTTGCGAGCAGAATATAGGAAATTGCGGGACATTTTGCCTTAATGTTAAGGAATAAAGTTGTGGATCCGTGGGTAAATTATTTTAGAGAGGACAAGAGATGTTTTTTAAAAGGGATGATCGAGATTTTTTATTATATTTTATAATTAAATTCGCTGTCATCTTTCTGAGTACATCTCTGTCTGGTATTGGCGTGAAATAGATGGAAATTCTCTTGGGAGTTTTTTCAAGAGTTTTATTAATTTTCAAAGTAAGGATGGTGGATTTTCTGGTTTGATAATAATTGAAATGACGTAGTGTTAAAAGCTGTTGATCGATACTGCTTAAAAAACAATTGACCATTTTGCTGTGAGAATATTGAATATAATGCGATTTAAAATTGTTTATAAAAGTATTTACCGTGACAACATCCATTTTTGTCGAATTCTTAAATATTCGCGAATGTTACTCATAAAAAATTAAACTATTCTTGTGGAATTATTAATACAAAAATCGAACACTCAGAAAAAACACTCAGAAAAAATTCCTTCGATCCGGTCGGATTCGAACCGACGACGTCTTCTTGCATACCGTGCCAGACGCTATACCAACTAAGCCACGGAACGAACCAACGGACCTCACGAATTTTTCTATGTGCTTGCGTCGTGTCTTTGTACTTGGTCTTTCAACGACTTTTTAGTCGTAGCGCCATATATGAGAAATCTATGACAGATTTATCATAGATTATTATTCTTATGGATCTAAATTGAGTATAATTGTTATTTCAAACGTTTTGGCCTCTTTACAGGTCTTTTTTTTAATTCTAAGTAACGTTACGAACACGTCATGCGCTTGGTGATAAACGACACGCACACAACAGTGCAGTGTCACTCAGAGCTTCAAATCACAAAGATCTTAGGCGGCACTGTCGCTGCGTCCGACAATCTGAAACTTATAAGTGGACAAGTCCCATGTGCCTGTAATTTCACTAGCACCCTTAACCTTAGAAACCGGAACGCAGTAATGCTCATATTACTACTTGGTGGCAGAAATAGGTAAGGTGGCAGTACTTCTCTGGACGAATTCTTTCACAAGGTGCTCTACTGACTGAGGTGGCAAAATCATCAACCATTCATATGTAATATTGACGCGAAACCGCTCTATTCTGAGCGTTACTAACAGTTTTTAACTGCCTCCGTGGCCGAACGGTTACCATGCCGGACTGCCACGCAGAGGTCCCAGGTTCGATTCCCAGGCCGGGAGAAATAGTTGTATGGCCTACAATTATTTCTCTCGTGAGTTTGGGTGTAATTTGTGGTTGTCTATGTGTGTGTCCACGGCACCCGCGACACAGGGTTTACCTAGTGCGGGGCTATGTTGAGTGTGTGCGTTATTTATTTATTTAGTTATTAATTTAAGTACTTTTTTATAGAACATTTCTATTTACGCTAAATATGATTTGCAAATTTATTTTAAGAAAAGGGAAAATTAGGAAATTTTAAGGTTCTTAAATGACATGATGATTTATTACAATGAAATTCAATTATTGTTTGTTAAATCACTCCGTTTGTTTTTTATAATTATAAATACGAAGATCGAATACTAAGAAAAATTTCTTCAATCCGGCTGCATTCGAACCAGCGCCTTTAAGCATACCGTGTTTGTTTGTGTAACAATGCGAAAACCTAAAAACTCGTCGTGTATTGGATTATTTCTAAAAATTATAAAGCAGTTTCTTCAAATAAGAAACTTTCCCAATTCACCCCAAGTCTACATTACAGTTTCTATTCATAATGACCGTCTTCCTTCAACATAATGCTGTTAATATGTAAATATAGTGTGCTTATTCCATAAGTTCGACATACGAAACATACTAGACGACCAATCGCAATAAACACATTTGATATTTTTGGAACATTGGAAAGATATTCTTTATTATCATATGTTAGTAAAATTTTTCGTCTTTTGGCACAGGCTATGGACTAATTTGAAGAAATTAGACGTTTGTAGAAACGCTGTAGAGGAGCGACTGAGACGTGGCAGCCGCGCGTCTCTTGCGATTCTATAAACGTCTAATTTGAAAACGCCTTAAGGCGTCTTCTCCTGTGTGACAAGGAGAAGGAGAAGCCCACTACTCGTAACCTGTAAGGCACAGCACCGACATGTCTATTGCGCGTGTCGAGCGACAGGAACACAGGCTTTATTTTAGAATTTATTTCTTTACAAACGAAAATAAAGCCATTTAAAAATGTACATCTAAAAAAAATAGTAATAACGCACACTCAACATAGCCCCGCACTAGGGAAACCCTGTGTCGCGGGTGCCATGGACACAAACATAGACAACCACAAATTACACCCAAACTCACGAGAGAAATAAATGTAGGCCATACAAATATTTCTCTTGGCCCGGGAATCGAACCTGGGACCTCTGCGTGGCAGTCCGGCATGGTAACCGTTGCGCCACGGAGGCAGTTAAAAAAACATCGTACAATATATGTGTTCTATTTAGTTCAGTTGATATAAAAAAAAATTGGTATATCGTCGGGGATAGCAATTACGTGTAACTTAACATTGGATAATTCCGCGTATCTGAAACATGTAGCCAATTTGGTTTTGCGTGCTAGTGCACGTAGTTATATGATAGGGACCCTTCTTAAAGCCAGTTGCGATTGACAAACAAGAAGGCAGAAATCGGTGAATAACAATATGACTTTGATTTAAATAGCAGTCCGTAGCCAACAAAAATTAATGCTTACTGTGTAAAAATGATAGCCATTGACTTACAATTATATGGACGTCGGGTCCACGCTAAAAAGTGTCCGCACTTGTAAGGCGCTAAAATCGTATACAGAGCGCGACACTCCGCTTTAGTCTTCATTTGTTCTACGGACAGCGCGATACTGCGATGACATAACAATTTAAATTTCGAATAGGTGGACTTGGGACATTTTTTTCGTGGTTTTTGTATTAGACCCGTCGTCCATTTATTTGTAAGTCAATGGTCGTAGCAATTGAAATAACAATAACGTTCAAACCTTCTCCTGTAAAATTTTGTGTAGATACGCGCTTTTTACCAATGCTACATACGCGGTTTTGGCGTATCCTCGACGGTATGTAAACTATTTATTGAATATAGTGGCTTTGTTAAAAAATATCAAGGTACGTTGGTGTTTTGTTTTCTATAGTGAAAATTTTTACGAATCGTGTTTTCACACCGTATACTAATCAGTGCATATCCTATATTTTTTTCCAAAATGATTGGATGGATGATGACCACAACAGCAAGTAAGTATCTTCGTTATCGACAGCATTCCAATATCTGTACTTTTAAAAATTCTAAAAAGTGTCGCTGCGTTCCCCAATCACGTGTGTTCAGGCCCACATAAAAGGTCGGACATGGGGTGAAAATGCGATTTTCACCGGGTTTCCTTTTCAATTCGGCTTGTCCGAGCCATTTGAATGTGTTAAATTTTACGGAAAAATGGTTATTTTCCGTGCCGGCAGGTGTTTCGAAAGGTTTTCAGGTGATTTATAGGTACATCCGGACCCGGACGCGGTCATTGTGCGGGTTTCTTTAGGAAGAAAAGGGAAAAAGTACATTATGCAAAAAGCACCGTCTCATGTGAGGTGTTAAATACAGTGAGAAAACTAAAATGGACACAGACCCTTTTGGAGATGAATTGTAAGAATTGTAAATGTGGATTTATATTAACTATTTTTGGTCTAAGGCGGCAAATTAGACTTAAAATGCAGTACAAAAGATTCATATTCCTTAAAACTAATGACACAAAGGTCAAGTCAATAATGTGAATTTTTTTATAATACTAAGTGATGGACGACCAAGTCGTGCACCTTGTGTTAAGCGACACGCTTGTCCATAACAGTTGCTGTGTCACTCAGAGCTTTAAATCTCAAAGAACACCCTGAGACATAAGTTGACAAGTCCCACGTGCCTATAATTTCACCAACACCCTTACCCTTCCAAACCGGAACGCAGTAATGCTTACATTACTGCTTGACGGCATAAATAGGTAAGGACGAAAAAAGTACCAGACTATCTTGGTCACAAGGGTCCCTTTTTATAAGTACCAGCACCGATATTCACTCCCAGACTAATGCCCTGGGTAATTCCAGAACACCTAGGCCAGAACCACACAAAACAACTAATTTCCTAAATCGGTCCAACCAGGAATCGAACCCGGAACCTTACTCTCTACCTGTTACAGCATTAACCGCTAGGCTAGTGATGTCAACAAAATGACAAATACTTGATAAATAAAACGCCTCAATTTTGTTTACCTGCAGGTTGGAAGTGTACTAAATTCACATATTGGCTTTATCAGATAGTTGTAATAGCTTTTGAATAACCAATATTATTTTGAAAATATTACCTGTGCTTAGGCAGAACGACCCTATTCTGAAAGTGGAAAAAGAGAAAATAGCCTTACAAAAATAGTCAAAACCTAAGTCAAAGTAAAGCAATAATGTTTTTGTACTCCAAAGTTTCATTTACAAAGAATTAAAAAACCATTCCCGCACAGCTTGTAACTTTAAATTAAATCACGAATACGCCTTTCAAATGCTTTTTAGCGTTTTACCATCTTAGTATAAAAAAAAACAAACTCGACAAAAAGAAGTAAAGTTGCTGAAAATATAGAAAAACGTGAAAAAAAACTTTTTGACTGGAACTTCTTGGAACTCCCTTTCGGTTTAATTAAACCTGACCGTGCAAAAGTACACTTTTCATGTTGCATTTTTGCGGGTTCCCGATAGAAAATTAAACCCTTTTCACGAATTAATTGAGTTTTTGTTGTTGAAAAGCCGCAGAGAGCAATTTCCGTTCTCCATTTTGCTTGTTAAACTATTTTGCTAGTTATAATGTAACCTTTTGATGTTCTACGGGTTTCTTGGGACGGTTAAGAGGTTACATGGTGCATTATTCAATATTCCAATTATACGTGGGCAATCCTGGTAATGGAAGCCATATAATACATTTGCTCTTTGATTATTGTCTTTTGCCTTCGAATAAAATGAATTAATTATTGAGTAACTCCAGAGTAGCTGTAGACATTTGACGTCGCACAAAGGTAGTAGACGTGGCGTGGTTATGAGGATAGCCAAGCTTAACTGGTGGTCGGCGGGGCACTTGGCTAGAAGAGACGATGGAATATGGACGAAAGACGTTACTGCATGGTGGTCAAGAGACGCAAAAAGACCAAGAAGCAGACTACCCGCCCGATGGATTGATGACATCAAGGCCGTAGTCGGAAACAACTGGACGCGACTCGCAAGTGGCCGGAAAGAATAGCACAATAGAAATAAGGCCTATGCTCAGCAGTGGGTGCAAACAGGTAGAAATGAGCTCAATTAAAAATTACAACGACAACAAAGAACAATGATATAAGTACAACAGAATTAGCTAAAATACAAAAGGTGGCCTATTGCTATATTGCAAAACCTTAGGATAGACATTTGGAGTTGGAAAGGGGGTGCAACTAAATAATATCTTTTGAATAAAAGAATAGCTTTTGATGTAGGTATTGTTTGTGACTCCGTGTGAATATTAAAGTGACGACCTGGGAAAGAGGTCGGCAAAGGTTGGCGTGCTTTGGGGGTGACTTACATACAGTAATGAATTCATATCAGGTGATATGAACAGTGCCGTTTGCTATATTCGCTGCTTCAATTTACAAGTCTTTAAAAAAAACTAATTCCCATCAATTAGATTTTAGCGTAACAAATTCTTAATTGAATCAATCACATCGTGATTACATTCATTAATCGATATTGTTACTGTAATCATTATGTTTGTTGCTGCAATCATTGTGCTTATAAACTGAGATGAAAACAAGTAGCTTTAGTAAACAATTTCTTATAACATACATGCATAAAGCTCACGCTCTCGTCCCATGGGAGGGGTAGGCAGAGACCACGGAACGCCACCTTACTCTATCCTGACAAAACTTTCTAAAAAATATCTTAATCTTATCAATCGTATAAATTTTAAAAATGGTGGAAGAGAACACAGCTGATTGTTGGAGACACGGCGGCTCTACGAATCTACAGTACCAAAATCGTTAAGGACACCGTGTGTCTCTAGGACGCCTGCCGTATTAAGAACACTAATCAGCTCATACTAAATCTAGAAGAGTTCAGAGTTGTATGGGGCCTCGATTAAGTTATATAGTATAAGGGTCGAGATTTTTTATTTATTTATATAAACAGAAAAATTGTTATGGATCCTTAAGTCAAGGCGTCCAATAAGACTTAAACTCGAAGATAAAGTAAAATTTAAATATACCATACAAGAAAAAAAAACTTAGGAACTGAATAAAGAAAGAAAAAAGATAAATACACACAACATTACACAATTTACTACAATCTAACACTTAACTTAAATTTACAAAGCGACTTAAGGCCGCTGAAAGAACACGCCACTTATCGGCAAACACATCGGCCTCCCAGAAATTCGTTGAATATTACGACGGCTCTGGTGGTGGGTGCGGTGCAGGCGTGCCGAGAGCATACCATCCACCTTCACACGGTCATATGAACACTTTTGGTTATATGGCCCGAATCATTGGCGTTGCATGCGGTACTTGTTCGGGACTATTTCCAGTACGTACTTTCTTAATTCCCTACAATTTCATACGCCTATCTTATGTCTATAGTACAAAGTCTTCGTCTTTCCTATCCTTTCGGTTTTTTCTTTCTGGAGCGTGAAGACTATCCTATCCTCTAATCCTATATAGTCCGGGTAATAAACAAAATTGTGTTCTGTAGAATTTTCAATAACTGTCTCTGTATCTTTGTGCTCTTTTAATAGACCTTAGTAGATCTGCTGACTTGAATTCCAATTGCGTTTGTTTTACTTGTCGTTGTCATATCAGAAATATCTAATTTTGAATTAGCATTTATTGACGTCATTGCGACGTCCTCTTATTGTAATATATCAATGCCATCTTTTTTGACGCCTGCGCGCTATGTATAAGCTGGCTGTCAGACTGAAGGACGCAGACTGTCCATTTTCTTTTGTTTTAGCTGGTTATGTCTTGCCTAAATTGATCTTACTAAGGAAGGCTCCGCCCCTGCTTTTGCATTTTTTGTTATAATATCAAGTGACGGAACGAACAAGTTATGTGCCTGGTTATGGTTATGCGCCATAACAGTTGCAGTGCTACTTAGAGCTTTTAGGGACACTGCCACTGTGCCCGTCATCCTGAGACATAAGTTGACAAGTTCCATGTGCCTATAGTTTCACCAGAACTCTTACCCTTCCAAACCGGAACGCAGTTAATGCCCACGTTACTGCTTGGCGGCAGAAATAGGTAAGGTGGCAGTACTTCCCTGGATGAACTCGTTCACAAGGAGCTCTACTACTAATAAAGTAGTATGTAAATAAATTAAAATAGTGGTCAGAGGAACTTTGCTGACTGGTCCTACCGTCACGTTTCTATCATCGCACTTCCCGATGTCACAACGTAAGAGCTCATCAGCAAACCCGAGATACCTGGCATCCTAACCACGCGGGAACAACGTTCGCTCCTTCCTCGAATCTCTAGGGTGTTGAATGGAATCTCTCCTGAAGTATTTCCGCTACGCTATAACATGAAGTGAGTAAACAGGGCTCTCAAAGACGGACAACGCATAAGTAGCTCCTTTGGTATTGCAAGTGTTCATGAGCGAACACTGTTGAATATTTCAAAATAGCTCCTAATGGAATCACTAAATCTGTTACTGTCTCGGCTAGTTTTGGGCCACATCAATTTAGTAGTAGTGTAGTAGTCGATAATTTGCAAGAGGTATCATGTGTTTTAGACTTTAATTTCTAAGTTTCTTACATTTGGGAATGTTTAATTGCAATACCTCTCGCTAACGGTAAAGGGAAAGCTGCATTTCAAAGATGGCTCCCAGCTCTTAAAAAGTGTGTGAAGTTCCAAAATTCACATTGGGCCGGCGTGGCAGACTACGGCCTGAACCTTTTCCTTAGAGGTGGCACGTGCTCAGTAAAGGGACAAATAATATGTTAGTGATGATGGTGACGATGATGAAGGTAAATTTATATAAATAGTAACTATTGAATCACCACTGCTCTAAATTAGTTCATTACCACAAAAAGCAACAAATCGAAACATGAAGACCGATTATCTACGCACAAAAACGACCGCAACAAATGACAAGCAAAATTTTCGACGTCTCATATTCTAGCACTAGAACCACCCTTATATGGTATTTTATTATTTTCAGTATCTACAACCGTTATCATCTTAACAATAAAGTTGAATTTTCAAAAATGAATACTGTTAGTGCCGTTGTTTGTTGTTGTACCTAACTAACCATGGTTAAATTGATAGATTAGTTACAGTTTGTGCAAATCATGCAAGGATAATGTTCGTATTGTGAGCCTTATTATTATTCGCCGGTTTTTGGTTACAATGAAATGTAAATAATTTCTTTAAATGGCTGAAAATTTTGATTTTATATTGACGAATTTTAAAATAGGGATAAATAGAGATACTGCATACAAATGATTCAAATTTATGAATTTCTTGCATAATAGTTCTAGTATATGTAATATTCTAGACCCCCGAAAAGTCAAAACAGACATAAACAGAAAAATGACATATCATTTCCTTTTTCCATAAACCAAAATTTCTCGCGTCACACGTCCTCCCTCCTCGGCGTCTGGCAAGCAACTGTCATGTAAATGACGTCACGTGACCGGAAACAGTTTGGCGGGGGGAGGAGCTTCCGGCGGCGCACGCGATTGGTCACTTCCGTTCGGTAACAAACTGCTTAGTTATAATATGCTAATCATGATGAGGCTATTTATTGGATTATTATGAGATTAACCTAGGGGTGTTTTGGGTCATTTGCTTTTTCGGTGGGATTCATGTGTTGGATGATATTATTGTTATTGTGCGGCAATAGTGCCTTTGCTGCAGATACGGGAATCAAAATCTTAGTTTAGGTTTAGTAGACGCAGGACTCCTTGTGAAAGTATTGGTGTAAGGAGGTTTCTGCCGCGAAGCAGTAATGTGCGTAAGGGTGTAACCACAGGCACATGGGAGTTGTCAACTTTATGTATCAAGAGTTGACTACCTCAGCTCAAAAACAATTTGGTTAATTCTGCTTGGATCGAGCGGCAGGGACACTGGGTTTATTTCAGAATTAATTTTTTTTTGTAAATGAAAAAACCATTTGAAAATCGTGTTATGTAAAGTATATGTTACATTTAGTTCACTTGATATTAAAAAGATAATTGGTATTTATAAAGCACCTATTCAAATTCGAATTACATTCCGAGCCACACTTGTGTTTTTTTTATTCTATCGTGAAAGTTTAGAGAAATCGTGTTTTCGTTTAGTGTATCAGTGTATATTTTCGATTTTACTGTATATTTTTTAAAGTTATTGACTCAACACTCACTGTTAGGCGGAATCTACCAAAGCCATTTGAGGTTATATAGATGTCCCTGGTGCAGTGGCAGTGCCTATCAGATCTTTGCGATTTCTGAGTTACACTGTAGTTGTTAGTTGCACACCAGGCACAGAACGTATTCGTCTCATTATTTGGTATCACAAAAAAGTAAATAGGTAAATTAAAAAAAAAACTAACACAGAACAATTGCAATTGGCTTTTTAAAAACAAAGAAACAAAAATTGAAAAACAATTATGACAAAGTACCAAATACGTAAATCGTTTCGTAATAAATTGCAAAATTTCTTTGTACAATTCTTTGTTATGTTCTTCTTTGTATTAAGTTAACAATATGACATGAAATTGAACAATATGAACAATACATAATATTATGCTATAGGTATATACACGGGCATTGTGAAACAATAAACTAATTATGAAAAAAAAATTTATTAAAGCTTGTTTCAGTGTCTAGGTAACGGTTCTGTAGAAGTAATGGACATGTTAAGAAATAACAAATATTTGTGGAATGGTATAATGCACTGGAATGTGACTCACATTACTTGGAAGATCTTAAATTTCAAGATTCTTAGGACTGTACATACAGTTTGTGAATTTCGATTGAAACCGTCATAACCTATTCTAAGTTCGAGACTTTATTAATAAGATTATCAGGATCGAATGAATTTTTTTTAAGTGTTCGGTCTTTGTTATCAATAATTACAACAAAAGTTTCTTTTCATTTCCGCCTTATGCGTTATTTTGTTGAATTCTATCGTGTTTGTTCAAATGCTTCTTCATTTTTATTATGTCCTAACCATCACGGGCTACATCAGTTATCAGCGAGGGCTATGTCTTCCATAAACTGCCTCCGTGACCGAATGGTTACCAAGCTGGTCAGTTACGCAGACGTCTCGGGTACGATTCCCGGGCCGGAAGAAATAATAGCATGGCCTAGGTACGTTTATTTCTCTCGCGATACAGGGTTTCCCTAGTGTTGGGCTATGAGTGTTTGCGTTTAATTTTGTTTTAATTGAAAAGTGAACACTGCATAAAGGTTTTCCATAACTATATACGGAACCCTAACATATTGTCTTATATAATTTACAATGTTAAAACAGTTGGTCCAATAGAAGTTTCAGTGTAAAGATTGTCAACAAAATGGCTCCGTAATAATGTATGGGATTACGCAAGGCATCCAAAAAGTGTTTTGTAAAAAAATAGTCATTGGTATTCAATTTTTGATTACGCATAATTTGAGAATTTAAAGCTTTGAAAAAATAAAATGGATTTTATAGCTTCTTTATCGATTTTTTAATAGAACCAATCACAATATAGGAAATGAATGAAATAGATTATTTATTTGAAATTGTTGCTCTAACAATTCTGCGTGTAGCTGTAATCGTTCTTCATGTTGCTGCAATCAAAGTAGTCTCAATTGGAAACAAAGTACATTATCACCTTAAAACAACTACTTGTTTATTTTGATCACTTCCTTTTTAGTGCAGTTTATTTTTAATTCTCCCTATTATTCATGAATAAAATAATATAAAAATTTTGATAAATGCACAGGGACGTCAGCGTCAAAATGGTCATTAAGATAGACACTAAACAGCACACTATAGTTCTAAAGATATTATAAAGTTGCAAGAATCCTTGATTAGTCAACATATCATGAAATTCGAGATATACCATCCACCTTTACACGGTCTTATGGATCCTCTTGGTTATAATATTTGTATCGAATATTTGTAATACTTGGTCGAATATTTGTATTACATGCACATTATCACCTAAAACAATATATTGAAAATTCTTATTACAAAATTTAAGACTACGTGTTTGGAAAGACGATATGAGTCTAGATTCCACTTAAATTTGATTCAAAGTGTATTCCGTAGCATTTAAGTCCATTTGAAAAGAGCAACCTCTAGAGTTTCTTGCCTGTTCTTCTCAGAAATGTCGGCACAGTGAACGAGCAGTAGCTTAAAAAAATGAGGTTTTGAGGTGTTAAAATTTTACATATAGAACCATTGACTTATATGGACGTCGGGTCCGCACTAAAAAGTGGCCGAACTTATAGGGCGTTAAAATCGTATACAGAGCGTCATTCACGCTTTAGTCTTCGTTTGTTCGACTGACAGCGAAGCAAGCAAAATTAGACAGTACTGTGATGACATTACAATTTAAATTCAACGTTTTAGCTTTTTCATATTCGTTTACATGTCACTACGTTTAAATAGGTTGACTTGGGACATTTTTTTCGTGGTTTTTGTATTAGACCCGTCGTCCATTTATTTGTAAGTCAACGTAAAGAACAAATTATTATTTGACTCACTGAATATCTCGGACATAAGTTGACAAGTGCCATGTGCCTGTAATTTCTGATTTTATAAAATAAAATCATTTCACCAGCATCCCTACCCTTCGAAACAGGAATGCAGTAGTCCTCATATTACTGTTTGGCGACAAAAATAGGTATGCTGGCAGTACTTCCCTAGCCGAACTCTTCCACAAATAACTTTACTGTTACAAAAAATGGTGTAGACGGTAGAGTGCTTTGAATTTGTGTTCGAAGTACAGGTTTATAAAGCTGTCTGGATATTTTTAGATAACATTTTAAAAACAATTCAATTTAATACATTTTGGTATTCAACAAAGCCTTTATTCTTACTAATAAACCGAGTGTTTTCTCTTCGTTAGCGAGAAAAACAAACACTTTACGGTGAAGACAATGGCCATAAGAAACAGATAATAACCGGCACCTGAGTCAATTCGTACAAGTTAGCTGGTACAGGCGATAGCAATAGCAAAATGATGAAAATATTATTTTTATTTATAAAAAAAAGCCGAACCTCTAAGTTCTAGGGGAAGAACGAAAATAGTTAACTACTAGTGTACTCCATATAATTTAAAAGAAGAAGCAAAATTATCATTATAAACTTATTTTACTTTTCTGTCCTTTGAACCTATTTTGAACCTATTTCGACATGTAATGATGTTTTTCTACACCGTTAGCGAAAGGCATTCCTACTAAATATCGTTAGTTATCAGTTAAAGTCATGGTCATATATCACCACAGGGATTCAGGGATTCAATGTTCAATTCGGTATCGTTGTATTAGGATCGATAGAGCTGGAAACTTTGAATATCGTATTTGCGAACGCGCTGCACACGCTGCTCGCATAGGTACTATACGCGCGCTGCATACGTGCTGCATGACTAAACACATTATTCTACTTCGTTTTAATCCATTTTTAATAAATGTAAACAAACAGGTCACTGACCCGATCATAGACGGTTTAGTGAAGGTCGATTGTAATGCCAACTACAAATCGATTAATTAATTGAATTAATCGATTCACGAATTCACTTCAAATTCCACTTCAAGTCTTATACGAGTACAATCTCCTTCATTCTTTACTCATTTATTATTTCCTCACATTGTTTGAGAAAAGCAGTATATATACCTCGGCGGGAACGGAGATTACCTGGCCCGTCTAATAGAAGGTCGCGCGGCATTGTAGCTCATACTAGTCCGACAATCCCTTACTTACCTGCCTCAGCAAATTTATTGGAGATAGGATACTTAACTTCATAGTAACATTATATTATTTTTAAAAGTGAGTAACATTTGCAGCCAGCTCTTTGTGAAAGAAGTTCATGTGAGTGTTACTGCGTTCCGGTTTTACTTATCAACTTATGTCCTAGGGTGACGGGCGCAGAGGCGGTGCCTCTCAGATCTTTGAATTTTACAACTCTGATAAAAACTGTAACACAGCACAGGCGCGTTGTTTACCATCAGGCGTACGACGTCTATCCTTTAAAAACCCAACTGTGAAAATAATATCAGCTATATTTTTATGATGTCAATCAAAGGATCAATCTTATGGATTAATTCCTTTAATTTACTTGGGGGTGCACGTAAGGAGTCTACCCGCATGGCGTAACCATTCCACTTAACTCCTAAGGTTGGAAGAAATTGCTACTGAGCAACACCGGCCGTACCGACGACACTGGTGTACCTGTCACGACTGCGTTACTCCACCAAGTCTGAGGAGATAGTGGAGTACGTCAGACATAAAGCCAACCACACCCAGAGGGTCGAGCGGTTGGAGTCCCGCCACAACGAAAATTTTAATTCGTGTGTGGTGAGTGTACCAACCGAACATCTATCGACCTTCATGGAGGAAGAGTCTTGGCCGAAGGGTGTCATGTGTCGGCGGTTTCGCGGCCGGTTACCTGGCACCAGATTGCGCTATTGTAAATTGAAAAAGTGTTTTATTATAATGTATGTATGTTATACCTTAATGTTTAGGCATATATGAATGTTTTATTGTATTATTATGTATGTCAGTCTGTAAGGTACCTATGTTTTTATGGGTCTTTGTGACCTGAACACAAATAAATAAATAAACGAAATCAATAAGGCCGCCTGTTGTACATTGGCTTACTCTGTGATACTTACATTACTGTTCTGTATTGTCATTGTAATTTTAATGTACATTAAAGAATATTTCATTCATCCATCCATTCATTAATTAACTCATTCGTTCATTCATTCATTCGCCCCTTTCCAGTACGTCTGGGCACCCTGGGCAACGGTACTCGTCGATTGGCAAATCCTTTGACCACGATGGCAAGTACAGTGCCTGCCATCGATACGATAAGAAGAATAAGTTATTATTACATACAAACAAATACATTGTAATTTTAAAAGCAATATATAGATCAAAGCCAGTGCCTCAAAATCTCAACATAGAACGTTTACACTTAAAAAAGGAAACTGCCCTGATGTAAAAATGAAGAACCAGACCTTACCTTATGTTAATACTGTTAAGTATCTGGACAGAAGATTAACATGGAAAGGTCAAATCAAAACGGGATATATTGAACAACAAATTCAGATCTATTCTGTGGGTAATGGATACAAAGTCAAAGTAATCAGTTGAAAATAAGCTATCAGTAGGTCTTAATACCGATATGGACATTACATTGGAGTTGTGGATCTGCCAGCGCCTCGAATGTGGATATTCTTCAGCGTTTCCAAATTGGTGTACTAAAGACCATAGTCCAATCACTTTGGCTTGTAAGAGCCCAGGAAATACATGATTATCTTGAAATGCGAACTATCAAACAGGAGATCGACTATCGCTTCATACAAATGTATTGGCTAGATCTCTGGTTGACGAAAATCATCAAGGTTGCTTGAGTCGTTTGAAAAAGTCAAGAATACTGGAAAGTTGAATCAGTAGAATACAATCAGCCGTTTAATGACTAAGGAAGAACAGAGTCACAGGACTCTTTATTCCAAACGTCATAAAACTATAGCAGGGATCTGTTTATGGTTCAAGGACTGATCGCAGATGGTTACAAAGAAGAAAACAGACAACTTCCATGCATTTTCTAGTCTCGAGGAAGTATGAATTATTTATAAGACTGAGTTGATTTTATTTTTTTAATTTGACATGGTTCTTCAATTCAAAAGTTTCTTGGAATCATCATCACTAGGGAATGGTCTCAGAGGAGAAGTTTATGCCATAATCCGCCAAGCGGACTTAGTGCGGGAATTTCACACTTTTTTCAAGGATTTTGAACCTACTGCGACGTGCAACGATGTTTTTCTACGCCGTTAGCGAAAGGCATTCCTACTAAATATCGTTAGTTATAAATTAAAGTCATGGTCATTTATCACCACAGGGATTCCAAAGATCAATGTTCAATTCGCTATCGTTGTATTAGGATCGATAGAGCTGGAAACGTTGAATATCGTATTTGCGAACGCGCTGCATGTGCCCTGCTCGCATACTGTACACGCGCTGCACACGTGCTGCATGATTAAACACATGTTATTCTACTTCGTTTCAATTCATTTTTAAGAAAATGTAAACAAACATGTCCCTGACCCGACCATTTACGGTTTAGTGATGGTCGATTGTAATGCTACAAATCGATTAATTAATTGAATTAATCGATTTGTTTAATTGAGTCATACCAGCGGTTTTCCTTACATAACCTATATAAGCATATTTGAAGTTTAGAAAATCTTAATTTTAAGCCCTCCTTCCTTCCTTTAATCCTTTTAATCCTTTAATCCTTACGCTTAGATACTCGTTCGATTACAATTGAAATATTCGATTTACTAATCGATTACAAAAACTTAAATTGAATGAACAGAATGCTTTTTTCGTACAGCACTATGCAACCATAGACAAGTCATAGATGTATAGATGAAAAATAACCTCACTTTTGGACTACCATTTTTCAAATACAATTTAACGATGCTATTCAAACAAATATTGTTGGAAAAAGTGTTTCTTATTCGATTTATTGAGTAATTGCCTTAGAATTTTTACCAAACAGGTTTTTTAACTTTTTGTTGAAAATGAATTGGAAAGACTATGACGGGTGCGAACGGCGAACCGATCGCGCAACGTAATACTCATGTGCAGCTCACAAGCCTTTCGCAAACAAGTCTTTTTGGTGTTGTGATTTAAAATTTTTTTTACACACACTTTAACACGAAATTACAGGCACATGGGCCTTATCAATTGATGTCTCAGGGTGACAAGTGCTATGCCAGTGAACGTATCTCAAATTGTATCTTTGAGCGAGTCGTTTAACACCATTCGCACGACTTGTTCGTCCCGTCACTGGTCACCCGTCAATGGTGTAGAAGTCAATGATATTCACGTCATACGTGACCAATGAGAAGGCACCGACATGACGTGATACGAAGCGCTTTTAATTGGACTAATCAAGGCATAACCGCCGACTTATCGTAAGGGACGTATTTACCTAAGTAGCGTTTTTGCAAATGTTATTTTAAGCCATAACGGAGAAGGCCAAAATTACATCAAATAGAAATTATAGCAAAAGCGAAGATCGTTAGCTCAACCGGTTTTTATATGTATTTTACTGTAACCGACAGAATCAGTATTAAAAAAACATAACGTAAGCGACCCCGGTTGTTATTACAATTTCGTCGTTTACTATAAACAAAATGGTAAAAAAACGTGTTGTATCAAGCAAGTGTTACCTTAAACGCCTGAAAGCCTCTTGCAAAAATATACTAAGCGCCTAAAAAGGCTTAACTTGATTTAAAAAAAACTTGGTTTTACACAATCGGTTACGAAATTCATTATAATATTTAAAATTCAATTTAGTATCACATTTAAATGTAGAAATATGAAAAAAAAACCCTCTCCTGTAAAATATGTTTTTGTCGCTCGTAGCAGTACAACTAAGGGCGCGTTTCCATTATGTCGTAAAGTTTTATTTATCGTTGGACGACTCGTCGTCGTCGTGGGAACAAGTTAGACGCGATCTAGCCTGTTCCAATATCACAACTGTCTGTCGTGACTGTGTGTTTATTTTATCATAGAACGACTGTCGTGCCTGTTCCCACTAGATCGTGACGACAATTTATCGGTTCACGGCAGCCGCCTTATCGTTCGCACGACAGAATCGTTTGAAGCTGCGATTATGTCGTCACATTTTTATCGTGATGTTTTATTTATCGTCTGACGACTGTCGTTGTAGCTCTTCCCATTGTCACGACAGTCTGTCGTCGGAACGTCAAAAAAGTCGTGAACGACAGTTAACCGTGTGTTTTACGTCTGTACAACTTCATTCGACACTTTATTATATTGTGGCGCGCTCTTAACTGTCTCTTAATACAATAAATATTACTAAGTTGTAAATTGTAAAATAACACCATTACTGTACATTTCCAATCAAACTCAAACACGACAGTCACTGTATTGTTCCAAAACTAACAGCAATACAATATAAGTAAGACAATACAATGTGGGTAGGACAATACAATATAGATAGGACAATACAATACTTCAACGGATTACAAACGATACAGCAGGAATTTGTTAAACAAATATGTATTGTAACGTTGAATGTGAGACATGTGTTTTGGGACGGTCTATTAATTAACTATATTTTTTTTAAAGTTCTTTAACTTGTTACACGAAATAGAAAGCAAATGTATTTTAAAGAAACGGTTAAAAATTAACTCGTGATAGAAAATGGTTAAGACATTTATTTATAAAATTAGTTGACTTATAACTTTATTGGCAGCGTGTATCGGTATTAAATTTGTAATTCTGTAAACTTGACTAAATTTTTAACCGACTTCAAGAAAAAGGAGGAGGTTCTCAATTCGTATTTGTCTGTTTTTTTTTTGTGCGCATGTTACGCGATTAATCTGTAATTTGTTAACCAATTTCAATGATGTACTTTAGTAATGACCCCATTCAAATTTGAAGAAAATATTTTACATATCAGGCATTGACTTACAAATAAATGGACGACGGGTCTAATACAAAAACCACAAAAAAAATGTCCCAAGTCAACCTATTCGAAATTTAAATTGTTATGTCATCGCAGTATCGCGCTGTCCGTAGAACAAATGAAGACTAAAGCGGAGTGTCGCGCTCTGTATACGATTTTAGCGCCTTACAAGTGCGGACACTTTTTAGCGCGGACCCGACGTCCATATAATTGTAAGTCAATGATATCAGGGGATAAATCTGGTTTCGCGCACTTTCCGTTAACCTATTTCAATAAAACTTGGTAAATAGATGTAATTCTACAAACTTTTGAATTCGGTTACTTTTTATAAAAACGTTATAATTATATAGTTATTGATTATTCACAATCAGTTAACATGCAATTGTAATCCACTGGTATTATTGTTCATCGTGGCCTTAAAATAATAACCTCGCATACGCGTTTTCACATATTTCGTTTTTACTGTTTTTTGTTGAAGAAATTTCTTATAAGACATTTATATCAAATATATTATTAAAGCAATACCTATAGTATCTGAATGTGGTTTAATTTATTCAAAAAATCTATAATTCTTCGTCCTAAAAAATTACATAGAAATCACCTACGACGACGACACGCTCAGACGACGATATGTACTCGATTTCCGTGTATCTGACAAAAATAACCAAATATTCAAATAATTTTAGTAGCAGTAGAGGTCTTTGTGAAAGAGTTCGTCCTAGAAACTACTGCCTCCTTACCTATTTCTGCCGCCAAGCACTAATGTCAGCACTGTGTTCCGGTTTTGAAGGGTGACAGGCGCAGTGGCAGTGTTTTTTTTTTACATACGAAATTAAAGTTATTTAAAAAATATATATATCGTACACATTGACTTACAATTATATGGACGTCGGGTCCGCGCTAAAAAGTGTCCGAACTTATAGGGCGTTAAAATCGTATACAGAGCTTCATTCACGCTTTAGTCTTCGTTTGTTCGACTGACAGCGAAGCAAGCAAACTTACACAGTACTGCGATGACATTACAATTTAAATTCAACGTTTCAGCTTTTTCATATTCCTTTACATGTCACTACGTTTAAATAGGTTGACTTGTGACATTTTTTTCGTGGTTTTTGTATTAGACCCGTCGTCCATTTATTTGTAAGTCAATGATCGTACAGTATACTTGTTCTATTTAGGTCAGTTGATATAAAAACAACGATTTCGAGGTAAGTTTATGTTTTAATTTCTAGGAATTTTCAGGAATCGTGTTTTCACATTGTATATCTTCAATGTACTATATACTTTTTTCCAAAGTGATTGGTTGAACACTTTCACTGTTATGCAGTATCAACTCGACTCGACTCTTTAACGTTCTTTTTAGAAATAAACCTGTACCTAACAGTGAAATGTATAATCAAATGATAACTGTTAAATAACAAATATCATCGTAATTATTATTAATACAAAGATCGAACACTCAGAAAAAATTCCTTCGATCCG
>NW_020653713.1:3994755-4060087 GCF_003589595.1 Hyposmocoma kahamanoa
TGAGAAATCTATTGCAGATTTATCAGCCAGTTAGTACCTTTACAGCTTTACTTTAATTATCATCGTAATTGTTTTCCGATGTTTTGCGCAGTTAAATAGGTAGGTATATCGCACAATACAAATCACAGTTAATTTTATACAAATGAATTTGCACAACCTCTATTTACGACTTCGAGGTCGAACTTTTCATAGACCCATAAATATTGGTCAAATTACCCAGTAGTGGGTGTTCCCGGCGCGTGTGCCGTCACCCTTACGGGCAAGTGTGGATCCGCCCTTACTCCGCCGGTGTGTACGCGGCTTTAGGGACACGTGCGAGTCGCGTGTACAATGGCCCTTTTAAGGGCTTTTAGTAGCATTTATATGTAATGAAATGGTATGTATGTGACGTATCTTCATGTATGGGACATAAAAATTGTCGATCGTCGTGTAGTCACGGTTCTGTATTTTTTAGTTTCAACATTTTTCTTACAGTTTCGGGCATAGAACACTCCAATTTTTCTGTTTAGTATGTGGCCATGCTTATCATGTAATTTGTGGCGACAAAAAGATAGTCTAAAGTGCATATGTCGAAATGTTGTATGTGATTTGTCACCTACTAAAATGTCGAACTTTCTGTGTCTTATTAAATTGAAACATACTTTCCACAGTTGCTTCTTTTCATCCGCGAAGGAAAAATATTTTAAGATGGTAATCCAATGCAGAATGTACCTTAGCAAATGCTGCAATGTAAGATATTTTACGTTAGTTATTTACTACTTAGAGAATAAATTTCTTTGCCGAAGCCTTCCTTCCTTCCTTCGCTACTGCCTCTTACATAACCTAAAGCGACTACGTTATATATATCATCTGTGTATATATAAATGAATAACAAACCCTAGCAAACATAGGACTGCAAAATTTTATATTCTTAAAATAAAATAATTTGTAAGACATACATAGCGTAAAGAACGTTCCTAGCGTTCTTTGGAAAATTTAAATATAAAGTGTTGAATTCATAATTTTGGTATCTATAGTGAAAAATAGGGTGGTTTGCATTAATATTAGACATATTTACCTTTTACGTTTAATGACTTTACTATCTCAGTCAGCCGTGACATTGAGTGAATTTCCTATGTCAAAAAACCTTAGAACTCGAAAAGACAAACTGTTTTTTTTTCAGTGGCATTGCAACGCATACCGAATACAACAAGCTATGTTGTATAATAAATATATGTTTTATAAATTAGCTGTTGTGTCACTACTGTACAAAGCCCCTTAACCTCCTGCCCTAGTTTTTCGTACTTCTTCTTTTCCTACCGTTTTCCTTCGCTTGTGTACCAAATTGTGCTAAAGTTGCCTAGATCGTCACGCCATCTTCCTAGGGATTCTAGTACTTACAGCAACATACCACAAGTTCTATTTTATAGTAAATAGAAATACATTTCTTGGCATGTTTTAAAATTATATTATAGTCTTTGAAATTGTCACTCTCAACAAGCAATGTAACTCGTGCTAAATGCAAATCGATTCTTTTTAATTAGTGCCTTGTGAGTAGAGACATAAAATAATGAATGTTACTTTCTTGCAACACAGTAACTGATGGTACTGTAGTCGAAAGTTTTACACAGAAATCCAATCTCACTAATTGTCTGCAGCACCAATAAAATCATTTTAAAGTCCCAAAAGTATTCAAATTATTCATTATTCACCCCAGTTTTATTCGACTTATAAATTCGCTGCAATTAACTTAAAAGCCATGAGTGTGTCGCGGCCCTTAAATAAGGGTGAGTGTACACGTGTCGGCCCCGCCTACGACGCGGATGCGATTAGTTTTTGCAACCGCAGTGGGAGTTATAAATCTTATTTTTTAAGCCATCGCGTTTGTTCGGTGTGATGATTTTAATTATGAAATGTAAAAAAAAAACACAGACTTAAGAGAGAGAGCTTTTAAGCTACCATAGACAAAGAAACTTTTATAGAAAAATTCGAGCTTGATTTCATAGTCGAGAAAAGCTAGGCTTTAAACTTTGAACAATAGTAACTAGTAATGAGTTAAAGTTAGTCGAAGAGACCATCAAACGACAATTTTGTTATGATATTTTTTTCATTTGTAGTAATTTCTTTAAATAATTATTAAACGTTAATAAAAATTCATTCTCACGCCTAAAATGCTAAGCTTCCTTTTTATATAATAAACGCGGCAAAAGAATAGAGAGCCCTTCGAGTTTTGTTTTACTTTACTTACTGTACACCAATATACGCTAGCGCTCTGTGGAAGAGCTACACTCAGTGCTCTCGGAATGCTCTGTGCGTGCAATACAACAATCCTTCAGGACGCTGTTGGGGCTGTCACGTTTCTGCAGCGCCTCAGCCATGTTCACTGATGCGCGCGTAGATAGTTTCACGGCTGTTGTAGATAAAAAGTCGGCGTCGCTACTGAAGACAATACCGTGACAGCCACAATAGCCTCCTGAAGACAGTTGCTGACAGAAATGAGTGCCCAATTATGCGGCTTTTAATAAATAATACAAAGTCACTGGTAAAATATAAGTACTAGTACAGTTTTAAGTCTGTACCTACTAATATTTGATTGGATCTCAGTTGTCTCAATAAAAATTTTTTTATCGAGTTCTTAGGTTTTCGCGATTGTTACACATAGGAAATGAAACTATTTTTTTTTGCCGGATTTAAATCAATCAGTCAACCGTCGGTTTGTTTGAAAAAAAACAAATATACGCGCTTTAAATCCGGAAAAATAGTTTCATTTCCTAAATATTTTTTTATTATTATAAAAATATTTAAATGTTTCTATAACATTTTATAAAATGGTATACAGAATTATATTTTATAAAACATTAAGTTTTATTGAATGTCATGATATTTCACCACCGCTATTATCATTTTTTTTGTGAAGTTACTCTACTAGTTTGTTATAATTATTAAACAAAGATTGATCCGGCTGGATTTAAACCAACATCTCCTAGGAAACCGAGCCAGACACTATGCCAACTAAGCCATGGAACGAAACAAACGGACCTCGCGAAATGAGCTTGTTGCAGACCTTTGTTTAGGTTTTTAACCAGTTTTTTATCGTAGCGCCATCTATGGGAAATATATTAAAGTTTTTCTTCACTCAGTGAGGTACCTTTACAGCTACCAGCCGCCGACTACACACGTCACTTTAATAATTGTAATTAAGGTCGGTACTACCTCAAATCGAATTTAAACTTTTCCCATACTAATACGGTTCACTTTCCTTGGGTCGAGTGGTTTTTTTACGAACGATATTAAAGCCATTTAAAAAATACATATAGCGTATACTATACGTGTTCTTTTTAATTCAGTTGATATAAAATACTCATTGGTATATGTAAAGTACATAATAAATACAGCGGTTTTCTTGTAAAATTTCAAAGTAAGTTTGTGTTTTTTTCTATAGTGAAAATTTAGTATAGGTAGTAATCAACACTGATTACTATATCCTCAATTTTTACTAAAAAAAAATTTCCTAAAGTGATTGATTTAACACTTACACTGTTATGCGGAATGAACCAAAGCCATTTGAGGTTTTATAGACTCGTATTATTGAACATCATTATGACATTATTTTTTTTTTCTCTTGAAAGTACTCCACTAGTTTGTATTTGTATTTTATAACGTTTACATGGATTCCTTAATGTTCTCACTTTTTCCACGAATAACATTTAACAAAACCTAAGAACCGCAACCCTTTTTATACAATTCAATAACACTACGACTTTAATCGTCAATATTATGACCCCAACCCTACACCCCCTCTTAAAACCACAAACTACCAACAATTATGCAATTCACAACCTTACGTCAAAGCCGTAAGAATGGCGGGAGACAATTTCAAAATGGAACTAGAGTAACCCCTGTCAGAAAACTGTCAACTGTCAAACGCAAGACGGTTTAAACTATGCGTTCCATTTTCAAACGCTTTTCATATTTGGATTCTTTTGTTGGCGCTCGGTGGGTTGGAGGCGTGTGTAATATGTATGCAGCTTTAGAGTTTGATGTGTATAGATGTAATAATTTTGATCCTATGCTTCCGATGTTGACAGTTACTAAAAAATTTAATTAAGTGCTGTGTTCAATCTTGTTAGCGCCATGTTATAGAAAATGTAATTGTATTGTTGGAAATCTCGTTGTGCTAAATCTGAGTGGTTTAGTTCTGTGCATTAATTAACAGGCCGGAAAGTTGATTTTATTGTTATATTATTTTATTGTATAGTGCTTCTGCATTATTATGACGACATTACGTCTCATTATCGCACATAATGGAATTCTACAATTTATTTGTGACGTCATAATTGAGCTGTGCAAAACTTCCGAACAAAGATCAAGCACTGAACATCATTTTGTATACAGCCCTTTAAGCACTTTTTGAAAGATTATACAGCAATTTATTATCTTTATTCCGTTGTAGAAAAATTATAACCATCGCAATACCGCTTTAGCAATCCTATACCAAAATGGTATTAAGCCATCTGTACACAATATAGTTATTGTCATAACAGTTTTATTATAGAAAATGTTTTTCTAACCAATGGTCACAAAAGTTGCGTTTGGCTCAATCTTAGTTTTGGAGTCACGATAAAAAATCGTGACAGTGGACGGACTTTTTGTCGCGAGGCGACTGACCTACGTGCTTCGTTTAGATTGGTCAAGTTACTTAATAGTTAGGTTAGGTAGCAAATTACGATAGAGATAAAATAAAAATTGAATTTGCTGTAGCAAAGTTGATTAAAAAAGACCGTGCGTTTGCCACTAGCTAACTTTAAACAATAAAAGAACTTATTTTATTTTTGTCTATGTATTCTAAAATATTATTTTAGCGCGCGTTTTACGAATAGGCGGGAAAGTTTTCGTTTTAATTCATTCATATAATTCATTACAAATTTTTATTCATGAAAAATGCCCAGAACTTATTAATCGTAAAGGTGTCCTACTTCATAATGATAATGCCAAAGTCCATATATAATTAAAAAGCGGTCAAAAACTAATGCAGTTAGGTTGGGATTCACGGTATTTGCTTGGCATAGCCCTTTCAGATTTTCACTTGTTTCGGTTTTTACAAAATTTTTTAATTATTTTTTGAGTAAACACGACTTCCAAAGGGACTATCAAAAGGCACAGAGATGTATTTTCTAAATAAAGACAGGAATTTTATGAAAGAGTAATTCTAAAATTTCCCAAAACATTACAATAGCTTGTAAATCAACATGACCAAAACATAATTTTTTGAAACGTGTTTCACTTGTACTCGGTTACCATATGTGCTTTTTACCAAATTCAATATATATTGTGTCTACGCACATTACTTATTTCACAATATAGCACTTACTTTACCTTTGCACTTACGTCAACCTATTTTAATCCATGTTTTCTTCATCATTGATTGCAACCGAAAAAGTATATTATGACTTTAGCTCTACTAACTAAACGACTGGATGACTAGCAATGAACACTGCACCCATTCAAACAATGCTCAGTAAGTGTTTTATTCCAATATTCGTAAAGAAATCGAATGACTACATAACCATAATTATTTACTATTTTTTATCGACGCTTTTGGTCTATCTATGTTGCCGCACTATCAATAGTTTCACTGTCGATGAAAACACTGATAGTGTCGATAGTACCTACGGTATGTGACAGTACTATAAAATACAACAATCTTCTTTTTTCTTCTTAGGGTGTACGAAAGGAGACTACCCTCACGACTCCGTTCCTGTACGTCTGGCGTACCTTGGGATACAATCAGCGAGCACCTTACGCCGATGGTCATGACCATCAATCTATCGGGATCTATTTATCTTTCTTTTTTTTTTCAACCTTTGTCCACTAATGCTGAGTATAGCTCTCTTCCAATGAACGCCACTCCTTCCGGTCTTATGTCTGTAGACCTTATTAAATATTTCTTCGCCGCTTTGACATGGTGATCAGTCCTGAGCATCCGTTATCTGCCTCCTGCTCCTGTGCCCCTTGGCTGAATCTCCACTCAAGCACCCTTGTATATGACCTGCCCATTCCTATTTTGTGCTGGCTAAAACCTACACAATAATATGTAGTATTATTTAAAAAAAAACTTTAAATAACCCGTAACGCCTCCAGTATTGTGTAAATACTATGGGTTTGTCTTGACTACAGGTAGAAGTGTCTCGAGCAACAATACTGGCTTGACTGACTACTAGTACTCGATAGGTCCAAACGAGGCTCAACAATTGTGTAATCCCAATATTCGTGCAGGGATCGGATGACATCGAATGAATAGGTTATCCGATGATAACGCGCGCCATTGTTATGTTTTGTATGGAGCCCTGTTTGTACAGAAACATTTGGATTCGAAGGATTTATGTAACGGGAATTGGATATTGCTGTCTCCTGCCATACATACAGCTTTATAAATTTCTAAATAGCGTAGAAAATTGGAAACGTCTAAGGATCTCGATGCACAATATGGCGGGTGCAATGATTTGAAGTCGACTCATGTCGAAATTCGAATTTAAAAAAGTCGTAGATGTGCCAGACAATCACACCAAATTACCTGTGCTATGAGTACCAAAGCCACGGAATTCTGAGGCACTTCCCAGAACAGACAGGACCAGTACCAATTTAGAAAAATCCATTTCCTAAACTGTTCCTACTGGGAATCGAACCCGGTACTTCCGCATCCCGCGCCCGTAATCTAAATCATTAGGCTATCGAGATCGTGATAATGTATTGTGTGTATGTAATTGTGATGCCAATGATGAGATTTCCTATTTTATTTTATTTATTTAGTTATTATTGCCTTGAAATCACTTCAGTGATTGATCATTCGTTCACAATCTATTTTCATTATACACCAAGTGACGGAACGAACAAATCGTACGCCTGGTGTGAAGCGACACGCCTGTCCACAGCAGTTGCAGTTGCAGTGCCACTCAGAGCTTTAAATCGCAAAGATCTGAGGCGCACTGCCACTGCGCCCGTCACCCTGTGACAAATTAGCAAGCTCATTCATGTACTTGTAATTTCACCTGCACCTTTACATGGCAGATATAGTGAGGTGGCAGTACTTCCCTGGACGAACTTATTCACAAGGAGCTCCACTGCTACGACAATTTTTGGATTGGACGTAATATACACTAAAACTGTAGACGTAAGTGGTGGATGTCCACGCAGTTTTTTCTGATCTAAATAATACCTACGGACATACAGAAAGCGGAAAAGAGTCTCACACTACCACTATTTGCATAAATGTAGTAATGAAACGTTTCGACCTGATTGGTGAAACAACTACAGTGTAAAGACCAAATCCGCGCCTGGTTGATCGGTAACGGAAGGTAGCGGGCGAGATTACATCATATAATGACCCCAACACTTAACTGGAAGATTATATCACTTTCGACGTAACTATAGTCATAATAACACTACACTTAAAAAATTGCAATACACTAAAAGCAGGCAACAATTTTGTTTCTCTTCACAAAAGGTTACAAGCTCCAATAAAAGTTTTATTATATAAAATGACCGGCTTGCAAACTGTACGAATGTAAATAATGGGCCTTGTGACAATTGTAGCAGTAGGACGAACAATTTCAGAATTAGCGACGCGTGCAATAAAAAATTCTTTGTGACGAGCTCATTTTCTAACTAGCAGACATTACGACGGGCAGCGCATCAACATCTAAGCGGTACTACAACCTGGATACTCCATACAACGGTAGAAACTTAGAGAACTTAAAGTTTATAGAGGCGTTTGGTAACTCTATAATACAAACACGTCACACACGCAACATCCTAAATATAGCGTAATGATTTAAAATGAATGAAGATCTCAGGAACATAATTATTGATACAAAGAATTAAACAAATACAAAAAAAAAAAACGCTTTCGATCGGAGTGGACTCCAACCAGCGTTTGTTGCGTCAACGTGGCTATAATTGCTGATTAATATTCTGTGCACGGGTCTCCTCAAAGGAGAGGAGAAAAAGTCGTGCGCCTGATGGTAAGCTACACGCCTGTCCATAACAGTTGCAGTGCCACTTAGAGTTTTAAAACGCAAAGATCTGAGAGACACTGCCACTACGCCCGTTGCCCTGAGACATAAGTTGACAAGTCCCATGCGCCTGTAATTTCACCAGCACAATTTCCCTTCAAAACCGGAACACAGTAATACAGACATTACTGTTTGGCGGCAAAATAGATAAGGTGGCAGTACTTCCCTGGACGAACTCTATCACAAGCAGCTCTACTGCTGCTGAGTGGGTACCTCCGACGTTTTCCAAGGTTTGTGAACCTTTCTCGACGTACCGGTTGCATCACGATGTTTTGTGTGAGAGGTCTTTTGACTAAACATTCACAAATTTATGTAACTTAGAAAGTAAGCTTATAAGGCCAATTAAGGCCCATCTGTTTTACCACTGCACAAGTTTATGTAAATGAATACATTACAAATCATCACGCCTGTCTCCTACGCTCCTGATAAATCTCCTTCGCCTCCTCCACTCCCATCAGTCTACATGCACGTTTATTCTTGGTACTTTAACCCAACCTTTTTTAAGGGCATCCCCAATCTGATTAATCAGACCACAGCGTACATTATCGTACGCTGTGGTCTACCTCTCCACATGCCTCCATCCACATTCGCTTTATAAATTTGTGCCGTCATTCTACCAACATTCATTTTTTCTACATGACCAAACCATCAAAGCATCCCTCTCTCTATCCTGGTCACTTCATCATCTTTCATACCACAATGCTCTCTTACTACACTGTTCGGGATTCTGTCTTTAAGACATAATAAATTAAAATATACACCGGGAATTAATTGTATGCTTTTTAGGTCTTAAAAAGTTTGAAAAATGTTCATAAATCGCCCACTCACGTTCCATTTTACCGGTTATTTCAAACGATGAATAGCCTATATATAGCCTAGTTGCAACTCCTTCTAAGATTGCCGGATTAAGACCAGACTTGTAAGAATTAGATAAGTACTTACCAGCTCTCAAAGCATCCATAGGTACACTGGGGTACGGTATTGAGTACGGATAACCTTCCTTCCTCAAAGTCTTGGGTTTTCTTCTCGGTCGGTACTTGTAGTCTGGGTGTTCCTTCATGTGCATCGCACGAAGTCGCTTTGCTTCGTCGATGAATGGCCGCTTCTCGTCTTCTGTCAAAAGTTTCCATTCTGCACCTGTGGAATGAACAATTATTTATATCAACTTCATAGGTTTTAGAATTGCTACACGTCTATCGAGACATCCTCGGTGGCCCACAGTTTTCACTGGGCAACGCCCCCAGGATTAAGAGGTACCGGTTTCAATTCCCGGTAGGACCAATTTGGGAAATTAACTATTCTGAATTGGCTCTGGTCTGGGTGTTCTGGATAGTGCCCCGGAGTGAACTCCGTTGCTTCCGGTAATCGCAATAAAGGGAATTTCCTAGTTTCAGATCAGGCAATTGGTGTGATTGTCTAGTACATTATTACATGATCTAAAATGAAAGTAATTGTTTTAACCGACAGGCAGTCGAGACCATAGCGTGACATTACATATATTATGTAGCAACGTCAAATCGCGATGACTTGACGAAGGGAAGCAAGGCATTTGCCTAAATTAAATGTAATGTTTTCATTTAATTTAATTTATGCAAAGATCTACCTTAAAATGTCTTATTACACGACTGCATTCAGAATATGCTGATTTGTATGTTGAAAAGGACGCTGTACTTTTTATGGGTTAGAACAATCGCGTGACGATATCGCGCCGATTTTATATATGCTGGCGTTTAGAAACCATCTTCCTGATTAATTAGATGATTTTGGGATAGACCGCTGTTCTAGAATGCCTTCGTTATGTCGTCCTTTTCCGCACTAACCAACAACATACAAGCAAAGAAAAATCATTCGATCTGAATGGATTGAATAAATTTTCATAAATTTCTCACAGGTTTCTCACTGTTGGTGAGGCAAAAGCATTTTAGAACACTGTATAAAGATCGTACACAGAGAAATTCATAAGATCTACTGACTTGATCTTTAGCTCAGTTGAGTCCATCCAACTGGACGAGGACGCAATACATATTCTTTGAGTTTGTTAGATGTTTTTTAGCTATAATAAATTTTGCATGGATGGTAATTTTAGCTTTCAGAACTGAACAACCTCCCGTAATCGTTTCATACCTTTTAATACATCTGACGTTTGTAACCAATACAATCACTAAACGAAAAAGTAAACTTTTTGGAAATGGCTACTATAGTATCTGAAAATAAGTTTAAATTTGCATAACACGAGATTTTCGATTAGTGGTTTCCACGTGCGAATATTAACATATGTACCTAGTGCTGAACAGAAAATGCGTTGAAATGAAAAAAATATGTTCAATAAACAGTTGCAGTGCCACGCAAAGCTTTAAATCGCAAAGATCGCACTGCCACTGCTCCCGTCACCATAAGCCATAAGTAGACAAGTCCCATGTGTAATTTCACCAGCACCCTTACCGTTCAAAACCGGAACACAGTAATGTTAACATTACTGCTTGGCGGCAGAAATAGGTAAGGTGGCAGTACTTCTCCGTACGAACTCTTTCACAAGGAGCTCTCTTGCTACTAAAATATTACTATTTAGCAGTAGTAAGTTGAAATTCTATAAGATGCGTCCATCTACATCTTTGAAGTTAGGGTAAAACCGGGTTAGATGCCCCACTTTTTGAAAGGCCCTCCCAATTTAAAAATTATTAGATTACCGTGAATAATTCCTATGGATATAACTAGTTTAATCTTTTACATTACATTAAGACTTGATTTTATTGATCTAACATTTACTGATTTTGAAGAAAATAACTTTTCGTAAACCAATTTTTTTGAGGATAGATGCCACCTATATGGATAGACGCCACACGATGAAAATTTAGAATAAAATAATAAAATTCGTAATTGAAGGTTTTATTTGTACTCTTTATTATATTGTATATACATGTTATATCTTTAATAATAAATATACGTATTTAAAGTTACTACCTACTTCACTTCGTATCTTAATATATGTATAATATACTTTTAAACTATTATCATTTACTTGTCTTTTTACTAAAATAATGTATTTTTTATTTTCTTTTCCTAACTTTCTTGTTTTGTCCTTTGTACCTATACCGCGAAAAATCGAGGCGACTGTCCTATTCGACATGGATAGATGCCCCTTCGGTATGTAACTAAGCTATATACAAAAGAGCTATCATTAACACCTAGGTGCGCAGTTAATGAACCAGTGTATAGTTACAATAAAAAAACGGAATTTATTCTAACTTACAAAGTTATGCGACAATAAATACTTGCGTCTGAAATTTTGAACCGTTTGTCGTGTTCGTCGCGGAGATAAACGCATGCACAAGCCAAACGCGTCTATTCCACACGAAGCCTTGACGGAACTTTGATGAGTGGTATCTATACTCCTTATTTAAACTAATTATTCTTTGTTGCAATTTGGGGAAGTTAGGTTTTATGAAAACGAGGCACCTATCCCATTGCGGCATCTATCCCGGCTTTACCCTAATTTATTTGTTACTCCGACTAACGAATACACTTTTAATGCAATAAGTGAATAAAACAATCGCAACAAAACCCGTCACTGTCTTATGCCACTATTACACCAGCATAAACAGAAAAGTAATTTGCTCTAACCATCGCTCATTGCTCGAACAATGCCATTCAATCGATACAATATAATCGAACGACCTGTCTCCCTGATTCAAGAGACCAACCCTTTGTCCCCTCCTTTTATGCCAGCCTATATTGATACCGTGGAGGGGCGCCACCGTCCATTCAAATAGACAAGACAATCCCGATTCAGCTGAATATAAAAGCGAAAACAATGTCGCAAGAACAGAAAGGAACAATCCGGCTCGAAGGACCAACAACGGTCTCGCTCTTGCCTAATATACTTTCGTGTTGTGTGAGAGAGAAAGGTATAACAATGGCGGAAAGCGCTGCCTAATGACGAATTTGCGCTTTTCATTCCGCTACAGAAGTTTTTCCCGGTTCCTCATTATTCTGTCAATACTACGGAGGGCCGCTATTGTCGATTCAGATGATAAGGATCGTGTACTTGTATGGGACAACAATAAGTATAAAAGTAGAATGTGGCGGTTGACAGTTTGCCCAAAATGAGATCTCGGTGTAATTTCCTCATTGTGACGTTTCTTCGACATTTGTAGAATTAAAATTGTTGATTGTACAGAACGTTACTTATTTTCGTTTCTACATTGTGTTTCGGTTAATTTTAAATGCTTATCTATACTGGGTTATTTGCAAAATAGGTAGTAACAAACTCGTAAAGCCATGGAACAAAAATTGTTGTTTATTATGTTAGTAATAAATACATTTTTGTTCAAAAATAAAAATATTTCAATCCATCGCTGTAAACGTTGATAACTCTGTGCAAGACGCGTGAGACGTCAGAAAGGATGCTTGAAAGTTTGAGCTTACTTACCTTACTACCAAATATAGATCTCAAAAGTGTCAGGTGGTACAAAAAATACTTAAAAGTTTATTATTGGTATATTTATTAACTATTAACTGCCTCGGTGGCCGAACGGTTACCGTGATGGTCTGCCACGCAGAGGACCTGGATTCGATTTCCGGGCCGGGAGAAATATTTGTATTGCCTACATTTATTTCTCTCGTGAGTTTGGGTGTAATTTGTGGTTGTCTATATGTGTATCCATGGCACCTGCGACACAGGCACTAGGGAAGCTATGAGAAAAAAAAGCTTTTGTCAAAAGTTACGGAATAAGTACTTTAAAAATAACCCTGTATATTGATCACGTCTACTTTAAAAATAACCCTGTATATTGATCACGTCTCGTCACGTTCCTAACAAACTGCCATGACTGGCTTTAGGCAAAATTATCAAGGCAACTTATTTTCTGTTTAGGAATGCACATATTGAGCTCTTGATGTGGACTTGATGATGTTTATGTCAACCTCGTTCCATGAATTCTGTAGAAAAAAGTAAACATATCGGTGTTTTTATAGTGACACAAACCAAAATACTTATATTTAACGTGGCACACAGCTGAATACAGTACATTGCTAAATGTTATTGTAAATAAGACGGACAGCTTTCAATTAGTTAAATGTAGATTTGCTCAATTTTTTACGATCGTTATCATTTCAGATAAATATACAGGTTGAAATTTAACAAATTTACGCGTAATTTAAATTCCACAGTGTCGATCGACAAAACATACAATGTCGATTGTTTGTTGCTTACCATTTACTCGTTTTGGTTGATCACACGTGTCGATCGTCAAAGAAATATGCTGGCCCGCAGGCTTGCCCGCTCACGCTCTTCAAAGCGCATTGTCAAGGTCTGTACTCGGGCGGTTTAGATGCGCGTCCTATATAGTGTTCAGGATGATGTCGAGACTACCCCGATACTGCAGCGCCTCCGGGATGTTAGTTTTGGCCCATACTTTCCAGCAAGAATACACATTTGTGGACTTAAACGATGTTTACGTAAAGCACAAAATGTCATACCCCTTTGTAAACACTACAATATTGTAGTCGTATTACTGCAAATGCAACTTACATACCCCATAATTAGAACAAACAATTCATTATGCATAATTGCATTAATTATCTGTAGAGACATTTGCAAACAAAACACGTACGTTAAAGAAGCATGTTCCTTTAGTAACATACAATGCGATGTACGTGCAAATGTTCTTTACGGTTGTCAGTCTCTATAACATTGTACACTTGGTGGACTAAAAAATGACACAATACTGACTACTGACTTGTCTGGAAGATTTCTGAAGCCTTTGTCTTTATGGAGTATTGTCAAGAAAATTGCGGTGTAAAGTAAGTAAAATGACACGAGTCGTTAATATTGGCTGTACGCTTTTAAGTGTTTAATTGTTTTGTATGTAATGTGTGTTGGTTGTGAAGTGGAGGAATTTTTCTATAAATGTTTTAACATGTGATTTTAGTAAGTTATCTGATAAATTTTGTCTAGGTTATCGAAATCAAAGTTGAGCTAAAAGTTATTTATTTGCTTCCTTACTTTTACGGAACTAATTTCTTCTACAACAAGAACTTTGGCATCAAAACTAAGTACTAACAAGCACACGTTTTACAGTTTAAAAGTACAAGTAACTTGGTTGAGTTTTTATTTCGACAATAACTTGTGTGTTAGACTCAAGTTACAAAATTTATTTTACTTTTTATTGTAATATATTATCTCATGGGACTCAACATGAATGTATCCAAGACTAAGTACATGGATGTCACGTGTGGACACACAACTTAGTCGACCATAGTGATCGGAACTAACAGTCTGGAGAGAGTCTAAAAATATAAATACCTTGGATCGTAACTAACACACTCCTGGGAAAGTGATACCGAGAGCTGTGTACGTATAGAAGTTGCCCGGGCATCCTTTGAAACTATGAGGAAAGTTTTAAGCAGCCGGCAGCTATCTATTAAACTCCGCACTAGGCTTCTTCTTTATGGATGCGAATCATGGACCATAAAAGAAGACCTCAGGAAGAAATGTGGTGCTATCGTAGAATGCTCCGCATCAGTTGGACGGACAAAGTCACGAATGTTGAGGTCCTTAAATGTATGGTGAAGAAGGTGGAGTTGGTGCGCACTGTCAGGCAGCGAAAGGTTGCCTATTTGGGTCATGTACTGCGACATGACAGATATCACCTATTGCACATTATAATGATGGGCAAAGTAGCTGGGAAGCGGAAAGTTGGAAGAAGGAAAATATCATGCTTCGTAACATCAGGGAGTGGACCGGCATCAAGACCGTGGAGCAACTGTTCAGGCTAGCTCTGGACAAAGAAAGATATAGAAAACTGACTGCCGACCTTCAATAATGGAGAGGCACTTAAAGAAGAAGATGATTATGAACACAAAGATCGAACACACAGAAAAATTTCGTCGACCCTGTGGGACTTGTACCCGCGTCCATGCTTCACCGTAGTATTGCTCTTACCAACTGATTTGCGGATCCAGTTACCGAGCTGTCGAAATTCTTCTATGTGTTTTTGTCATAGATCTTTGTACCGGCTTTCGGCATTCGTCGCCGCTAGTGACATCTAGTGAGAGGTTTGTTAATAGCCTTCTCACCGCAGCAGTTGGTAACAGCAATGCTACAGCGCAGCATGGAGGCGGGTTTCTTGACGTTCGATCTTTGCATTCATAATCATAACAAAATTAGGAGTTATATCACAAAATCTCAATAAATATATATGGTATATGGTATTTGCGACTCGCGCGATAAAATTGAAACAAGCGCGCGCTATTCTCTGCTCGGCTGTCTCAATCAGATCTAATTTAGATAGTCAATAGGGCGCGCTTATTTCAATTTTATCGCGCGCGTCGCGACTACCGTGCATAGCCATGCTACGGGGGCAGGTCAGTTGTAAAACACTAACAACCTCGCCGGATTCTATTACTAATATCATAAATAACAACATATATTCAACAACTTTTTATTAAACAACGCATTTACCAAAAACAATCTTTGAAATTTTTGTTGCAGGTACTATTTGACACTGTTAGATAAATGTACAAAACTTACCATGTTTTTTGTTTTGAGTTTTTCACTATACAATTATCAAAGCGGCACTATGCCAGCTGTGAAAAACATATTAGAAATTAATGAATTTGTAAAAAAAATCCAAACAGAACTTTTTGTCGCGTAGACAGTTTCAGGATAACGCTATTTTTTTGTTTATTGAAATATATTAGTGAAATAAATAATTATATAGTCTCAGGTTAATTATACATATACTTACCCATAACCAATAAAATATTATACAGCATATATTTTCAACTTTAACTGCTTAATTAACAATCAATAACACCACTGAAGCCATAGCAAAAACTGCACATTTCTTGTTTAATTAACTTTGATTACTCAGAGGCACGTGCCGCAGTGTTGCCACTCTATAGTAATTATTTCCAACAACTCGCCACTATTCGCTGGAAAACAATAGCCCGTGTTGGCAACATTATACAAAGGTTGGCTATGCAGTTATGGAATTAGGTACAAATAGCATGTTAAAGATTTAATATGAAGGTGTTTGTTGTTTAAAGTTTCAATTTAAATGTGCCTTGAATATATTCATATAAAAGTCTTTCATAAAAGCTCTATAGCAGCCCTGATGGCCGACAAATGTTGATGCCATTAGTCATATTCAAGTTCGCAAGTAACATAATATATATTTATTAAGCTAGGTGGCGACACAGGATGTTCTGAGCACTACCTTGGTGTTAATTCTCAAGTTTGATATCAGGTATTATCATTATTAACACTTATGCAGTTCGACTTTATTTCGATATCGAAGAGAAAATTAACTATAATATAGTTATATGTTACAAATGGTCGCTTATTTGCTTACAAAAAAATCAAACTAAATAAAAAGCAATATAAATAATAGCTAACTACATTTTTAATTTTGTTTTGTATTTCACTAAGACACGTTTCCGATCACACTACCCGGTAAAATTCCACCACGTTCCCCGAAAACACCACACCCAAAAAACCCTTCCGAATCACACTTTCCACATATAAACTGGCATTGTCAAACAATCCTGAAAACAACAAGCGAACAAAAAACAACGGGGCATGTTATACACATACGTTAGGCACAATACGTTGAGAACACAAAGGAGTTTCCTCTCTGCGTTTGTATTAAAGCTTCTATTGTGTTCGGAATCGGACGAAAATGCTCTTCATTACTCTGAAAGCTTGTGTGCCATGCGACAATGGGTAAAGGGGGGAGGGGAAGAGGGGATGTTGGGGAGGGGGGACAAAGACGCATAGCGAAGGAGCGCCACCCTTTTGCCCGGAAAATTGAAATGGTAAGAAATGCTATTTAGGTCATGAATTTATTAAATGTTAATAGATTTTTTTGGAGAGTGTAGACTTGTTAGTTATATTTTTTAGTATGGGAAATTTTTCAGATAAATATTTGTCTACTATCTGTTTTATTGGAGCGTAAGAGACAATATTTTCACCTGTTATGTATTTGATACTGAGAAAAATAACATAGTGATGAAAAAACGTGTTCCAAGTGTGAATGCTCCATCGCTGACTTCAACGTGATTTTCCTTCAGTTAAGATGGAGAACAAATGCTCTTTTTACTCCACTTATTTTTTTATTAAATAAACCATGACGGAAGACGTTTCACGTGTAACGTACTAGGGAGACCGTGTATCGCGGGAGCCATGAACACGCACATAGATAACCACAAATTACACCCAAACTCACGAGATAAATAAATATAGGCCGTACAAATATTTCTCCCAGCAAGGTTCGGCCATGGAGGCAGTTTTTGGGACCTTTGGACAATAGACCAGCGTAATGGAGTATGGCTTGAACCTTCTCTCTAGAAAAGACTCATGCCCATTACTAGGACGTATATGAGTAATCAGAGGTGAGCAAATAAAAGACTGGCAGCTATTAGAAGACTAAAAAATTTATTAACTTTCTCAATAGAAAGCTAGTAATTTTTTTTGGTATATCCACTAATCCACCGATGTTATTACTAATCAAGGATACTAAAAAACACTGTAATAATGCTTATAAATAATAACACTAATATTACTTTTAATGTAACATAATCCTCGTCATATAAATTCATTATAAACAGACATTAAATTATAATGATTAACTATTACCTAATTAACAAAACGTATGCGTTGATGTTCATCGCATACGTTTATTAATTAGTTGCACATGCTTATCGAATTGAGTATCCCCTACTTATTTGAAGTCGGTTAAAAACATGCGCTTACATGTCAGCTTTTTGGTAACAATGACTTCTGTTTTTACCCCTCTCCTCCTTTTCATGACATGTGTAACTTTATAAAGGAAACAAAACGTGTACTTTAATCACAAGAGGAGTGACAGACAAACCGACAAACGAAACGAGCTTTTGTGCCTTTCATATAGAGGCTGTTTGAAAAATTACAAAGTAAGATTGGCAGTGCCAAATAATAACATGTCACCAATATCTATCATACAAAAACAAACATTTTTCGTTAACCCAATTAATGTGACTTTAAGTTCAATTATTGGCACCCGTACTATTCTTTATTCTATTACTCTAACTAGTGTTTATTCCTTTAGTGCTAGTATTAGACTGTTTTAGTCTATAAATTTCTCCTTACAGTGTTAAAGTGCTGGATGCATTGAGGATGCTATTGATGAAAAAATTACTAACTATACAAGTATGCCACAAGCTTTAGACTTTCTTAACAAAACAGGGAAAACCAATTATGTACAAATTAAGTATCCACTCTAATTATAAAACTATATTTTTCTTCGAAAAGCTTACCTGTACATCAATTTCTATCAGTTTGCAAATAAAACTTTAAATAGGTATTCATAATTTCCTCAAATCGAAAATAGAATTCACAGAAAATGACAAAACGATACAAAAAGTTGAAAAAAAAAACCATTATAGTCCGGGAGGTGGGTACAAAAAACTTCGAGTTAATAATAAAAAGCGTCTAGTAATTAAACAAGGCAGAGAACGGGCCCTTTTCATGACGAACAACAACAACAAATGCGGTACAGTCGGTAGCAGACGATGACAATAAGGAAACAACAGTATTTTTGTTGCGTGCCCCCGACAGCCTGGCGAGTCGCGATAAGCGACGTTTCAGAGGGTATATTATGAGGTATATAAAGCGTATGTATTTTGGGTATTAAAGCGGGGGAAGTTACGATTGTGAGATTTAAAGTAGAGGAAAATGTATTCAATAGTTGAAAGGATACTAGTACCTTTTTCTAAATACCTGGTAGTAATACAATTCAAATTCTTATTAGATAACTCGCTGATAAATGCGACAGTAAAATATTCTACAACTTACAATCATGTTACCTGCTACCTAATGTATCACAACCATACTAATTTTCCTGTAGTCAAAGCTCTTTGAACAATTATATTCTATTCAGAATAGAAATACTACAATGTCAGTGTCCAATTCAACATACACACCACCAAATTCGTCGCATCAACAACACGATAAAAAGCCAATTCCGCCACGATATCTGTTACCCAAATAAAAGATCATGTAACCGATACAGCTACCGTTCCATCTAACAAAATAGTTAGTCATTCTATCAGCATTTACCGCTCTAGTATCTTTTAATAGATTCCTTACCCACAGTGCGTGGTTGTTTGTACCGGTATACACGCTTTTCTTTATAAAAAAAAAACGAGTTTTATAAAACGACAACGGGGTTCTTTAGACGATTAAGCATGGTGTTACTATTGGCCATGCCTTCATGCTATGTCGGTTTATAACCAATGGTGGACGGCATTGTGGCCACGGTGCCTTAATTACTGCATCTGCCGTAAAAAAATGGAGCCGATGAAACAAAAAAGTTGATGAAAAAATGTGAATAAAAAATACAGTGAGCACTGCTCTATGTAAGGTGAGGCGAAGAAAATCGTAGTAAATTGATGTTGGATGGTAGACGACATATGTTCTATTATGTAATAGAAAGGTAATTTTGGTAGGTCGAGGTGGTGGCGTGAATAATTCAGATAATAATTGATAGTTAATTACGATGTGAAACTGACGGCGCCGGCGTAAAATGACGGACAAGAGACAATAGAGGACAACCACTGCGAGCGAAATAGCGAAATTTATTATTTATGTTTTGATTACATACACACATCACGCCTCAGGACCTTTACTTGCGATTCTCGTGACATATCTTTCACTTTCCTTTGTAATTAAGTTCTTTTACCACATTTACTAAATCAATAATATATTTGATTTGTATTGTAACATTAAGTTTATTGAATATGACCATCTTTTACCACAACATTAAATCATTTTTGTGAAATTACTCCACTAGTTTGTTATAATTATTAATACAAAGACCGAACACAAAGAAGAATTCCTTTGATCCGGCTGAACTCGAACCATCAACTTTGTCATACCGTGGCTGAATAATATTAATATAATAGTCAATAATATAGTTATTCCCGAAATGATTATCACTTACAGGTTTCTTAACAACGGTATGTTTTTCACTTGTCAGTTTGTCACTCAATAACTCTTAAAATAATTCTTAAATAGATCCCATGAATCACAACCGGCTAGTTCAAACTGAATTCGTTTACACCTTGTAGTCTGACATGTCTAAATTTTCTGCAACAAACAATAATAAGTCTGACTCCAACCTTATTGTTGAAGAAGCAATCAAGGAAAAAACGCAGAAAATCAAATACGATGTCACACTAAAAGCGGAGAAATAAGCTTTTATACTCAAACAGTAAACAAACAGTGTTTTAAAGACAGTTAAAGATAAAACTCATAGGTAGGGTGCAACAAAACACCTAGAGTGAATTGTATGGGACCTATTACAAGCCCCTGGCTTAATTAATATTAACTGAGCTAAGAGCAACGCCCCTAACAGTTGGGTTGGATAGAAGGTGCAGCAGACAATAATGAAAACAAACACGAGACACACGACATTCGAATTCGTAAAATATGGATCCGTTTAATGAAAATGAAGTAGTACAACTTAAAGCTGACTAAATTTCATTAAGTTCTAGATTTAAATAAAGTCTTGTTCATAGCATTTAGAATGTTTGAATGAATCATTAGATTACGTACAAAATTCTAAATGCTCTTAACAAGACGTTATTTAAATCTATAACTTAATGAAATTGTTTTATTGTATAATTACAATGGTTTGTAGTACTATATGCTTCGAAATTTTCCAGTACAATGATATCTATCAATAAAGTAAGCAAAAACATAACACCTAATTTAGTTTTTTATAAATAAATAGACAATAGGCCTTAATGTGAAAAGCCTTGTTATTTGGCCGGGCACAATGAAACTATATTTTTTGTTACTGTTAAGTTTTTTTTATAACATCAAGTGACGGGACTGATAAGTCGTGCGCCTGATGGTAAGTTACACGCTTGTCCATAACAGTTACAGTGCCACTCAGAGCTTTAAATTGCAAGTTGACAAGTCCCATTGTGCCTGTAATTTCACCAGCACCCTTACCCTTCAAAAGCAGGTCATAGTAATGCTGACATTACTGCTTGGCGGCAGAAATAGGTAAGGTGGCAGTACTTCCCTGGACGAATTCTTTCACAAGGACCTCTACTGCTACTATTCAACCAGTGTTTTCATATATAATGAATTATGAGCAAGTTTATTTAGAAGCAGTATTATAGCTTCTTACCAAAGAGTTCATCCAGGGAAGTACTGCCGCCTTACCTATATCTGCCGACAAGAATGTGAGCATTACTACGTTTCGGTTTTGAAAGGAAAGGATGCTGGTGAAATTGCTGGTACATGGGACATGTCAACTTACGTCTCAGAGTGACGGGCGTAGTTGCAGTGTTCCTCAGATTTATGCGATTTAAAGTTTTAAAGTTGTTTGATTCTTCTTCAAAGATCTTTGTGATTTTAAGGTCTGAGCGCAGCTACTGCAACTGTATTGGACAAACGTGTCGCTTACTACCAGAAGCACGATTTGTTCACCCCGTCACTTAGCATCATAAAGAAAAACTATAACGTAGATAAATTTGATAAAAATCAGACAAAAGTTGTCAAAGCTCACTTTTCAATGACAATTGACTACATTTTCAATACTTGTGCCAGTCTCATTTATGACATAGACGATATTAATGTTTTATTACTTAAAGTCGTCCTTAAAAGGATCAGTTACTGTTATAGTCACTCTATTCCTCAGATCGTCAGAATCTCAGAAGGACCCAGTGGTCGTTTTGCGTGCACAAACCTACAAATGTTGACTACATCATTTAGTATCTCGACATTGACACATAAATTCATATTTACAAATGTTATCCAGCATTTTAGTCAACCATGAATCTCAAACAATCAATCGTCACGAAAAACGCCTACACAACCATCGACATTTGTCGCGACAGTCTGATTGATTTCGTAAACAAAACCGCTTTGTAATGGATTTTGTACCGCCATTTATAAGTGGTGAGAGACAAAAGGTATCGTACTCTGTTGTTGGCCATTGACAGGTTATTGCGCGATTGCAGATGGCGAGTAATGAGACTATAGATCGTTGTTTGGCTTGAACACCCTTGTTTAAAAACTATTGATGTTGTAAGCTGCTTTTTGATGAAGGTTCATGGCTGGAATTTAATCACAGCTATTTCACATTTTCTTCGATTATTGGAGTTGTTTTGGGTTTAAATAGGTAGTCATTGCATTTACTTTTAACATCGATGTTCGTGTTTATTTAGATATTAGTTGTTTATGTATTTTTATTTGATTTCCTTTTGTTCTTGTTAGTTTCTTCTGTCGCCGTTAATTTCATATTCTTGGATATTGTTGTTAGTGCTTGCAGTACGACGATAAATATGTATAATAAATCTATCTGTATATGCCATAGTATACCCTTTTCAAATCATCCCTGAACACATAATTCCATTTCATTCAAAGACACTGCATGAATAAAACATGGTGTGTTTGCTCCGGACAAAGGCAGCACTTTTACGTAAGCGAAGCTTTGTGTGCAAAAAGAAGGATTGGCGTGTTCCATTTAGGAGACTGGTGCTGACTAGAAAAGGACAGGTATATTGAAAAATACCTTTTCGATAAAGGGGCGCTGTGAAGTCAGGATTTTATTTTAGAGTTCATTAGAAAGTCACTACTAGGCCCGAAATACTCCATCCTTATGCCATCGAAATACCACGCTTTCGAACGAAGCATTTTGCTTCCTCCATCCTAGTGCAAGCAGCAAAGTCCGAAAACTATTATTTGACGTTATTCAAGGCTAGAATACGTAGTCGTATTACAGATAACATTCTAGATAAACGCGTATCATCATCGTCACATGTCGCTTTACATCCGATAACATTGTTATCAATTCAAAAAAGTCGAAGAATCCATGAGTAACCAAATGACGATATTTTTTTGAAAACAAAATAATTCTGTTCAGAATTTTCTCTTGTTAGGTTTTAAAGGGATTCACAAGCGTTTGCGAATTTGCGTAAATTAAACTACTAAAATGTTAATAGATCTGTTTTATATCAGGATACATTCAAATCTTTTTATTTTCATACCTATTGGAATACTGATCACGAAACACCGTACGAGATACACAGTGCAAAATGAAAAGAAAAATAGAAAATGGCTTTTTCTTTCGCCGTCATCGCCAGAATGACGGCTGTGGTCGGTTTTAATTTTTGCAGTTCTTCCGTGTCTCTTTCTGATTTTAGAGATCTATACATTACTATTAGCTTTCGTATACGAAAGTCTCCCGCTGTTGGAAAAGTCCAATTAGAGTCGACACTTTTTGTGATATAGCGGGTTCTTGCAGAACGTTGTACAATTTTGGGCCGTATGTTCCAGACTCACGTTATATTTTAGTTATGAATAAAGATGTTGAATTTACTATTTGGTTACAGATATTAAAATAAACAAACTTAATAATAGGTAGCTAGTAAAAATTCCCGTTTAGTTCAATTTGGCAAATGAAATTTTCTAAATGAGTTTCTGAGAGTTCTGTGTAGTACCCCGGAGTCATATTTCGTTGCTCTGGTACTCATAGTAAAGGGATGTTTCCCAATTTGAGACCAGATAATTGGTGCACTTGTCTATCTCATTTCGGATATCAACTAGGTCTAAAAATTATTCTCTAGGGCTGTGATTTATCATTATAGTTTAGTTGAACTAGATTTGAATTAACCGATGCTGTTGTCTGACACATTCGTAATGAGAGAAAAGAAGGAAAGAAGAAATATGAAATAAATTATACAATCCTTATTATTGTACGGCTAAAGTTCAATGCAAGCCCTCTCATTTCAGTGTCAAAATAAATTTGTGAGGCGACGGAACCATTCGTTCCTGTAAGTAGTTAAGACGGGTGATCCTTTTTAAATTTTCCACCCCAAAGTTACTTTAGCTCTGTTGATTAATTCGGTGGCCAGTATCCCGCTGTGACGCTCCTGCCGCTTGATTGCTTACTTCTTTTCTTTTTTTTCGTATACAAAGTCGGTTTCTTTGCAAAATGTGTCGTGCCAAAAAAGAAGACTGGCTGCATACTGGCTGGTTCATTATCTATTTTTTCGAAAGCTTGAAAAATATGTGGTTCCAACTTTGTCCTTTTGGATTTCGAATTTATCTTGTTGAATACGGTAACATAAAATTATCACATTATGCCTCCGCGCAAGGTGTCGTGAGACAAAAAAACACTATGAAGATCGAGATCATCAAAATTCTAAAGGGTTTATGTACCTCAGTTCACATAGATTTCTATAACACCTGTTCATAATCCTATTCAGTCTTTAGAAATGCTCAACCACTAATCTTGTTATGCAAAGTGACGATAGTTCTTGACTGTGGGCTCATTTTGCTTGCAAATTGATCAATCTACTCAGGTGAGCCCAGAATGGGATCTCAATCGCGGATTTGAATATCATTCATATTGAATTTGAGGACATTATTGTTGTTAGACAATGCTCTTTGTGTTATATGGTTATAAAGTTGATTATTGTGTTCTGTCAAATAGTAAATAGGTATTTAGTTTAATTATATAATAACTGGAGTCAAATTATTTCAACGGATTATTCTGTGATTCGAACTCCCACGAGTAGTTCTCAAATGGTTGGATCAAAGACAACAATATCATGTGTCTTATCGATTAGATAAATCGTAGTAACACATTGGTAAATACAAAAATTAATAATAATAAAGTGCTAGACAACCACTCTAATTACCTGGTCTCACTCAAACTGGGTAGTATGAGTACCAGAGTAGACACAATAAGTAAGAACAACCAGACCAGACACAATTCAGAAAGTTCAATTAAAAGTTATCCTAGTAGGAATCGGACCCGAGACCACGGGGTTGTCAAATGTAGAAGAAAGAAGAAGATCAATTCATAAGAAATTTGTGTTCTGTTCGTCAATTAAGACATTGAAAATGATGGAAGTAAAAGTTAAAAGGATGACTGTGTTAAAAAGTTACATAATTACTAGATAGGGTAAACCTAAAGAGTGTGATGAACGGATGAAGATTCACTAAAGTTGTTATCTAAAATAAATCACAAGGTAATAGTGCCAAAGAGTTACCCACCTGAAGAAGATAAGCCGATGTAGAATGCTACGTAGCAAATACAACAATGCAAGAAATTATTCGATCCCATACCCACTAGTGTTAGACAAAAATGCAAAGAAATCAATGGAAATTGTGTTATATGTGAAACGGGCCCTGTACTCCTCGCCTCCACATCGGCCTCCGGAGCGTGGTCGGGTTCAGATTATGTGTGTGCTTTTGCTGTGGGACGCACACCCGAAGCTCGACCAGCCGGCAGTACCGAATGGTATGTTCAATAAATAGAAGAAACATCGTATTTAACAATTGAAATATCATATTTATATTATTTAGCCTTTGTACAAATATTAAATACTTTAACACATACTCGCTCACGCACGTACTCCCAACACACGAACACACGTACATTGTTTCTTGTCATAGCGACGCTGATCATATATTTTTTTAAATAATATTATGTTCTTTATACACCTAGACGGAGTGAGCCTGGTGATCTGTAACACAGGTCCCCAACCTAGTACAGGCTCCAGCTCTTACCAGGGAACTTGTTCCCTTGTGACCTTCCTGAGAGAAATAAAGCATTTTGTATTTATATTTATTTATTACTTTTTATAGCTATCATTATTAAAATTGTTTATTTAGTTTGTCTTATTTCTTTATTACGGTAATTACAACTTTTTATCGTTTTTATCGCAAAGAACCGATCCGAGAATGACCCGGAAAGAAACAAAAACAACTCACCTAATCGCTTTGAAATCTCCGAGTTGTGCATCTTTGGGTTATCCTGTGCGATCTTCCGTCTCTGCAGCCTTGACCAGACCATGAAGGCGTTCATGGGCCTTTTTATGTGCTCTTCCTGGGCCTTCTTCTGTTGTGATTGGCCGTTCATGGCGGAGATCGAGCCCATGGTACCGATGGCTCCCATGGCCGACATGCCCATGGGAAAATGGCCCATGGAGCTTGCGAAACCCGTCCGGTCGCACATCGCGCCAGCGGCACTGTCAACAAAAATAAATGTAAATCAAGTTAGAAATTTGCTATTCTCACAGTTAATTAAAAGTCCTTAATCCGTAGATCTAGACTACAACATAATTTACTGTGATATGGTTTTAAAAATGTCATAAGCGACAGATACTGGAAAGAAATAACAAAATTTACATCAAAACTATAATTATTAATTCTTCACTGTTAATGCAAGCAAATATAAACGTTGTTCTAATCCTAAAGAAAGTAGGTAAAGCACTTGTGTTATGGAAATTGGGAACAACGAAGTTACCAGGAACGCCCAGATCGGAGACAATGAAAAAGTTAGTTTTTCTACACTGATCCGACCGGGGATCCAACCTGGCACCTCAGAGATGGCGACACCTGGAAACCGGTGTGTAAGACACTCGACCGTGAAGGCCATCATGTCAGACTTTGGAACGCACTTCTTAACACCGTTCGCGAAAGTAAATCGCCAGATATTTTCGAAATGAGAATAAAAGAACATTATTTAGCCACAATTTCACTGATTTCTTAATTATTATATTAGGAAATTTATATTTATCTAAGTATGTACACAGTCTATGACTTAATGTTTTTATTATGATATTGTTTTTGTGTCTGCATGAAGATTTTTTCTTTAAAAATAAGCAGGATCTTTTGTTTGTGTTTTTCTTTTGTTGAATGTGAATTGTGTGTGTCCTGGACCACAAATTATTAAATAAATATATCATTTTTATAAATGTAATATCTAATCTAATTATAAATACACTGAAATTGTTAACATCTTTACTGTTAACAAGTCGTGCACCTGTTGGTAAGCGACACGCCTCTCTATAACAGTTGCAGTGCCCCTGAGAGCTTTTGCAACAATCTGAGCGGAACTGCCACTGCGCCCGTCAACCTAAGTCATAAGTTGACAAGTCCCATGTGCCTATAATATCACCAGGACCCCGATTCAGAACTCTTCGATATTTTAACCGAATCTTTCGATTGGATATCGTTCTCGAATCGAAGGGCGCTTTTCGAGCTATTCAGAACATTCGAGTTAAGCGTTCGATCCGGATTCGGATACGATATGGTTATTCCAACAACGGATATGGAATTAGTCGGCGAATATAGATTATAAGAAAAATGACATCCTTTTACACACATTTTTAAGACTTTAAAGGCTAACTAAACCTAATCATCTTAAAGTTACACCAAACTAAAACCTAATCATTTTAAAGTTACACCAAATTACACTAAATTTGTAAATCATTCGAAATAATTCCCTATAGCAAAATGTTATTACAGTATTGTCGCATTCTTCGATGATATAAATAAATAATGTGCCAAAATCTTCAAATATTTTTAAATGTCAGCACAATCTTTGAAGGGTTATTATAATGTACGCGTTAGTATGTTCCTATGCACTAATTTACAATTTAGGGTTTAAAATGCAAATAAATAAATTGAATTTTGTTAAATAGATTATAGTTTATATAGTTATATAGATAGAGAGTTCAATTGTATAGGGGAAAATTTTATGAATGTTATACGATAAAACTCAAATTTATATTACCAATGTTAAAATATGTATTACGTCATAAGTGTATTTTGCTCTCTCTCACATGTAGTTCCTACCATAGTTCTAAGTTTGTGTACTATAACACTTAAAATTATATGTGAAATGCAAATAAATAAATAAATAAAATATAGGAAAGCATTAGTCTCGCATTAAAATAAATTAATAAATTTGAACAAAATCCAGATTTTATTTTAAAGTAATAAAAGATTTTCATGTTACATTCTTGCTTTGTAAACAATAGGACGTTCGGTAACTTTATTTTGATAACTTTGTTCTGAATAACGTTTGTAGTCTTTGCCGGTCGAGAAGCTCGAGTAATCGTATGAGTGTGACGTCATTTCGGTTCGGTTTCGATTACGACAGTTCGAGAGACGTTCGATTCGGTTATTGTGACTAAAAATGAGATATCGTACGATATCTTGTGGAATCGGTCGACAACAGAGTTGTCGTAAGGTTCAAAATCGACCTGCTGGACCGTTACCCTTTAAAACCAAATCCCACTTATGCTCACATTACTGCTTACTGCTTGACGGCAGAAACAGGTAAGGAACTCTACTGCTACTGCTTATATATTATACAAAGTTAAGACTGTGGCATTAAGAAAAGAGCAAATGATTCATGTGAAGGCGTGAACGTGAGAGAATAGGAGAAGGAAGCCAGACGGTGGCCAACGTTTGCGTATGTACATTTTTTGTTTATTTTTGTTTTTCAAAATAAAAAGACGTCTATAGCCGGGGCTGTAAAGGTATCTAACTGGGTGACGACATATCATACATTTCTCATAGATGGCGCCATGGCTAAGAAGTCGTTGAAAAAACCAAATACAAAGATACGACCCAAGCACATAGAAAAATTCGTGAGGTTCGCTCGGTTCGTTCCGTGATTTAGCCGCTCACGCGATTCATGCGTCTCTGGAAGCATACCACACCTAGAGATGCCGGTGATGATTTTATACCGATTTATCGGATATCGAAGTTATAACAGGTAAAAGAAGTAATACTAATTGCTATTTCGTTGACTACTCTAGCAAACCATAAAGTTTTTATTGTCTGGGTCTGTAATTTAAAAAAATAAACAACTTCAAAAATACGTCACGACAATCGTGTGTGTTATTGTTTGGGCTGATGATGTCGGTGTTTATTTTATTGAAAACATACCGTAAGTTGCGTTTTTTAAGTTTACGCCGAATATAAATGTTTATAAACGATACTTTAAGGAGTAATTTCATGGTAAACATTAGAACCACGCAAACGGAATATTATCATATTTACCCAAGTACACCAAAAATTTCATTAGTGCTTTTTAAGTGCAGGATTTGTGGTGTATTACTGCATTTTATTGGAGATAAACATCTCCATTGTTGTATTACGGAGGGTATTTATTTAGTAATGCAGAATAATAATTTTTATTTTTAAAAACTTGTATTTAAACTGAATCCTTTTCTATTTTGCGAAACCAAATAGCCGCCATTTTGCGGTAGGATGAGCGCATCGCGTGAGCGGTTAGTTGGTATAGCGTCTGGCATGGTATGCTAGAGGACGTAGGTTCAAATGCGGCCGGGTCGAAGGAATTTTTTTGGAGTGTTCGATCTTTGTGGTAATAATTATAACAAACTAGTGGAGTAATTAATTTCACATAAAAATAAATGAATATAAATTCAATAAAAATTTCTTAGGAAATAGGATGATTTCCTTCCAAAAATACCATATTAATTTTTTACCCTTTTTTTCGCTTACCACCAAACGCACGACCGTACATGTTTCTGTGTATTACATATTGTGACAAACTCTCAATAAGTAAACAACAAAAATAAAACAACCTCTAAACGAGATTAAGTTTTTTGTAAGCTACACGCCTGTCCATGACAATTACAGTGCCACTCAGAGCTTTAAATTGCAATGATCTGAGGAGCACTGTCACTGTGCCCGTCACCTTGACACGTAACTTGACAAGTCCCATGTGCCTGTAATTTCACCAGCACCCTTGCCCTTCAAAACCGGAACACAGCAATGCTGACATTACTGCTTGACATTTCGCAGAAATAGGTAAGGTAAGGACCTCTACTGCTACGTTAATAAATTATTCAACAGTGTAATGATTTTTATAATGCATTACTGCTCATGAAAAATTACAACTACAAATCACAGTAGTAATGAAAGTGTAGCAAATTGTATAATATGATGTTTTTGAAGGGAATGAAATCCGAGTGGTTATGGGAAAACATCGTTTTATTTATTTTTATTTTGAATTTTTTTATTTTTTTGAAATTCTTTTTATTTTGAAAAGAAAATAAAACTACGACTAGAAACGCTCACTACCGTCTCACATCTATCTCTCTCATTCACTCCCTTCTATTCCATTCACATTTATCATTCCATCCTTGCCTACTGTTGCTTTCTTAATTAGTTTCTTATAAGCTGCATTTGTTACTTCCAACACTTGGAATTTTACAGTAGAACGATGTTCAAAAAATTACCGGATGCTGTTAAAGAATTATAATTTAATTCTATAAGAAAATTGAAAATGAAATTGCATAGTTTCTTAGTTACCCAATGCTACTAAATATTGATGATTTTTTACTAGATAACATAAATTGTGAAATTTACTATTGTATGTTAAATTTACAATCTAATATAGGTAATATAATATAATATAAGACCTGCAATTTTGACCATATTTTTCAGCGAACAAATATCTTATATTCTTATTTACATTAATTCAGAAATTTCAGTCTTATAAATTTTTCATCAATCAATGGCAATTAAAACAAATTAAAAAAAATTAAATTGTAATATTTTTTCGCCACATTTTTCATTGTAGATCAATATCAACAATATAAATAAACAATTTTAGTATAATCTGTGAACGCAAACGGCGCTGCAAAATTTGCTGTACAACATTGTCAAGTATTTTGCTTCTATAAACTTTAGTAGAGGTGTCGAATTCATTGCCGGTGACTACATGTACTCATTTATCAACGCATGTATACTTAATCCTCAAACAAAAGCTTTGCAAATCAAATTTCGTGCACTGACCGGCAAATTTTTTAGCACAATGAATTTTTTTGTACACCCTAAAAATTAATAACGCTCTCTCACAATTCTTCTTTAACCTGCGCAGTATCTAGAACATTAATGCATTAGTAATATGGTTGCGAATCTCGTGAACGGTGGGTCTTAAAGTGTAGGTGTTTTGAAAATAAGTGCCCCTACATATGGAACGATACCACGTGTCTGTTGCGATTTTTAATATATTCTGCCACAATTACTGTGCTCATAAAGGTGGAAAATATTAGTACTTAAACATGAGGGTGAGTTTGTACAGTGTGAGTTTGTAAGCGGTAGGATTTTTATACTTAAATTTTTCGCAGCTAAATGCAAGTTCGGAATCTTGCAATAGAATTAAGGCCTTATAACGATGCGCTTAAAGCACTTATAAGTATTTGCACAGAAAATAATGATTTGTTATCAATGTTACAGTTTAAAATGCAATGTCACGGAATAATATCGACCCTTACAACAATAATGTACGTAACTTACAACTTTTACGAAAATGAACTATTTACTTCGCAACATAGAGCATGAAATTGTAAATCGAACCGTGTAAAATAACTTTTTATTTCAATACAAACATTCGACATGATAGTAACTGATATAAACAATAAGACGCACCCTTGGTGTAATAAGATCATAATATATCCAAAATGATAACTTTTCAGGTGAGAGGTTCTTCTTCTACGAACGAAATTGTCGATAACTTGTTATGATTAAATAGGAGAGCTATAAAATTTCACATAGGGCAAAGTATGGGATATTGGACCAGCAACTAAATTGAACCACCCTCATATCTCAAAGAGTATTTTTGTAATTGTTTTATTGGTATAACCCAGTGATATGCGTCTAACTTCATTGGATATTCGCCATGTTGTTTTTGTTAAACGTCTGTGGTTTGTTTTGAAAAAATCTTTTTTTTTTGTTGTTATTTTTAATGTAAATTCCATAGATCCGTGCTAATAGTGCCTAACGTAAGGCAAGCATACAGTGATTGTAATTTACAATATAGAATATAATTTATCTACAATCGACTTACATTACATTCTTGACATTTATAGGCTCTATTTTATTAGATTTGTTTTTATAATATAATCAAAATGTCGGTCTAAATGGACCAAGAGTATGAAATGATGTTCAAATGGTCTTGGACGATTCAGAGAGAGGACAAAAATAATGAATGTGCTAAATGCAAAAGAAATTATCATGATTAAGGGCTCCAAAGTTGATTGGCCACAGTGTATGCGGTTCCATAATCAGAATCAAGAACCATGTCCTCAAAATCTTGACATTTGCGATAATTGTCTTATGTGAAGAGCTTTTTTTATTATTAGGTTTGTTACCTACACTAATTATTATATATGTTATATTATCATGTTCGTTGTAACTAAATTGTTATTGAATTGACATTCAATTATTTTTTATGTGAAATTAATCCACTAGTCTATTATAATTATAAATACAAAGACCGAACATTTAGAAAAAATTCCTTCGATCCGGCCGGATTCGAACCGACGTCTTCTAGCATACGGTGCCACACGCTATACCACCTAAGCCACGGAACGAACTAGCGGACCTCACGAATTTTTCTGTCTTTGCATGACGCAAGGACAAAAAAGTCTTTGTATTTGGTTTTTCCAACGACTTTTTAACCGTAGCGCCATCTATGAGAAATCTATGATATTTCGTTACCCAGTTAGATACCTTTGCAGTTACCAGCCCTGGCTAGAGATGTCGTGTAGAATCGTACAGAATTTACTAAATGATATACATGATATACTTATGAAGCTACTTTGATTTGTAATAAAGCGCAAGCCACTCTGCGAACGAAGTCAAGCTAACTTAGCTCACGTAGCCTGGGCATCTTTTCATACCTTGGTTCACATCGGGAACTAAGCTAAACTAACCCAACGATCCAGCTAAGGTATGTTAAATATGTCGCTCTTCTGCCGCCCTTCACCCCCGTGTCCATAGTGTAGCACGTCACTACTTCTTACCACGTATTTTCTTTAGCTTACATTTGCAACTACGTGAGCTAAGTTAAGTTAGCTCAGCTTCGTTCGCAGTGTGACTTGCGCTTAGTAATACGTGGATAAAAAAATAGAGTCTCAGCATATTGATGTTTCCACTTCCATCTGTGTTCTATGTCGGACTTTATAGGAATGAAACTACTAAAACACAAAACGCCTATAACAAAAATAATTATCAAACTTAAACATAGATTGGTAGAAAACAAGAACTAAGTTAAAACTGTTTTAAGCGCCAAAACAAGAAAAATAAGCTAAGGCTTAGTAAATTTATGCCCAGGCGGTTGTGGCGCCATTTTACAATGCAATGAATGACTACTTACTTACTGTTTAATTACATTTACCGTGCAAATTGGCTACTTATAACGCGGTCGTTTTAAGAGGTAACTCTTGATTGGCATAATCCTGTTTAAACAGCTGCCTTTAAAGATGTTAAGACCTTTAAAATGATACTCGTTGCTAAAATATGTGTCATGAAGAGATTGATGGAAAGATAATGCGAGAAGGGCAATGTGTACCCTTCAAAATTTGCCATTGTAACTATAGTAAAACAAAAATTGTACACTAATATAATTATATAGCTAAATATTGCAAATGATAAATGTGTACAAATATTTATTCAGTAATTAAAACATTTTTATTTAAAAAACAACCAACCTCAAAAGTATGCTAATCGGCTTTTTTATTTGAATAATATCTATTTGCCAATTAAATTGTAATCGATTAACGGAAAGTGCGCGAAACCGGATTCAACCCCAAGTTTGCTACCCTTAGAGGCGGAATATGTTCTTTAAATTTAAATGATACTAATACTAAGGTACCCCGTTTCCAACAAAGAATAATCAAAATCGATTCACAAATACCGGAGTGATCGCGTGACATACAAAAAAAAGAACATACAGTCGAATTGAGAACCTCCTCCTTTTTTGAAGTTTCTTGTTCATTCATCTCGGGCAAATTTGAAGTGTAATTATACCTATGAAATAAAAATGAGACCACGCACACCTAAATAATGCCTATTCACTCTCATCTTTGCCAAAAACGTTGGTTTATTTGAAAAGAAAAATACGAAATACAGATTTTATTTTATATAATATGACGGGACGAACTAGTCGTGCGCCTGATGGTAAGCTACACGCCTGTTCATAACAGTTGCAGCGCAACCCCATGTGCCTGTAATTGCCTGACATTACTGCTTGGCGGCAGAAATAGGTAAGGTGGCAATACTTCCCTGGACGAACGCATTCACAAGGACCTCTACTGCTACTAAAAAATATGAAAAAATAGTTTCATTTCCTATATTTTTCCAAGTCAATATATTTTTAAAATAAAAGAAGTATCGATATGGTAAGAAGAAAAAGGAAAGACAAAGATTGTAGCTGCCACAAAGATTTGTATACCAAGTAATTAGTAATTAGTAAGTAAGTAATTTATTTATTTGTACATAAAAATAAATACAGTTCAGTTACCAATAACAGGAACAGGAACATATTACACCTTATGGAATACGTATGTTTAAGACATGTACTTTTAAACTTTATCTAAACCGGTTACACTGGCTCCTACACTAGGCAAAGCCTGTCTCGTAGGTAACCAATTCTGGAAAGAATGTAAAGTCTGTTCCAATCCATTCCGAACAAACAGCAAACAAGAGTGTTTGATGACTCAATATATCGAACAAGCAAGACATTCACGTATATTTCGAAGACATCGACTTGATATCTCACCATTGTCTCCAACAACATTCATCCGAACAGCATCGCAAAATTGTATGTGAGAAATGGTAGTCCAAAAGTGATGTTATTTTCATCTATACATCCATGACCTGTCTATAGTTGCTTATTAATAATAAATTAGGATTTCGGAAATCTTAGATATGGCTAGAAGACTCAATTTAACAAATCCATTCATTCAGTTAATTAATCGATATGTAGTTGGCATTACAAGTGGCCATCACTAGACCCTCTATGGTCGGTGATTTGTTAGTTTACACTTTGTTCAAATTGGACTGAAACGAAGTATACAATATATATTATATGCGAAAAGTTAGTAGAGACGAGAAAATTTCTAAAAACCAATGAATTACTTATTAAACAATGGAAAATTAAATAATCTTAATTACAAAGCAATTAAATTACTTGTGCGTGCATGTGACTGAGCGAGTGGTCGTGCGCGTGTGTGTATGTGTGTGTGCGTGTTTGTGTGTGTGTGTGAGAGAGAGAGAGAGTGAGTGAGTGAGTGAGTGTGTGTGTATGTGTGTGTTTGACTATTTGTCTACTTTCAGAATTTGTTCAACATCCTCATAGCAAAGTGATTTGAGCCAATTTTTCACTTTTAAGTTTAGTTCCCTGACTGAGTAATTTTTCAAAGGAAATTCGATACTTATTTTGTTGTAAATAAAAGGATGGAGAAATGAGCTAAATTTCTGGGCAAAAGCCGATTTCGTTAAGGGTACAGGGATTCTAAACCTACGTCTTTGCAGCATTGCGGCATATTCAGGAAATCTTAACACCTCCGCGTGCAACTTTGTAACAACGCGCAAAATAAAAATCCCTCGAACACTAAGAACATCCATGTCCTTGTAAACAAGTATGGTTGGGTACCTGATGCGTTCCTTAAGGATGACTTTCAATACCGCTCGTTGCGCCCTCTCCAGGGGGAGCATACAAGTCTTCGAAGCCCCACCCCATGCGGTTATACAGTACGCTATAACGGACTGACATATAGAAGTGTACACTATTTTAAGCAACCATTTGTCCGCAGCGTTGCGTAAATTCTTAAAAACATATATAAGTCTGCGAACACGATTAGCTGTAACCACTATATGCCGCCCAAAATCCAATTTCTCATCAAAGACAACACCAAGATATTTAATAGCTGTTGTTCGGTCAATACGTGCACATGTACATTTTGATGATGATTGTCCTTGACGGGTACAGGTATGAAGAGCAATGTCGGTGAAACCTGTTGGAGCTGAGGCCTTGGTCTTGTGAAAGCAAATAAATTTTGTTTTGGATATATTCAGAGTCAGCAAATTGTTTTGAAGCCATTTTGCCACAGCATCCAAACCCTGTTCTGCGGAACTAGCCACTTGAGCCCAAGAGTCACCGTGGAAAAGGATAGCGGTGTCGTCCGCGTAACATATAACCTCAGCATTGTGCAAATTACTGCTATTAGGAATGTCATTGATGTAAACAATGAATAGAGTCGGCCCCAAAATACTTCCCTGCGGGACTCCGAACTGCACTGGTTTACAGTTACTCATATTTTGGTCAACTTTTACACACTGCGATCGGTCTGTCAAATAACTTCTAAACCAGTCTAAAGCCTTTCCTCTTATTCCGACAAGTGCTAACTTCTTTAGGAGAATCGGAATGGAAACAGTATCGAACGCTTTGGCCAGGTCGAGGAATACGCTCAAGCAAGCCTTATTTGCATCCAGGTATGTCGAGATCAGTTTGGTCATAAGAACAACTGCGTCCTCAGTAGATCTGTTTGCTCGAAAACCGTATTGTCGCTCTGAGAAAATGTTATTTTTTTCTAGGAAGCTGACCAACCGCTTGCTCACTAGTCTTTCCAGAATTTTAGAGAAGGCTCCCAGCAGAGAAATTGGTCTGTAGTTGCTGGGATCAGACCGGTCCCCCGCCTTGTGTATTGGAGTAACTGCCGCTACCTTCCAAGCACCAGGGAAGATTCCTTCAGCCAAACTTAGATTGTATAAGTAAGTGAGAGGTACCGTGATGGATTTTTTAACTGTCTTTAGTAAACGGTTAGTTACTCCATCAAGACCGGGGGCACTATCCGAGTTTAAGTTATGTATCAAGGACTCGACTTCAGCTTCGTCTGTGGGTTCAAAGAATAGCGATTGTGAAGGTGATACATTTACTGTAATTCTTTGCGCCAGTTCGTCTTGAGTCTTATTTATTTCAGTAAGAATGTTGGTCGCTAGAGTCCTACCAACACTCGAAAAATATTCGTTGCAGTGGTCCAAAGAATCGGTCACAGAGCTTTTAATTTTGCTCAGTTCTAGTGCTTTTTGCGAATTTTTATTAGTATAGGTTATGTTTTTTATTGTTTTCCAAAGCTTTTTAGGATTACTCTTATTCTCCCGTAATTCCATTGACTCGTAATTGTGTTTAAGTTTCCGTAGCAGATCATTGTGAAAGTTTTTATACCGAGTATAGACGCGTTTTAGCGTTTCGTCGTAAGGGTTACTACGACATTTCGCGTGGAGTTGATCTCTAACTTTTGAGCAACGAATAAGACCGGGCGTCATCCAGGGCTTGATTATGAACTTAGATCGACTTACTGGAATCTGGCTAGTATGCTTGTGCAGAGTGTTCATAAACAACCGATCGAATGCTTCAAAAGCGTCATCCACTTTGTTTTTCCAATTAATTTTTTACTTAGTTTCAAGACAAACCAAAATGGTGGTTAAGATTATTGTTTAATGTTGAAATTAATGTCTTTAAACCGCAATCCATGTGGAGTAAGGGGTTGGCCAACATTCACCCTCATGTTATGTTTGATATATGTATAGCATACACGCAGGTTATGAACTACGACGTATTAGAGAAACTTTTTAGAAGTATTTATTTTATAATCATTAATACAAAGATCGAACACTCAGAAAAAATTCCTTCGAGGGGTTCGTTCCGTGGCTTAGTTGGTATAGCGTCTGGCACGGTATGCAAGAAGACGTCGGTTCGAATCCGACCGGATCGAAGGAATTTTTTCTGAGTGTTCGATCTTTGTATTAATGATTACAACAAACCAGTGGAGTAATTTCACAAAAAATAATTGAATATCAATTCAATAAAAATTTAAAATATTTATTTTATAATTCGTCGGGGATAGTGCAAATCCGCATATGTAGTATTCACAGACCAAATAACAGTGGTAGAATTGGTAAAATGCGCGTATCTACACCTAACCAAATTTAACAGGAGAGGGATTTAACGTTATTACTTTTGCATAGTAAGCATTAATTTATGTTGTCTACGGACTGATAGCAATAGATTCCCGTATATCACGCTAATTTACTTGCTACGACATTTACGCGGATTTCATTTAATCACCAAATTACTATTTTAGAAATACTCATAATCCAATGTTAGTTACGCGTAATTGCACTATACCCGACGAATTATAACTTTTTATAAAAAAACCGATCTCAAAACTTCGTGGAAAGACATATATTTATTTGCCAAGTTTTATTGAAACGGAACTGTTGGAAAAATTTACCGGCTAGTTTGCCACTCTATAGGCGTAATATTTTGTTCAAATTTAAGTAACCAATCCTGAGGTACCCCCTTTCCAACAAAAAAAATATAAAAATCAGTTCACAAATGCCGTTACATAGTACATACATAAAAAATATATAAGAAGACAATATACAAGAAGACAAAAAAAATATACAAGAGAAATATATAAAAAATATATATGCCAAGTTTTATGGAAATTTGGTTACCGGAAAGTGCGCGAAACCGGATTCATGGAATATTTTCTTCAAATTTAAATAAGACTAATGCTGTGGTACCCTCTTTCCAACAAAACAAGAATCATGAAAATCGGTTAACAAATGAATTATCGCGTAACATACGTACACACAAAAAAAAATACAGTCGAATTCATAACGTCCTCCTTTTTTTTGAAATCGTTTAAAAATCGGGGAAGTTTCGTTCTCTTTTTAATTATAACATGCTTATATACATTATTGGTACATAACGCAGTTTCCTAGATACCTCCGTCAGAAATTTCCGAATTGTTAAATATGAAACACAAAAATCAAAACTAAATATTATTATTGATATAAGGATCGAATAACACAAAGAAAAATCCTTCGACCTGACTGGACTCAAACCCGACCCGTTGTCCCGGTGTGGCAACAGACGCTGGTTCGAGTTACTGGTTGATAGATTTTCACAAAAAATATTAAGAATATCGTAGTAAATTCGTTATGATATTCAATAAAATAAGTGTGAAAACAAAATATTTATATTTTTACTCATTATTGTAAATGTTAACCGTCTTCTTATATATTTTTTATGTATGTACTATGTAACGGCATTTGTGAACTGATTTTGATATTATTTTGTTGGAAAGAGGGTACCTCAGGATTGGTCCTACTTAAATTTGAAGAAAATATTACGCCCTTTATAATATTATACACTTTCCGGTAATTTTTCCAACAGTTCCATTTCAATAAAACTTGGCATGTAAATATATATCTTTCCACGAAGTTTTGAGATCGGTTTTTTTTTTATAAAAAAGTTGCAATTATTGTTTTGTACATACACTACTACGGTGGTGTTTGGGGACACTAATTTGAGTCCCAGTTCGATCCTAGGAAATACTAGAGAACAGAATACAATGCATTCATTTCGGGATTTCAATTGCAGGTACTCTATGTGTACTAAAATAATGTGTAAATTTTCCTTAAAGTTGCGATAGTAAGGTGTTTATTTATTAGCCGACATCTTTTTAACATTAAACTAAGGGACACCTCTGAAAACGTAAAAACCAAACAGCTGGTTGATGGTGGTGTCATAGTGGTAAACAAATAAATGTATTATCTTTCTTTATACATATATTTAATGTTAGTAATTTTCCCAACATTTTTTTTTTCGATTATCATTTATTTTATCAAACGACAGGAATAACAGCTTTAAATCGCAAAGACCGGTGAGGCACTACCAATGCGCCCGTCACCCTGAGACATAAGTTGACAAGTCCCATTTGTTTGTAATTTCACTAGCCCCCTTAACCCTTTAAAACCTTTAAATTTTAGAAAAGGCTGAGTACCAACTTCTCTAGACCAACGAACTTTTTCACAAGGAGTTCTACTGCTACTTAAATAGGTCAAATAGAACTGACATTAACAATTTTTTTCAAGGTTAAAAAGGAGATATGGTAGGAAATTTCTTTCTGAACATAGGTTAGATACTACTGCCTTTAAAATGATGTCAGGTAATAAACAAGGACTCTATATATTTACAGCAAAGCAGGTGATACGTTATTCAACTTAAATTCAAGTGAAACCCAAACAGGAAGTCAGGGAGCGCCAAGCACGACTTATCATTACAGGGGTCGTGTACAGTCCGCCCCGCAAGAACGCACACCATGGAATGCCATGTTACGTTAAGGTAGACTATGTGATCGACTTGGGCGGCGATATGTGCGTCACCCTCCTAATTAAATTCAAATCGTGGATTAATGATCAAACTCCATGTTTTCATGTTTTGAGCTTCGTTAAATTCGGAATCTATTGTAGATATGTAAGTGGGACTTAATGTGACAATTTAAGTTTTTTTTTTAAATGTACCGACGGCAGTACAGTCAATGCTCTATGATACTCGACCTCTTAATTGTCTACTTCGTTCTGATCAGTGTGAAATTAATTTTGCTATGACATCTGCAAGGCATCATTAGTGAATGACTAAATTATAATAATTTACATAATTAAAATTTTAACATGATTAATACATGATTAAGTCCCGAACTAAAAATCAAATAATCTATTATACAGATGTGAAACATTGCATTGAGTTTTCGGCTATCGACACCTCCTCTTCCATCTACTAATTTTCTAGAAATGACTGCTCATAGTAATTCCATTGAGACTCCACTACGAAGTTACCTTATTAGCCCCTGACATGCCAGTACCAGTTTTAACAGAACACCTAACGTACAAAATCCTACCACTTACACTCTGTCGACACATAAGTGAGATGATTTAATATTAGCAGATTTGGAGCTTTGTAGTGGTTCACGTAAGTTCAGGCTATCAAAATATTGTTGAAGTTACGTAGTCGCTCGATCGAAGTCCTATCCAAAATTGGTATTAACGTATCACTTGAACAAACGTTGATATGAATCATCGAGTACATAACCAGAAATAGAAACGAAATGTCATTTAAATTGTTTGAAAATTATTCTGCCATATCATTACTGTGACAACTGCGCTCCGATTGGCCAGCCCGAATTGAAAACAATTGACGGGTGTCGTCAATTGTTTCACTTCAAATCGACTAGTTTAACTTGAGCTTTGCTGTAATGGACGTAAATTGAAATGTTACGTATTTCATTACCGATGAAATTTGATTACGTTTATCAAGTTCTTAGGTTTTCGCGATTGTTACACATAGGAAATGAAACTATTTTTCCGGATTTAAATCGCGTATATTTGTTTTTTCAAACAAACCGACGTTTCGGGCCCTTTACAGGTCCCATGGTCACAGTTGAGTCAACAAAAATAGTTTCATTGCTTCCGTTTGTTTTGTAGTTACATGTTTTGCTGTTTATCCCCACACTACCGAATGGAACAGTACGCTATAGTTGGAGATATTGTCTTTATTACAGTAAATACAGAATATTTTTGGAATATACGGAGACGTACACACAGGTCAGTTGTTGGCGTTATCTATATTTCATTGCAAATGAGAGTTGATATTTATAAGTCATGTATGTATCACTGATGAGTTACCAAGAATATAAAGCCTTTTTTACTCTCTATTTCTGGTTATATACCTACTCGAAGGTATGAATAGAATCGAAACGTAACGACTAAGGAACGACATCCTGAATTGTGAGATTTGACGTTTAGTAGTTGAAAATCTATTGAAAGAACTGTCAAAATTTTAGCAGAATACGCAGGACTTGTCATTCAGAATCGATTTAAGTTTGATTCATATACCAGAATACGCTTTAACGACATTTGGATCGAACAACTTTAAAATTGGCTTCGTTGAAGTTCGAGTGTCACACGTGAATGCGAAAAAGCAGTTCAACGTTTGATTATGTGAATCACACTACTGGGCTGTGCGCATAATAAAAGATATAAAATGACTGATGTATACTTATATACAAGATATATAAATTTGTTTATTATTTAATATCTGAATTGTGTTGAGCTCTCTGCTTAAGAGTGGTTACACACGGTGCATTTTAGCATCGATGCAATCGCTTGTAAATCACAAGTGTAGCGATGTAATCACGCGTTTGTATCGATGCAGTCGCGCGCTTGCATCGCGTTTGCAACAACTTTAAGTCGTGCGTATATGTAAAGGTAGACGATTAGCTACTGCATCGTGTTTGCACCGCGTTTACATCGCTGCTAAAAGTCACGTGTAACCGTTTTCAAAAGAAAAATTGTTTCCGTAGTTTTTTTATTTTAAAAATTGTTTACACTTTGTTTATTGTATACAATCGCATATAATTAGTTACGCAATCAGACAAAATGTTCATATTTTTATCACCATGAACAAGTCAAGCGTCTGGTGGCAAGCGATACAGTCCATAACAGTTGCAGTGCTACTCAGACCTTTTAAGAAGGAGCAGAGGAAAAATTCCTAATCTTCGATTTGATTTTAGAGGGGTATATCCACTTTAAAGTTAAAAATAAAATATTGTATGAGTAACTACACGATATATTCAAGCATAGACACTAATCAGAAACATAAAACAATAAAGATTCCTCGATAGATAAAAATCTCGTGACCTCTAATTTTCACATATTTTCGATTTATCCTCGAAATGCTACAGGTTATTAGGACAAAAATTAGATAATTAATTATATTTATGCATGATTGACAACTGCCACGACGGATTTTTTTCCCTTCAATACAATCCCTTTAGTTTTAGAGTTATTCTGGTAAAACGAATTTGGTACTTTTAATGCGCAAAATTCAACATCTCCTGTCGCATGTCACACGAATTTCAGGCATATATTTGTTTCACAAATTTGGACGGAGCCAACGTCAAAACTTTTTTGGCATGAGAGCTCTTAATAGCAAAAATTGAGTAATATAAGTTGCCCTTCAAAACCGGAACGCAGTAACGCACATATTACTGCTTAGCGGCAGAAATAGGTAAGGTGGCAGTTCTGCCCTGGACAAACTCTTTCACAAAGGGCTATGTAGACTACCACAAAATGTTAAGCAATTTCTGAAAGACAGATCTTTACGAAGTAAACAAATACAAAGGTCCACATTAGTTTAGGTTGTAGTAAAAAAAATACGTGGAAATAATTATCCTTTTATTAGCGCCGCCGCAGTCGGTAAAAAGGGTGTCAGTTAACACTTCATAACCCTCCTCATACTTAACCATGGATCATGTTGTTCCATGTCTCGTTAAGTATTCGAAAAAAGTTGTATTCGGGCCAAAAAGACATTGTTTGTCTACTGAATATGTTAGTTTTGTCGTTTTTCTTAATACTGGTGGAGGGTAACCAGATTCTTATGAAGCCCTTTTATACATACCTGTATAATATTCAGATGCGTATTGTAAAACTTAATTGAGACGTAAAGTGCTATGTGTAATTAGACGTAAAGTGAAACCTAATATGAGGCGTAAAGTGGGAAATAAAGTGAGACGTAAAGTGGGAAACAAAGTTAAACGTAAAGCTATAAAAGGCGAAACGCTTGACAATTATGCGATTAAAAATTCAGGCACATTTTTACTACATGAAGAAGATTCGAACTTCTATAATTATACCAAGTGACGGGACGAACACTCCTGTTCATAGCAGTCGTAGTGCCACTCAGAGCTTTAGATCGCAAAGATTTGAGGGGCACTCCCATTGCTCCCATCACCCTGAGACTTAAGTTGGTAAGTCCCTTAACCCTGTAATTTCAACACCAGCCTTACCCTTCAAAACCGGAACGCAAGTAATGGTCACATTACTGCTTGGTTTCGTAGTTCTTACGAGATATTTAATTTTGATTAAGAATTGATAAGTAATCTTAATTTCATTTAAAAAAAATAAAAACGAATACTTCTGATTCGAAAGAAGTAGTAGCAGAGCTCCTTGTGACAGAGTTCTTCCAGGGAAGTACCGCTACCTTACTTATTTCTGCCGCTAAGAAGTAATGAGAGCATTACTGCGTTTCGGTTTTGAAGGGTGCTGGTGAATTTAAATGCACATGGGACTTGTCAACTCTGCCGTCTGCTAACTAAAATGCGAAGAAAGATATCATAAAAAAAACCATAACCCCGTTTTAGAATATTGAAGTCGAATACGTTAATTAATTTTAACAGTTTTTAAAGGAGAATTTTGTGCTCTATCTTTTTCTATTTAAAACGGATATTTGACCATTTGCCACTTACCCGAATTTTAGTTAGTGGACGGCAGAACCTATGTCTGTCAGGGTGACAGTGACAGGTGCAGTGGCAGTGTTACAGTGTGTCAAAGCTCTGAGTGGTACTACAGCTACTACGGACAGACGTGTCGCTTAATATCAGGCACATGAGTCGTTATAAAAAAATGTATGTTATAAAAAAAACAACGTTTTGAAGTGTAAAAATTTTACTTACGGAATAAATAGTGTTACAACTCAAAACATGTGAAATTCAAGATTATACTATTGATGAACATAAAATTTGATTCTCTTCACGACAATAAAACCGTCGTTAGAATATTGTAAAAAACAACTAAATGACATATACTTTACTCAAAATGAGACACGCTTTATGTGAGCTAGTCCTGGCCAAAATAGTCCTTATTCAAAAATATGAAACTATTTGTTCTCTCTTATTTTTAAATGTGTACAGTTGGCAAGTAGGAAATAACTTATATATAAATTTACACAGATTTTTCACGGGAAGCGAGTATTGCGTTTTTCGACGATTCTGAGAAAATTCTTTTTGAATGAATACTCTGTTATATTAATAGGGCGATATGTTCAAAATGTTTAAAAGTGTTTTAACACCAGCTTGTGAACTCTTGCGAAAACTTTTATCGATTGGCGTATCTCTTCACTAGAGTAAATCCTAATTTTGTTATTGAAAGTTGTTGTTTCAATAAGTAGCTTCAGTGATTTCGCAGACGAAGTTTCACAAAGTAATCCTTATTTCAGCTAAGGATCTCATAACCAGTGATTGGAATAGGTGGAGTTTTTTCGATGAACAGAGTCAGTGAGTGGAGACTGCCTTACGACAATATTTTTTAGGTCCTGGATCTTTTCGGGATTGGGGACATCTCTTACGTACTTACGTTAATAATTGACGTTATTTAGCATAGGCAGTTAGACTATATTTCTCTTAACTTTGCGATGAGTTGTGGCAACACCAAATTTTCGGAATATTTAGGGAAATTCCGACAAAAAATTTTTTTTTTTCAATCATTTTTTTTTTAAGTGTACAATTGTACATTTTACAAAGGATTTATTTCCCGTCAAACTGGAAACAGTTCTTAATACATTTAATTAGAGTTGTTAAAATATACAGACTGTTTTTAAATGGGACATTATGGGGAAATCCGAAACCATACCCAATCAATATTTTTTTAAATTAAATTTGACCAACTTCTGTCATCCCCATTTTTTCGTTCCATACCGATACCTTCATGAAACTGAGTCGACCAGCAAAAAAAAAAAAAAAATAGGTACTACGAACCAATACTTTTATTTAACTGCCTCTGTGGCCGAACGGTTACCATGCCATGACTGCCACGCAAAGTTCCCGGATTCGATTCCCGTGCCGGAAGAAATATTTGTACGGCCTACATTTATTTCTCTCGTGAGTTTGGGTGTAATTTGTGGTTGTCCATGTGTGTATCTTCGTTATTATTATTATTAACTGTCGTATGTACCTACTTATCGCGTAGAAACCTTCAATTAAAACAAAAGAACCGCGGATGAGTGTCTAAATAAGCTGCTGTCAACTACTTAGAGGCTGTAAGACGACGCAAAAGAGAGTCATCTTTGTTTAACCAATTAACGGTATACACGTGAAATACCTTTGGGGATTGTTACATCGAAACCGATATGATATTCAATCACTTTTTGTGAAATTACTCCACTGGTTTGTTATAATTGTTAATACAAAGATCGAACCGACGTATCCACGACGACGGAAAAGAAGTCGTAAAAACCAAAAACAAATATCTGCAAGAAGCACATGGAAAAATTCGTAAGATCCGCTGGTTCGTTTCGTGGCTTAGTTCGCATAGCATCTAGCACGGTTTGCTAGAAGACTTTGGTTCGAATCCAGCCGGATCGAAGAAACGTTTTCTAAGTGTTCGATCTTTTTATTAATAATTGTAACAAACTAGTGGAGTAATTTCACAAAAAATAAATAATTGAATAATGAAATAAATATTTTATTATTTTTGTTTCCGAAATACCTATGTTTTGCTGTATGGGTGTTGGTCAATAATCATGAATCTTGCAGTGCAGTGGTTCCATATAATGCAACAAAAGAAATAAAATACATCAATTTTCAGTTAATATTTGAAAAATAATTCTAAACATTTTTCAAAAACCATTAAAAAAAATTAATTAAATTTGTCAGTATATTTTGTCAGTACAGTGCCGTTTAGTGATAGGCTTGAGTCGATCAGAAAAGTCTTTATGTCCATGTAATTAGAACGAAAAAGACTCGTTATCCATAGCTTAGACACATTCCACGAACTTTCGGACCATGATCTCTGTCAAGAAAATGCAGTCCACGTCTCTTGTATTTTTAATTTTTTACTCCTCTTACAAGTTCCAATAATAATATAAGTTTTCGTTATTCGGGACAGGCAAAGCCTACTCGTAATTAGCAATCTTATAAAGATCTGGCAGTTTGGCTAATTACGAGTTTACATTTTAAATTTTCATCAATTATTAAGTAAATTTTCTTTTAATTTTTTCGCTGGCCATTTTTTTTTCTACGAATTTCAAATTACCAAATGCCTCAGTACTACAGACAATATTAAGATTGCCATTATATAAAATAATGTTTCTGTATTACATTTAATAAATGTAATATTAAATAGTTTATTGTCATTATAAATATTTAGCTCACAATAATGATAATAGAAACAGTAGGTTATTCTAGTTCGTGAGCTAGGTCACAGGAAGAAAAAAATTTTTTTTTGTGATAGTTAACAAAGTGACAATGGCTGGGTTAGTCGTCCTCTAGGGTGAGACGATTCCGAATTATAAAACTATTTCATTTAGTCCTTCCCTAATTCACAGTTAACTTAAATTAAAAACCTTGAAAACAAGTAAAATCTCAACTCTTTTGTTTCCAAAAACGCGCGGTACTAAGTGAAATCGCCGCCCGCTAAATGGTTGCGCAGACGCACGTATGATCGATTGTTTGCAGGCGGCGAGAACAGACGGCCGCTGTTGTTAGATATGTGTTAAAAGAGAAATAATGTTGTACACGAGAGTTACAACTTCTCGAATGTCTGAAGTTTTACTAGCAGTGTAAAATTTACCCACTTTGTTTGTTAATACCAACTTATATCTTGATTTCAGCAATTAATTGTTAGGTTATTTCGACTGTTTTTTTTTGTATGTATGTTACGCGATAACTCCGTTCCGATTCCTTCTAATTGTGAACTGATTTTGATGATTCTTTTTGGTTGTAAATCGTTATAAGACCTTGTTCATTAGAAAGATCTCGATTTTTTAATAGGATTATATTTTAAAGTAAAAAGTCCAAACTTTTGAGTTGATACCCAGTTCATCCAAGGCGACGAAACATGCAAACACTGACAAATATGACCGTTTACACATGGAGCCAAATAAGGAGTTAAAATGATGAATATGACCATAGCGTGGACGGTTTACTTGCGTATTTGCTTATCCTCCTTTGATGTGCGTCACGGTTGGTGTTTGCTGCATTTGTCGAATAGGGAAACAAGGCAAATGCTTTGTCACAAATGCCAATTGCACATGGTGATTATTTGCCAAATAAATCAAACATGCAAATACAAATATCTTTGTGAAGTGCCTCTGTAACACGTCATGGATATCTGTTGTCCGTAATAAAGATTTTTTTTAATGAAAGAAGAAAGTTATAGTTGCAGACCGCCACAAGTATTGGAACCGTTGAACTGTTTTTTATTTTATTTTTTTTATAAACATGGTAAGCGACAATGTGACCGATAAAGGTAGGCATTTGTCTAAAAAACGCCTATTGACTCTAGCCTTGAATAGCCCCAAATTGTACTTTTCGGGAAACACTGATGCCATAGTAGAGTATTCCATTCCTTTGCCTTTGCAAAGGAGGAAACAAAGCGCTTAGTGCGAATGGGTTGTATATCAACGACATAAGGATGGAGTGTAGTGAACCAAAAGAGGAACGGTGAGAATGGAACTAAATTGAAAAGTTCCAGCGCACATCTCCCCAAAATGTATCCGTTGGAAAAATATCTAAATTAAGAAATAACCGTTGTTCCACCGGGCCACTACCGCTTTCGATAATACTTTTTTTATGATACCAAGTGGCGTTAAGCGACACGCCTGTCCATAACAGTTGCAGTGTCACTCAAAGTTTTAAATCGCAAAGACTGCCACTACACCCGTCACTTTGAGACATAAGTTGATAAGTCCCATGTGCCTGTAATTTTACCAGCACCCCTGTCACGTTACTGCTTGGCGGCAGAAATAGGTAAGGTAGCAGTACTTCCCTGGACGAACTCTTTCATAAGAAACTCTACTGCTTTGTTCTGAAAAACTACATAGAAATCACATACGAGATATTTATTCTAAGGCAACGAGTACGCAGATACTTAGTAAATGTACCCGTGCAGTGTACAATCTCCGTCGGCAGTATACAAAGCGCGTTCCATTGTGAAAAATATAAAAATAAAAATAATAAACCCTTTACGACACGTGTTGTAAAGATGCTTCGATTGTAGCTTCATTAGTGTAGTAATTGCTTTTATTGGCCACTGATTGTGAATGGCTCCTAATGATGACAGTATTTTGTTTCACTTCGTGATGGCTTTTTGCTTTAAAGAAAGAAATGTATTGTGGAGTTCAGAGGACAGCCCTGCGTGCACGCTCCGTTCGAACGAAGTTTCATTCTATTTTAGATATTAATTCGTCAAACTCACTGACATTTTGTAGACACAATCGAGAATAATAAATAATGAATAATGGCAATAATAAATAATGATAATGCGTGCTAAAAGAAACATGGTCGACGCCTATAGAAACGTGGCAGCGTTATTATACTATCTATAGACTTTTAAAAACATAATCTTAGGAAATATGATGAACTCCTTATATTAAAAGGTTATAATATGTACACACGCCAGCACATCGAGCTACACAATGACGTATCTTGCTCCGTTGCACTGGAGGCGACTTTCGAACAAAAATGTGTAGTCTGGTGCGCCGTTGTCTGTCTATTATAATAATTGAATGAACGTGAAATAATGTAATGTATTAATACAGCCGCCTATTGGAATTACCTTCTATAATAGACGACAAGAATATGAATTTATTCCTTTATAGAACGCATTTTCTATTTTTAAAAATAGCGACAAATATAGGTATTCTTATTCTCTAGGGATGTCCATGCAACAGCCGTATCTGATATTTTTGTAACCGTAATAGCTACGTACTGTTACTCAGCTTTCGAAAGCGACTATTGACCACTAATTGTACAGGGTCAATCGCACGTCAAGCTTGACACTTAAGATTTAAATCCAACTCTATGCCGCTTACGTTAAGAACGGTCCAAAGTACAAAGTGTCAATCTTGACGTGCTCTTGATTGAAATATCTTTAAAAATATAATTCATTGATATACATATATGAGCTTACAGTTTAAGATATAAAGCAGGAACTGCCTTAAAAAACTTGCCTAGTGCTTAGTTATTCTACGATAAATCAATCACAAGAGGAATATGTTCCGAGTTTGGTACCAAGTGGTTTATGACACGTAGGTATACATAGTTTAGCTTTCTGATTATTACTATTTAGTGCGTGTTAGCAAAAAGATATTATGCCTTATATACGTTTGTATACTTAATGTTTGACAGCGCATAGTGAAACTATAACTATTATGTTATTGTGAATCTCTAAATTACAAACTTGTATGAATATAACTATGACGAAAAAAGGATTTCCTAAAAAAATATATTCATTTGGACTTAATGGTTTCTTTATTTTTTCTGCAAATAAAACTCTAGCATGGCATTGATACCAAACTAATAATACAAAATACTGCTACCACCTTAACCAACAAAACTATTTTAATTCTCTTTTATTTTTTTTTGCAATCTCGCGGCTACCACTCCAGCTAAATTTTTAAATTCAAAAAATAAATCTTTGCAAATGGTCAGTGTTATGCATGATGTGTTCATTAAGTTGTTCAATTTACAACTTAATTATATTGAAACAGATTCTTATAAGAACGTCTCGTAATTGCAGCAATTATATTTGATGGTGATAAGTGTGAGTCTGTAAATCTCGATTGCGTAATAAAGGCACTTTTTGTAATTATTGTATTACATTAAACTGATAACATATTATAACCACTTATTAATCCGATTCTGAACGTAATTAGCAATAAAAAATATAGACTTTACTTTCAATGTAATAAACATTGTCAGAAGCCAGTCAGTCATTGTCAAAAAAACTGTAAACAACTTTTGGTCTATGACCTTGAAAGTTTAATTTTTTTTCTTATACAAAGCTACACCAACTATTCATTCATTTGTATGGAAGTCAACCTTTTTTGTATGAGCATCGTTGAACTAAACAGTAGGACAGTTTCAGATAAATTGTAGCCCTGGAGATCTGTAGCTACCGTCGGTATCTTGGGGAGCTACATGGTAAAACTATTTGCCGAATATTGCTCTTGCTAATCTTGTTAAACACCCAAATACTCCATAAAAAATTCCTTTTTAATGTCGGGATTTCGTAAAGTGTTCCCTACTTAAGTTACTATCTTTGTAAGAGCACTCGAAGTAATTACCTACACTTAAAAGGAAAACTTCGTTCGTTGTCGGGAATTCCTCTATTACCATTAAAGTAAGATTCATAATACGGATTATAAAAATAAGATGTCGGCAGTATAAGTGTCAATAGACTTAAGCTTTTCTAATTATAATATTATTTTATTGCATATAAGTAAGCTTTTTTTCATTGTTAGTAACTCATAACGTTTTATTATATAGGTACCGTATTATAAAGCCCATAATACGTTGGAAGTAGCAACGTAAAAATAAGTATATAAACTTAAAAAATAAACTTTTGAATCGTGGCAAAGTTGTAACGCGGTCACCCTTCTCACTGATACGAAGACCAGCCTAATGAGTGTTTTGTTCATTAAGTCATTACTAATAACGTGTCAAAATTAGTGCTTTCGACAAAACGTTTAAGACCGCATGTAAAAAATACTATTTAGATAAATTACACATAGGTAAAACACAATTCGTTTTTTAAATGAAAAAGAAAAAATAACTTCACACAGCAGCTGATGTTATCACGTGGTCTAAAAATATAGGTTCCTTATTAAATTACTAAAATAAATGGTGTAATCCTAATTAGGATATGTTTCTAATAACAATAACATTTTACTTTACCAATGGTCAAAACATAAATTCTCATAACTAAATAAGGAAGTTCATAGTTGAGTAAACAAACAGCAAAACAAATTCATTCGTCACCTCCGTTCGTTAACTTCTGAGACAGGCCTTTGACTTCTGAGAGTCACTAATTTCTCGACTTCAACTCATAAGTATTGTTTCAGTTGACCAGTATTGTTCAGTATTAACTTATAGTACCTCATGAAGTGACCGCTGGCACGTTGATGTAAGTCCAGCTCCAGAATGATGTCTTTAAAACCTCGTAATACAAAACGCAGTCTCTCCACTGCACTTGACTAAACACTGTTTCAAAATTTAAACAATTATATTACCATAACTGGATGATAACGATCGATTAATCAAGGAGTTATCGATAAAAACCGTGTGCGAATCTGAGCGGCCCGCGCGTCCGCCGCTCGCTCGACAATGGCGACAATCGACAATCGTGCAGCGAGACTGCGGTGACGGCGCTACTAACAAATCGAGTGATAAACCCACGCGGCCCAACCAATAGAAACGCTCCAATACGCCCACGAAAAAGAAAGACGCGCGCCGATTGGCCAAGCAACTGCCATTGCCTTCAGGACGTTGTTATGCGGAATGAGACCAACTGTTCGAAATTCGAAATAAGATTTTAAACGTTTAACAACTGGCGGACAACACAAAATTGGTAGCGCGCGTTGTGCCGCGTGCTCTCTTTCAGTTCCGTTGTCTTTTGTATTTCTTTTTCTTTTGTTTTGTTTACGACGGCTCGCCGCATAAAATAAAAATAAATCGTATGGCAGAGCTCGTTACTTGCCACGATATGCCGAATTGTTTCACCTGAACCATTCAATGGGCCACTTAGCGTTTGTGGACGTTGTAATGCCTGTGGAACAAATCATTAATGTTTCAGCGAAAGTAACAAAAGTGTGACTTTGTCAGACAATATTATGGAATCTACCGATATCTATTATATAGATATTGAGGAATATTACAATATTCCTCAATAATCGAAATAACTTGTACAGTATGTCACTCTATTATAAAAGTTGCATACTAATTTCAATTTAAGAAATTATTTATGACATTTCATAGCTATAACATACTTACATATCGATTCTTAGTATGTTTACATAAACTATAATATAAAATATTATTCAATAAATTCAGGCTACTTTAGAAAAATATACAGGTAGTAACAATTAAAAAATACTTAAAATATTACTATTAGATATCAAAATGCATTTACTTTCAAAATGCATTTGACTTACAACAGTAATTTTAGTTCTATTTAGTTTTAGTTGATTTATTGGTTATAGTTATCTGAATAAATTAATGTTAAGGGTTAAACTGCACGGTGAGTATATTTAAGAAATAGAATTTACAAGTGAAATTTTTTTTACTGCAAACTCAAGTCGTTGATAAATAATAACAGTATCGACTTCTTCCCAAAAGATCGTTGGAATATTTTAAGGTCAAGAGGCAATATTCGAAAAAAATTCGTCTCTATTTTTTTCACATCAATGGCCCCTACGGTGCAGCGGAAGCTAGATTAAAGAATAACATTCTTCAATATCGAATCGGATCGAACTATAGGGAATCCATAACTTTTTCACTTGACTGCTAACGGTTAAAAATTGTATGAAAAAATTAACATACGTCTATCATTCAAGATATGATCCAATAAAACGACAATGCAACTTACATGCAAATCGGTAACTGATACAGATATATATTCCGAATTCTTAAAATTTCAAAAAATGTCATTCAGCCATTTCAAATTTAAATGAGGAATTGTCAAAAATCGACGTCACCACCAAAAAACCGACCGTTCAAAAAATTATGTTTATGAATATATGACAATAAAATCATTCCAAAATTGAATTGTAACATGTGAAATGGCAGCCACGAGGGCAGTGGGTCGCGCCCTAAGGGCGACGCGCGTTCGACACAACATCACAATGTGCGGTCTACAATTCAGCATACGTAAATTAACTGCATATGTATTGAAATTTTATTGCTAATAAAAAAATCTATTCACAAATTCGCAACGTACTGTGCATGAGCCTTGATAAAGAAATTTTAAATGACGATAAATGATTTTTGCATATGACAAGGCACGCCTATATTACATTCATGTAAATTGCGTGACATGTGTAAAGGCAGGTAGTGTTGTGATTTTTTATTGCTCTGCCACTGTATTTAAAATTGGATTGTTAGATTTACAACGGAATTTAACAGACCGTTACAAATTACTTTATTGGTGAAGTGATAAAAGTAATATAGGTATTAGTTACAGCCAAACTATCCCAGTTTAATGATATAACATTAAATGTTAATGTTTGGTAATTTTAGTGCAAATTTGCTAATGCTAGCCAGTAATAAAGTATTTATTATAGTACTTAGAACGGTACAAGTCTTTTACGATGCTCTTTATGAACATGAAAGGATTACATTGATTCATAGAAAATCTATTCTAACATAAATACTCATCTCTGCATATTTAATAACATTTGAAATATCACAAACAATTTTCTGCGCATTTTATAGATAATATTAGAGGTTAAAGTATGAAATTGTCGTTTTATTGCAATAGGTTCTTTGAATTTTCATAGAATCTTCATGGTTTGAGGTTTTCGAATGAAACTTTTTTCAAATGGTTTCTGTGATTTTTTTTTTTTATTTGAAACATTTGAATATCGACTTTCAATTGTTTTTGTTATTCAATTTAGACGAGAAAGATGGATACTGCGAAAATTCGAGTGATTTTTGAATACGAGTTCCGACGCGGAACTAACGCGGCAGAAACAGCCCGCAATATCAATGCTGCGTTTGGAGAGGGGTCTACTAATGAACGCACCGTGCGATTTTGGTTTAAACGCTTTCGTGATGGAAATTTCGACTTAAAGAACGAGGCACGAGGAAGACCGCCCACACAGGTGAATAACGATGAATTAAGAGAGATAGTGGAAGCCGATCCTAGTCAAACTACCCAGGAATTAGCGGCATGGTTTAACGTTACCTTACCCACAATATTGACTCACTTGCGTCAAATCAATAAAATAAAAAAATACGAAAAATGGGTGCCTCATGATTTGACTGATCTGCAGAAAGAAACGCGTGTTGAAACTTGTGTTGCCTTGTTGAACCGGTACAGAAATGAAGGAATATTGGATCGAATTGTAACATGTGATGAAAAGTGGATTCTTTATGATAACCGGAAAAGAAAAATGCAATGGCTGACCCCAGGTCAAATGCCACAACAGTGTCCTAAAGCAAAACTTACCAATAAAAAGGTAATGGTAACTGTTTGGTGGTCTCAGCATGGTGTTATTCACTAGGTATAGCTTTCTCCGATCTGGTCAAGCAATAACGGCAGATGTCTATTGTGCCGAACTCCGAACCATGTTGACAAAACTAGCAGTAAAACAGTCCCGACTCATGAATCGATCTTCACCATTATTGCTCCACGACAACGCGAGACCTCACACAGCACGAGAAACCATTTTGACCCTTCAGGAACTGCAGTTAGAAACCATTCGTCATCCTCCGTATTCACCAGACCTTGCTCCAACGGACTACCATTTTTTTCGTGATTTGGACAATTATCTACGTGACAAGAAGTTTTCTTCCCAGGAGGCAGTACAAAATGCTTTCACACAGTTTGTGCAGTCTAGATCGTCGGAGTTCTATCGCAAAGGCATTAATAACCTTCCCATTAGATGCAGCAATGTATAGATAATAATGGCAACTATTTTGATTAAATAAATATGTTAAAAATTTAAAAAATAAACAATTTTGATTTTCAGTACAAATCGGCAATTTCATACTTTAACCCCTATTATTAAGTATTAGCGGAACTGTATCCTTAGATTACACCTACTCGAACGGTTGCGTTCTTTTGAAAATAAAGTTTATCAAAATTATTTATTACTTACACTTAACATATAAGTAGAGTAGCTATAAGCGTACGTAAATAGTAATGACCTAGCAAGTGTAGGCAATAAAAACGCATAATAATCAAATAACTTGCAATTGTAGGCAGTCGCGACAATGCGATTTATACACTGGCCATAATAAAGTAGTATTAGCATACTGTACCGACAGGAGCCCGTATCGCCTATCAAATATGGTAATACTTGGTAATGCCGATTGACGTTCGAAATGGATCCCCATTCTGAAATTTGTCTCGCATTGTGCCCAGTTTTGTACTGCGTGCAAATCCGTTACCAACATTTTCATGCTAATTTTAACATACCAAAAAAAAATTAAATCGAATGTCGATAGATGCATGATTCTTTATTGCATAAATGGGACGTGAAAGAAAATTCATAATTCGAAATTGAACGTTAGACTTTTTGATTCTATTTTTTTTTTTAACGCGTTTGAGAAAACGTTACAATACCACAATCACATACCTACTTAGAATTCGACATAAAAATTTTTCTAAAGCTAAAATCGTAGTTAGTGTAACAATTAAATGATTTATTGATTGACAACGATTGCGATATGTAATGCCAATGAGATTCAAATTTATTGATATTTAAATACATTTAGTTACGTGCTAGTTGATATAAAGCATTGATAAAGTGCCTTTAGGTTGATTGTAGCTTAATATTATTTATTATCTTTCCAAAAAGTATACGAGAAAAGTAATTCTGTCAACTTGCTAAAACCTTTGTAAAGAGTTCAAATACTAGGTATTTCTATAAAAAGTCTGTATGGCTTCAGAAGTCAGTAATGGCTAGCTTCAGAAGATTAAAGATGGTATCATTTTCTATTTTTCACATTTTTTTTAATAAGAGTGACCTTTTTAACGACGTGCGTCCGGTTGATAGACAGACGTACGCGGACTGACAGACGATGCGTTCATGCTCTTTGTCTAGGTGATTAGGTCAATATTGTATTTTTTTTTTTCATAATATCAGGTGACGGGATAATCAAGTCTTGTGCGTGATGGTAAGCTACATGTCTGTCCATAACAGTTGCAGTGCCACTCAGAGCTTGAAATCGCAAAGATTTATTGGGCACTGCCACTGCGCTCGTCACGTCGCCCTGAGACATAAATTGGCAAGTCCCTTCTAGGTGTCTGTAATTTAACCTCCCATTACTGCTTGGCGGCTGAAATAGGTAAGGTGGCAGTACTTCCCTGGACGAACCCCTTCACAAGGACCTCTACTGCTTATGACTTGACCAGGCTAGTATGGTTTATTAAAGAAAACCTATGCATAATGAAGTAATATTACGATAAATCCATATTACGGTACATTTTAATTTCATTACCTATAGGTAATCTTAAATATCTGCTATAGCAGATAATTAAGATTCTCCTTAAAGGGTTTTTATGATACCAAGTAAATATTAATAACAATAATAATAATAATAATAACGCACACACTCAACATAGCCCCGCACCAGGGAAACTGTGTCGCGGGTGTCATGGATACACACATAGACAACCACAAATTACAACCAAACTCACGAGAAAAATAAATGTACTGGGACCTCTGCGTGGCAGTCCGGCATGGTATCCGTTCGGTCACGGAGGCAGTTGACAAGTGACGAGACACACAAGGCGTGTGCCTGGATATCCATAACTGTCGCAGTGCCACTCAGAGCTTTAAATCGTAAAGATCTCAGGGTCACTGCCATTGCGCCCGTCACCCTAAGACATGAGTTGACAAGTCCCATGTGACTGTAATTTCACCAGCACTCACCCTTCAAAACCGGAACGCAGTGTGATGTGAGCATTACTGCTCGGCGGCAAAAAGTAAAGTGGCAGTACTTCCCTGGACAAACTCTTCGACAAATAATCGTAACTAAAGTTATTTCAAACAATAAAAAAATATGAGTAAAAGCTCTTTCAAAGTAATATTCCATGATTAAAGTTTTTTAGTCTCATGGTTAGAATTATCCATTGGAATATTACCCCTTTAGAATAATAACGCATAGAAACCTAGTCCGCACACGCTAAGTGAGGCAAATTGAAGCGCGCCAAAAGGGCCTACACGAGCGGGCGGGCCTTCAGTGCTCAAGGTCAACTTGCACCGCGAACAGATCAAGAATTTTAGCTAAAAATGACGAAATGTGCGGTAAATGAGTGTAAAAATACGTCAGACAAACATACAATAGATACTAACATCACATTCCACAAGGTAGTAACGCGTTTCAACTTGTATTTTTATATAAATATTCACTAAAACCGAAAATTAACCTACTACTAAAACTAGCCTACATGAATTTGAGTTTTGCCTCACTTGTGACAATTCGTTTGATATGAAACTATCATTCTATGCGTTATTATTCTAAGATTACCCCATGAAACTTCTGATATACCCTGTGATATACTTCCCTACGTATTTTATCTCAATACAATCTGTACTCGGAAATGTTCGCTTTTTCTTTTCAATAAAGAACACGCAAAGAGCCTAATTTTTGCCACATTAAACTTTCAAATATTTGACAGAAGAAAAACAACATACAGCCACGTCGCCCACTCGCTTTTTTCGGCGCAGAGCGTTTTTTCTTTTTAAAATTCTATTTTCAAAAATGCTTATATCCACGTGCACTAAATTTAAGTAGGTTGTAGCAGGAGAGCTTATTGTAAAAGAGCACCTACGTCCAGGAAAGTACTGACTTACCTATTTCTGCCGACAAGCAGTATGTGACCATTAAACTGACCTGTCTGACCATTAGACTGCGTTCCGGTTTCGAAGGGTGCTTGTGAAATAACAGGCACATGAGACTTATCAACTTATGTCTCAGCCTGACGGGCGCAGTGGCAGTGACCGGAAGATCTTTGTATTTTAAAGCTCTGAGTGGCACTGCAACTGTTATAGACTCGTGTGGCTCTCCATCAGGCCCAAGACTAGTTCGACGTCACTTGCTATCAAAAAAAGGTCTTAAACGAATACTTGCAATGCAAAAGACACTCTCAATACATTGTGTTAAGAGTATCTTATCAATTTAAGCATTGGTTTAAGACGCATTTAAGTTTAACGCAAGTGGACATTAGTCTTTTATTACCAATAGGTATAGTTATTTACATTATTTATATTATTCTAACACTTTACGGATCTATTGTTGTCTGAAATAAATATATTTTATATTATTTAATTTTTATTTATTTATTTTTATTATTTCCTCGCATTGTTTAAGAAAAGCACTATAAATACTTAGGCGGAACTCGGACTATTTGACTCGTATAACGCAAAATATAACTCATATTCATCCAGCAATCCCTGACTTCCCGGCCTCTATAATAACGTACTATTAACATCAAGTGTAGCAACATCTAAGTAAACTATACAATTAACACATACACTAACAATATATCACAGTGGAATTTGTAAATTACAAGAATGACGCAAAACCTCTGTGACAAAACTTATTATTTACCTTTCTCACAAAAGCATTGCGCTGTGCCCACTCGAATGTCGATAGTCGATGAATGATCAGAAAATGAATGAATGAGATGAATGGTTCTGTCATTAAGTGGACGTGTGTGTGATCTGTTGCATTCGATATTTGTTATTGCACACAATGCTGGTTGATATTGTCGTTTTAAGTATCTTTTGTTATCCATGTGTGGTGTTAGCAGTTCTTTCGTAACTTGTGAATGACAACATGTACTTAACAATTGGAGTCTGTTTTACTTGGACTTTCGGTGGTTATCATTGTATTTCTTCTATTTATCGTAATTCATTCATAGTTCATATATTATTAATCAAAACACGTGTTTTTCTTGTGGAGGTTAAGAGTAGCAAAATAAACATAGTTTCACTGAGCCCCGCTAAACCTTACGCATGTATGTATGTAACAGAAAACTAAAGTAAATCGTATATAGTTAATGTCAGTACAGAGTACTAAAAACCCAACCCCAAAAGTTCGTGGAATTACCCCTATTTCCTAGTTTTATTGGAATCGGTTACCAGAAAGTTAGCGAAATTGGATTCATCCATTCCATTAGTTTGCCAGCCTTAGAGGTGGAATATTTGTTTCAAATTTAAATGCGACTAATGCGCATTGGTTGGACACGAACGAAATCGTGCTTCAGCGTGTTCATATGTGCCGGAAAATGATGCCATCTAACAAAAGACGCAAAATAGAGTATCTTGGTCACGTGATCCGGAACAATAGATACACGCTGCTACAGTTAATAATGGGCAAAGTGCAGGGAAAGAGACGCGCTGGGCGAAGAAAGAAATCGTGGCTGCGGAACATCCGTGAGTGGACCGGCATTGCCTCTGTCGAACAGCTCGACTCATCCGAAGAACAGAGTCCGATGTGATTATTAGCAAAAAGAGAATAAGTACGATAAGAGAATAATTTCGTTATTCAAACTAAGGCCTATGTGAAGGTGTTTTGAGAATTTATATATCTTATTTCGTTTCGGAAATATAAAATCGAACAACCGTCGATCTGACATCCACAGCGAAGAAGAACGAACGAAGTGTACTATGTCCTGAAAACAAGTGGACTTGCACATAGATCTTTGTTCTACGGACGAGTCGAGCTGTTTCGGTTGGCTGCTGATAGAGACGGATATAGGAAGCTGACGGCCAACCTTCAGCAGTGAAGAGGCACTCTAAGAAGAAGAAAAATTTTCGGAGTTATCGCGTAACATACATATAAAAAATACAATCGATTTGAGAACATCGTCCATCTAATATTTCATTTCGACTGGTAAAAAATTATCCATATTGAAATAGAATAATTATTCATTAATATTATTATAAGCCAGTTACGTCCCCGATTTTGCATGATGCATGAGTTGTATCTGGCTAGTTCTTTAAAAAAGAGGTCGAGGTCTGCCATATCACCGTTTTGAGTTGCCAAGCTTCCGATCCTTTGTCACCTGTCATTTACTCATGTAATTATGTCATTTTATTGCAAATGATGTGTAACGTATTTATTTTACGGCTTATGATAATTTACTAACTTCCTAGCTGTATTATTATGATATATATATATGCATATTTTTATGATATTTTCTTTAAAAATATTGATATTGTAGACGTAACGCTAATTTAAGGTAATTTTAAAGGGCAGTACAAGCTTTTATTAATTGGAATTCAAACTATCTTTCCGATCTAAATCGCTTTTTTTTTATTTTAACACACTTACCAACGTTTCGGGACCTTTACAGGTCCCATGGCCACGGCTGTGGTTTCATTTGTAATATGTAACAATCGCGAAAACCTAAAACCTTTTATTAACCCAAACAGAAATCAATTTCACTCAATTGAACGACAGTTTGAAGAATGTTTTCAATAGTCGCGTGCTACATTCTTCTAAACATTAATAATAAAATATAATATTCAAAAAACAAAAGCAAAATTTTAAACAATCGACATTTTACATGAACGACTCTTCCTATAAACTCGCACGAGTATCGCTAATTCAATTATAACAACAGGCTATAAACACGAATTCCCAGTATCGTTTTTTACATCACTTTAAATGTCATTCATTCGCTCATTCCATGCATTATATTCATGAATTTGCTCCCCTTAATTTCAATCGCTTTTGATTTGCGATGGAGCGAATTTTAATCTTTGTTGATCATTTTGCGATTGTGGTATTCAGGTGATGGGAAATTTGTATGGTCTAAATTAGGAAAGAACAGCTATCGAATACGTTATGTGTATTCTGTAAATATTCAAACGGAATATGTTTGTGCTTGTTAGAAAATTTTGTGATTATTTATTTTTCGTGTTAATATCGTGCTATCAATATGTTATATATATAAATAATATAATACAGTGATACAAATAAAAATGCTTTCTTTCTCTCAGGGTCGTATTCTAGAACTCTAATCAATGCTCAAGTCAGGATTGCACTGGAAACACAAGCACTGGAATTACGACCCTAATGGCAAAGACTTAAGTATGATTTCGAGTGCTTTAAACCATACTCAAATCCTGACTTGAGCATTGAGTAGAGTTCTAGAATACGACCCTCAGAAAGGTCTCTAAGTAGTTACATGTCATGTATATTATACAAGTTCCTTAGTGAGAGCTGGAGTCTGTACTAGGTTGGGGACCTGTGTAACAGATCATCAGCCTCACTCCCTCTAGATGTATAAAGAACGAAACATTATCTAAAAAATCATACTCATCAATCATCTAAACGATCATATACAAAATAAAGCGAAGCATAACAGAAACGACGTATATGCGTGCGCGTGCGCGTTTGTATGTGTTTGTGTGTGTGTGTTTACCCGCCTTGAGAATCGCACGTTGAGTGCGTTCCAGTGTAAGAAGTTGCAATTTGGCAGATCCCCCAAGCAGTGATACAGTAAGAAGTGAGAGATTGACAGAGAGCCAAATACGTAAGTCTTCAACTTTCACAAACGTCAACGTTGACATCAGCGACGTGACAAAGAATACTCGCATATAACTTTTTGATAGCACGATACTAACACGAGCTTCAGTTAAAAAATCAAAAATTCATACTAATTACAACAGATTAAGAACGATTAGGTACGTAGGTATTTAAATTTGTTCAATAACTTGTAACTTAAACCACACCACAAAATACAGTAGTGCTAATAAAAAAACCTTCGCTGCAGCGCAAAAAAACTCTTCAAAGCTTACTTTAATCCCAACAAATAAGGTCTATTGACTTTAAACGCAATTACACAGACTTATCTCGTATTTGTTTAGGTGCAATGATAGCATCTCAGACATCCATTGATGTTAATTCTCCGTAAATTAATTACACGTGAAACCTGTAGAATTCGTGTTTGTTGTCACTTCATGTTTCTAAATGGTTGTGAACTTTATGTTAAAAGTTTGTGTATGGCTTCTGACAGAATGTGGCGTCTTATCCGCTCACGCGATGCGCTCCTCCTACCGCAAAATGGCGACTATTTGGTTTCGCAAATTAGAAAAGCATTCAGTTTAAATACAAGTTTTTACAAATAAAAATTATTATTCTGCATTGCTAAATAAACACCCTCCGTACTACCAACAAAAACATCTCAAATAAAATGCAGTAATACACCGCAAATCCTGCTATTAAAAAGCACTAATGAAATTTTTGGTGTACTTGGATAAATATGATAATATTCCGTTTGAGTGGTTCTATGAAATGACTCCTTAAAGTATAGTTTATAAACATTTATATTCAGGGTAAACTTAAAAAACGCTACTTACGGTATGTTTTCAATAAATAAACACCGAAATCACCAGCCCAAACAATAACACACACGATTGTCGTGACGAATTTTTGAAGTTGTTTTTTTTTTAAATGACAGACCCAGGCATTAAAAACTTTATGGTTTGCTAGAGTAGGTACCGAAATAGCAATTAATTTTAGTTCTTTTACCTGTTATAACTTCGATATCCGATAAATCGGTATAAAATCATCACCGGCACCTCTAGGTGTGGTATGCGTCTACGGCTGCATGTATCGCATGAGCGGTTAAATTCTGATTATTTGCTCGAGTTATAACAACCATGAAAATACATGTATACGAAAGTGTTGTAGGTACTATCGGCAAAGGTGACACCTTTCCAATTCTAAAACAATTTTGTTTGCAAACGGAGATTGTAGCCCTACTAAATTAAAATTAGATCTAGCCCTCAGATACTATTGGTCGACAAGAGCCGTCATAAATGGTAACCCAAAGGACGCGACGCGCAATTTTTGACCCCAGACGAAACTCTTTCTCGAGTTGCAGTGGTTAACATGGAAATACCGGAACCAGGACACGAGTTGGCCAACATAGAGTCAACATCGTGCAATAGGGTTATATTAACCCAACAAACCATTATACTTGGGAATCCTCTAAACAAATTATGTCTCACTCCTGTCGTGCCCACTGTTCCCAACTGAACCGATGAAGATCTGCTAAATGCAGATAGGGGCACAGAGGTAGCTGTTTACTGCGCCAAGGAATTTTAACACCGGTTTGTTATATCATTGTTTTTGTCATTGATTCTACAAGAAGAAGAAGAAAAGTATCTCCGGTTTGGAAGGGTAAGGGTGCTGGTGAAATTACAGGCACATGCGACTTTTCAACTTATGTCGCAGGGTGTCGGGCGCAGAGACAGTGCCCCTCAGATTTTTGCGATTTAATCTCTGAGTGGCACTGCAACTGTTATGGACAGGCGTGTCGCTTACCACCAGGGACACGTTTTGTTCGTCCCGTCACTTAGTATTATAAAAAAACCCATACGGGCCGACGACGCCGACATCAGCAATTTACGCTCCCCGTGAGATGCAACATCCACGCAGCATGATCTCATGTTGCAAAATTTTCTGGTCTGGCTATTTTCGGATTTAAATCGCGTATATTCAGTTAAAATCGAATAAGGTATTCATTTTCGAAACGTGTAACAATAGAAAAAGGACGAACTTGCTAAGTAACAACAAGTCAATCTACCGTTAATTTTTCACAAGCCTTTACCATCTGTCATACATTTTCCATACAAATCGGATATAATGATTTAAATCCTACAATCTTTATTATTCATACACGCGTCTGTAGTTAACGGCCAATTCATTTGACCATTACTATGGAATAAAGCGGTCAATTCTGCATCAACCACTGTAGATTAACTATGTTGTAAAGGTAAACAGATGTCTTTAGCTCTTAAGGGTGTCCATTCACTCTTACAAACGCAGTATTTAAAGAACTTCATTAAAAAAAAACTTTCTTCCGATTAAGTGGCCCTTGACTTGACAATATCATTGTATCGTTTACTTTAATCCTTATTAAAAACTACAAGCAAATTTGGACTTTAAATGTTTACAGCATAGATGTACAGTTGTATGACAGAAACCTGTATTAACTAGTACAAACCGGATATTTCAAGAAAAAGCCGGTAGCTTTTAGGACCGCATTAAGCAAGATAACAATCTAATTCGGACAGATTGCAGATTGCATTCTTTTTAAAGCACCTATTGGTTATTTCGATTTACAGTTGTAATTTACAACCTCGAAAACACCTTTCAAGCAACCATTGTATTGATCAGGACTTTGTCTACCGCAAATGCAATTTTGCAACTCTCTGTGAAGTACAATTTCGCTTTGCTGTTTTCAAATTCTTATGCCTACTGCATTATAGTACAATATGTATTTTTTCGAAAGGAGAACGGGTGAATTTTTTGTCAAAATTGAGAGGATTATCAATGCCGCTTCTCGTTAAAAATTCCCACAGATTTCTGTGATAGTTTGTGGTGTATGAATGTGCTGAAAACATATCTTTGAAAGTTTGAGAACTCACCTTCTACTCTAACTTCTTATGTAGCGTAGTTTCAGGGACAACTGGTATGAGGTATTTTCAGTTGTCAATGTTATGAATGGTTAATCACGTGTCTCAGGCAAGGTACACGCTCAAGAATAAAACCACCAAACTGAGTGGATGATGGATTCCATATAAACACAGCACGCACACTTTATGGCTTGTCACTTAATTATTTATTGTTTTAGTTATTTGCTACTTGTTTGTGTGTGTATCATCTAATTGTTATGGTTTTACATAATTATATATCGTGATTGTCAAATTTATGCGTACTATTTCTATTTGGAATAAAAAATTTATATTTCCTATTTCTGTTTAAGAACTCCTCAAGCTTGACATTTAAGATTGGGATAATATTATTTAATTCTCAAAGATACAATCGATCTGTTGTGAATGTGCACTTCTTTAAATAAACGATATTGTTTTTTATGTTTGATATGTATTAACTGTTCCATTTGATCTACGTATAAATTATAAATGAACTGCATTCAAGGCAGCACTATCATTATGTTTATGCATACTAAATTGATGGTTAAAAATAATATTGGATCATTTTTTTTCATATAGGTCAACTCTTGGTTGCGCTCTCCATTCAGTAGGTAAGGTTAGTACCTATATGAAAAAGCAGAGCCAAGGCAAAAGCAAATTTGTTTGCGTTCCCGAACATGATTTCAGGTAACTCTCATTTGTCTTAATTTTGAGGCTCAATATGAAACTATCAAAGCTATACAAACCAAACATTAGCTCAGAACAGATGAAAATATATATTGATTTAAGGTATTTTATGTCTCCGAGAAAAGGAATCAATCATTGAAAAAGATGACCGTTTATATTTATTGCTTGCTGCTTTTGCAAATTTAAAATGATCATTTGAGACTGAGATTTAAATTCAACACTACACCGCACGAAGTAACAACGTGAAAGCCCAAAATATGATGACTTATAGACAGTAGCTTAGATCAAAAATTATCTTTTTTTAATTAAATTTTTATTGAATTGATATTCACTTATTTTTTGGGAAATTACTCCACTAGTTTGTTATAATTATTAATACAAAGATCGAAC
>NW_020653713.1:4060097-4060503 GCF_003589595.1 Hyposmocoma kahamanoa
TTTTTAGTCGTAGCGCCATCTATGAGAAATCTATTGCAGATTTATCACCTGGTTAGTACCTTTACAGCTACCAGTCTGGCGAGAGATGTTGCTATTCATTGTATTAATTAAATTTTTATTGAATTGATATTCAATTATTTTCTGTGAAATTACTCCACTAGTTTGTTATAATTATTAATACAAAGATCGAACACTCAGAAAAAACACTCAGAAAAAATTCCTTCGAACCGGTCGGATTCGAACCGACGTCTTCTTGCATACCGTGCCAGACGCTATACCAACTAAGCCACGGAACGAACCAAAGGACCTCACGAATTTTTCTATGTGCTTGCGTCGTGTCTTTGTACTTGGTCTTTCAACGACTTTTTATTATATTTTTATTATTATCTTTTTTTTTTATAAAAAA
>NW_020653713.1:4060603-4137563 GCF_003589595.1 Hyposmocoma kahamanoa
TTATTATCTTTTTTTTTTATAAAAAAGTAAACGCGCATTTGACCTCCATCTCACTTGATGAAAAGTGACGATCAGGTCGACGATGTAGTATCCACACCTAAATGATATCTATTCACTCTCGCCTTGGAAATGTCCAAGTTATAGCGTTCGGGGAACAAGTCCGCAGGCAGGGAATTCCACTCCCTAGACGCTCGCCATACAAATGTGGAAGCGTAACGCTTTGTGCGAATCTTGGGAATATCCACAACATAAGAGTAGAACCTCAGCCCACGTCTAGTCCCCCGATGATAGAAAGGGGAAGGCGTAATCAAATTACACAATTCCATCGCATCTCATCGCCGTGATATATCCTGTAGAATACCGATAATCAGGCAACTCTACGGCGGTATGCAAGGCTCTGCGGTTTCGCATCTACTAACTCCGAGTCACCTACAAGCCTCTTGGTACGCTTGTCTATTGAATCCAAGGTGACCAGTTGGTATTAGCAGGGCCATCCTATAAGTGGCAGCAGTAAACGAAGGTTCATACACGAAGGGACTTGTTCTTGGTACAGCTGATGCAATTGTCCCGGTGTGAAGAAAAGGATGCCAAGCTTCTAGGCTACTGAAACCGTTCCTGAAAATGTTAACTAGCAAACACATATTCGCCTACAGAAATATAGTAAAGACGTGTTATGAAGCCAAAGCTATGTTAACAAAATTTAAGAAAACTAACCTTCCCATAATATGTCTTTACAAAGCCTATAGCATGCAAGCGGCACTTTATTAGTAAACCTCTAATGTAAATACCACAGATTACCCGTAAACCACAATACGCAACAAAAACGAGTAAAGTTGAAGAGACGGATGCGTTTATTCAAGATAACCATCTTAGATCTTTTCACACAGAACTTACTAAGTTACAGTAATTCGTTGGATACGCTCCTTTATTGGAATCGCACAAGGTTGAGGTTTCTGTAGTGCATACGCACAAATCGAATGACATTTGTTTGAAATAAGAACAAGCTATTTTTAATTTAAGTAACGTTATCAATCGTCTGTCATTTTTACTTTAAAATCGAAGGCTTTTAAAATACTCTCTGGTTTAGAATACAGAAAGTTTTTTTTTAAATACGGTTTCGTTTAAACTATATTTTGTCGGTAAGCGGAGGTGTAACAAGAAGTGTCATTGTGATACCGATTAGTGTTGCCATGTGAACGGAAGCGGAGATATTAAGTTGACTGGAAGTGACACAATGGTGTTAAGAAGGGACGTGTGTATCTTCATTCATAAAACGCCGATAGTTGGGAATGGGTAGAAGGTAAAATGTAGTCAAGTGGATGCAAGATGTGACATATTCATTTGAATATACTGCAACGGATTTTTACAAGAAAGATGAATGCGTGTTGGTTTTATTAAAGGCGCGTTTAAATTAGACGCTTGTGGAAGCGCTATTTTTTTTCTTTTTCTTTTTTTTTATTCGACTGTATTTTTTTGTATGTGTGTTACGCAATAACTCCGGGTAATTTGTAAACCGATTTTGATGATTCTTTTTTGTTAGAAAGAGGGCACCTCGGTAGTGGTGCCATTTATATTAGAAGAAAATATACCACTATAAGGTTGGCAAACTATGTGGATGAATCCGGTTTTGCGCACTTTCCAGTATAACCGATTTCAATAAAACTTGGCAAATAGTATTAGTAAACTTGGTAAATAGTATTAGTAAACTTGGTAAATAGTAATGTAATTGCACGAACTTTTGAGGTCGGTTCTCTCGGATTCAATTCGAACTTATTATTAGTTCACTAATTGTGCGGCTGGAGCGCCACTGTGGTGCCAATCACGGCGACAAATCGAGTCAATTCGACGACCTTGCTAGCTCAGCTATTAGCACTATAAGTGTTAAAATCAGGAGTCCGATTCTCGGTAGGAATAATTTGGAAAACGGACTTTTCTAAATTTGTTCCGATTGGTGAACAACCAGTTGGTTGGTGTTCTGTGTGACCTCGACGTACACATCTCTCGATCTCTCGATCAGTGCGGGAGTCCTCAAAACGGTCGAGTTGAAAGCACCAAGAACGAGCGATGCGCATGGAGAAAGTAGCAGTGGTGGTACTGCCACCTTACCTGTTTCTGCCGCCAAGCTGTTCACATTACAGCGTTCCAGTTTTGAAGGACAAGGCCCCTCAGATCTTTGCGATTGAGCGCTTACCACCAGAAGCACGACTTGTTCGTCCCATCACGTGGTATCATAAATAATCTTAGAGTACTAAAAAAACCGACCTCAAAAGTACGTGGAAATAAATATAATTACCAAGTTTTATTGAAATCGGTTACCGGAAAGTGCGCAAACCCGTATTCATACCCGAGTTCGCTACTATACGGGACTTTACACAGGAGATAATAAAAATCGGTTCTCACCACTCAAAGTACATTGAGAGAAAAACGCCTTGAATTGGAGAATAGCAAAATCAACCATTAAAATAATTGCTCGTTATAATAAAATTTAGGCGCTATTTATAAAAATGAATCTTCATGCGTGAACAGCCACCCTTAGGGGTGGATGATTTTCTTGAAAATTAAATGAGACCATGGAGGTACCCTCTTTCCAACAAAAAAAGAATCATAAAAATCGGTTCACAAATACCGGAGTTATCGCGTAACATACATACAGTCGAAATTAAAACCTCCTATTTTGAAGTCGGTTAAAATTTCAAGAGAAAGAGGTTCTTACTCTCTGCCTACCTCGGTAGGAGACAAGCGTTATTTTGTGTTTATGTATGTACATTTCTTTACGTAGAGGTAACCAGGTAATACAACCAGGTGGTTTCGCTTGGCCGCAGGGTCACGGTTAACCACGCTCAGCGTGCTAATCGGTCATTGTTTCAAAAGACTCCGGTAATTCCAGCATTGTTGATTTATATCGATTTTATTGCTACCACGAATTCGACTTTTCTTGTAAACTACTTCGGGTGTTTTGTTACGTTTTTTTGCGATTCAATTTTATTTCGTCGTGATTCTTAGCGTTTATGTCTACGGTGCGTTAAATTTGGTATCTTTGGCGTTTAATTTATTGGTTATGCAAGTTTAGTTAATTTTATGCGATTATAGTACTGTTAAAGCGTTAGTAAGGTTTAGTAACCGGGGCAATACTTACTAATGCCTTAATTTTGTTTTTTGTATTTGTTATTTTATTAATTTATCTTTAGTTTTCGTGTAATTCTTTATTTAAATAGGTCAATGATCATTAAATTTTGCAGTAAAAAAGTGACTTTATAGCGACTAGTTTTTGTAAGTCTCAAATTGTTAAATATTAAAATAATCAGAACCATTAACTTTATTGAATGTTTTGTGAAATTACTCCACTAGGAAATGAAACTATTTTTCCGGATTTAAATCGCGTATATTTGTTTTTTCAAACAAACCGACGTTTCGGGTCCTTTACAGGTCCCATGGTCACGGTTGACTGTCAACCTTTCCTATGTGTAACAATCGCGAAAACCTAAGAACTCGATTACTCCACTAGTTTGTTATAATTATTAATACAAAGATCAAACACTTAGAAAAAAACACGCAAAAGGTACATAGATAAATTTCTGAAGTCCGCTGGTTCTTCCTGGGCTTAGTAATTAAAACTAAAATAGTAAAAACTAAAGTTATGCAATTTTGATAGTAATCGAAGTGAAGTTTAATAAAATGAAGTTGATTTGTGATTTATGGGCACGTCCTCTGGTTTCAAGAATTTTGATTTTGACGAAGGCTAGAAGAACAGTGAGAATGGTGTAGAAAAAGGAATTCGAGAACTATTCAAAATTTCGAAAATAAGTGGCCAGGAACCAGAAAATTCGCAGCTTTCGGATGCAAAGAGAACAATATTTTTTAAAAGCCCACTATTAAGGGCTATCACGCAATCTTGCAATATCTAGTGCATTCTGTAAGTCTGCTCTGCACCTTTTATTTGTTATCATCGCCTCTTTCTCTTCTAACTTACAATTCATATACTTGTGTACAATTCCTTTCAAATATCTACTAACACAATCGATAATATTTTCAACTATTATTACCAACGTATTGAATGAGAAAACAAATCATTGATCCGGTTGTCACCGGTTCGTTCCGGATTGCGTAGCCTTCTTCTCACGGAACTTACTGTACGGTGACCTGTCATGACGATTGTACTTGCGTATTGTGCGCATACACATGTCTCTAGGGTTGACATAGATGCGTATTTTATAGTCATTACACGATAATGAGATTGTATGCACAAAATGTCTCTTGTAAATAATATTGATAAAACTAAAAGTATGAAAGTGAAAACCTAGAAAATCAAGTTTTAATCAGCAGTATTTGTATTAAATTTATAATGTGTTTAGGAAAACAAAACCCAGTACAGTTCTTAAAAACGAAATACTGTATTGGAAAAATACATGATTAAATTTTTGACAACCCTGAAATATAATAGCAGGAAGTACAGGGGTGTGAGTCGATATGACCTCAAGTTACCCATCAAGCACCCTTACAGAAATCTTCTGTTTTTTTTTTCAATTTTTTTCTCCCATTGTCAAAGTATCTGGAGCATTACATGGCAAACTTGTGATTCAATAGACAAAAAAACGCAATAAATATCATACGATTTTATTTAAAAAGGGGTTTTGAATCTAATATAGGTTCGATTGGGGTAAGATAAAAAAAAATGGAAAAAAGACAAGAGCTGCAAATTCGAATCGATTGAATGGATTTTCTGCTATTTATTTGCAATTGTCTTGGATGGTTGGTGACAGATCTTCAAAGGAATCTACAATGGGATTTTAGTTTATTTTAAGTTTATTTGTCGGAAATCGGTTTCTGTTAAATAATGACGGGTATAAAGAAATGATCATAATTTATTAATAAAGTTTTATGATATCTCTTTCTGTGTTTTTTTGACCTCATTGACACAATATTTAGTCCGTCGTTGTCCCTCTCGGCCACCGTACGAAGGAGGCCGTTGAGGCTGCCCCGTACCCTGTGCATCAGGGACTCTACCCGTTTCTGCATTATGGCACAACTTCAACAGCATTCTGAAAGCGTCATTATACTAGACGTCTAGTATAAGACGGTGCCTGGAGATTTGTTTTTTAACCGACTTCAAAAAAGAAGGAGGTTCTCAAATCGACTCCATTTTTTTGTATGTAGGTATATTGCGCGATTTGTGAACTGATCTAAAGGTGGCAAACTAAGGGATGAATCCGGTTGCGCGTACTTTCCGGTAACTGATTTCAACAAAATTTGGCAAATAGATATAATTCCACGAAGTTTTGATATCGGTTTTTTTAGTACCCTATACTGAGGTTGTCACGTGTGATGAAACAGACACAGACGATCGACAGCGCATTTTTATTCGATCGACACTGTGGAATTTAAATTATTAATTATTAAATTTCACATAACACGGGCACGGTGACCTTTAACATTTAAAGTTTCTAGAGATGTAAAATTGAATTTAAAAAAATCGATTTAAATATCTTATCGAGATAGTCTATAACGAAGAGAGAATTGATTTAGAGACTATAGTTTAAGAACAAATTATAAACAAAATAAGAAAGATTCAATTATTGTGTTGTTAAGTTACTCAAAAATTACACAACAACTCAAACAATCAACGGCGTAAGTGTCAACAAATTTGTTCGATATTAACTTTGATATTTATTGATCGCTAAGACAGTAACAATCGTTAAAATCAGCAAATCTTTTAACTGACAGGTCATATTGATCGTCAAAACCACAGCGCATCGAGCGCCAATAACGACAGTCAAAAATCGAGCAAATCTGTAAGCACCGAGGAGGTGCTTATATGCTTTCTGTATGTACTTGACCACCAAGATGTACTTACACGCTCCGTCGTCAAACTCATCGTCACTTTCCATCAGAAGGGATGGAAGTCAAATGTGCACTTAACTTTTAATTAAAAAAGTTACATGCGTAAAAGAATTGGCAATTAAGCAAACTATATTTGAGTTGCAAAAACGAGCGATTCGTTCTTTGTACCGATTAGGTTTTCGGGTTTCTCTCAGAGAATAGCTTAGGGAGACTGGTATCATGATGTGGCATCACAGTAGGTACATTTACTCAAATATTTTGCATGCCCGTAAAAATATACATAATTTCATTAAGAAACAAAATGTCCATAATATTAACCTTAGAACTCATTGTACCACGATTTTATTTAACTAAAGTAAACGATTCTTTTATGAGGAACTGAATACGTTTTTACAACAAGCACAACTATATTAAGATTATCATTTCCTAAGTTTAAAACTTACATTAAAAGATTTTAATTGAAGTCATATTTCAAAATTGTATGCACCCTTACGAATTTCTCTATGTGCTTATTACGGATTTTTGTATTGAGTTTAAATGGCTAATTCTTTCTTTTCCACCTCGTGTATTAAGCTTATTTAGTATATATTATTTCCTTTATTTAATGACGTGATATATTGAAATTTATTCGTGGTGTTAACAAAACCTAATAAATGTTTATCTCTGATGTAACATAGTAAAACATGTTACCTACAAAAACGAGTTTGATTATTTACGTCAGTATACTGTTCACACCATTTTGAATAACTGAAGTAATCCAAACTTATTGGTAATTAATTAGGAGACGAGACTGCCGGTAAAAATTTTTAATTTGTATCTCTTCAGCATTTATAATTTATTACTCAAGTAATTATTTAGAAGCGAATTTTGTATATTTTTGGTTTTTTATTATTATTCCAAGTGACGGGACCAACAAGTCGTGCGCCTGATGGTAAGTGACACGCCTGTTCATAACAGTTGCAGCGCCACTCGGAACTTTAACTCGCACAGATCTGATCTCTATTGCGCTTGTCACCTTTAGACATAGTTAAGCCCTGCGCAGACGGCACACTTTTTGTGCGATCGAGTCTGCGGCGCACAAAAAGTCTGCATGGCGCGCAAAAAGTCGGTCGCGGATTTTTCACAGACTCAACGCACACGACGCACATCTTCGCTCATTTTGTCGGCAGAGCTGTAGGGACGTAGACGCTATGGAAATCGTGCAGAGATCGCGAAGTGAAGAAGAGATCAAACATGTCCAAACAGGAGCGGAATAAACATTACAGCACACTTCTTCCCACATTTTTCTTTTTAAATGTCTATCATGATATTCTGCCTTAGAAGTATCATAAATTGCTGGTCTGTTTTGTATTTCTTGAATTAACATAGTTACATCGACCTCTGGCGCCATGATAATAGATCGCATGCATTACGTCCACCCCTAGCAAATGCAGATTGCCGACTAAAGTGTGCGCCGTCTGCGTTAGCGCGCGATGAAGCAAACGTTCAATGTTTTTCACACACTTTTTGTGCGGAGCGGCGCGGTGCGATCTGCCCGAATTACACGGATTTTTTGTGCGCCGGACTTTTTGCGCGTCGTGTGCGTTACTGCATATAATTGCATAGGTTCTATTTTCACAGACTAAAAAGTGCGTCACGGATAGTCTGTCGTCTGCGCAGGGCCTTAAGTTGACAATAACCTGTAACTCACTCTAATTGTATAAAATATCTAATGTTTGCTTTGTTGTTGTGTATGATTTTATTTTTATTTAATTTTTTTTGTTATTTTATTTGAATTTTTTCTTTTAATTTAACTTCATCATTTTTTTACTGTGTATTTTTGTGTTGTGGCGTAGTAATAAATGATTTCTATTCTATTCTATCCTAATTTCACTAATAGGTCCGTAACCGTTCAAAACCGGAACGCAGTTAATGTTTACATTACTGCTTGGGGAAGAAATAGGTAAGGTAGCAGTACTTCCCTGGACGAACTCTCTCACAAGGAGCTCTACTGCTACTAAATAAAACAAAATAATGAAAGTGATCCATAGTCTCTGTCTACCAAGATGGGCGATAGGCGTGATATGTTCATGCGTATAATCATTGACTTACAATTATATGGACGTCGGGTCCGTGCTAAAAAGTGTCCGAACTTATAGGGCGTTAAAATCGTATACAGAGCGTCATTCACGCTTTAGTCTTCGTTTGTTCGACTGACAGCGAAGCAAGCAAAATTAGACAGTACTGCGGTGAAATTACAATTTAAATTCAACATTTTAGCTTTTTCATATTCCTTTACATGTCACTACGTTTAAATAGGTTGACTTGGGACATTTTTTTCGTGGTTTTTGTATTAGATCCGTCGTCCATTTATTTGTAAGTCAATGTTTAAAACAATATCCTCTTAGGGGAAAACAGTTTGAATAAATATAACACCCTATTAATATTAATCCGAAAAAGCTTTCACTAATAATATAATTTTGTTGGCGAAAGTGAATGTTGATGATTTTTTGTTTATAAACTTTAAACGGATTATGGCCAAGGTAGAGGACGACTTTGCCTTTTGACTTTTGTTTTTCTAGTGACGTCAGCAGAAACAATTTGACCTAAAATGATCATGGAGGAGATTCAAATATGTATATCTCAGAGGGGTATCTCAAAGCGCAATTGCATCGATGCAGTCGCCTTTGAATCCCGAGTGTAGCGATGCAATCGCGCGTTTGGATCGATGCAGTGGCGCGCTTGCATCGCGTTTGCATTGCGTTTACACTGCTGCTAAAAATGGCCGTGTGTGACCGCTCTCAAAGTCAATTTTGTGTTACATTTAATATTAATATCGATTTATCAATAAAACTGTAACTTTCAAGTATTAATCAAACTTTCAAGTATTAAACATTTATAAAAAAAAATACAGGGTTATTTTTAAAATATTAACAACCTCGTAGGACTATATTACCAACATCAAATCAACGTCCTTAGTTCCATGACTATCGACAATTCATCTGAGTTTACTTTCGTACAAAAATAATAATATTGGAACAGTCATAACCGTCGTAACTCTGTGCGGTAATAAAAAAAAACGCGTGTCTACCTTTAGTTAGAAAAATTAAAGACACAAAATCATTTTCTTCTCGTTGAAGCTTATGTATTCAGATATAATACCTACCTTGGAAAGCTAATTGATTGACTTTGCAGGATGCCACATAGCGCTAAATCTGCCATTAATACTTAATTAACACGCTTTGGCGTATAAAATAAACAAATATGGCTGCAGCCCATCTCCCTATAGAACACCTATTGATTCTCTTTGTTACTGAAAATCATTTAAAAAAAATCGATTTTATGGTACTCGCAGAAACCCAGCTGTTTGACTTTTCACGGTCTACAATATTTATGCTGAGCCAAAGCATTTCAGCACAAATTGTAATTTGTTATGTGTTAATTCTCACAGTATTTGTTTGTTTATTTCTCTGACCGTATTTTTTTTTTATCACAGTATGTGTTTTGTATAAATGTGTATTAAATTAATAATGTATAGTTCTATGTGATTTTGTGTTACACCTTGTGAAATGATTGTAAATATTTTATTTTTGTTTGTGTTTGTGCTGAATAAACGTGTTATCTATTTATTTATCTAAATAAGATGTTAATGAGATTCGTTGATTATTCATATTCGAAAGGCATCATTTTGCACATATCAAAAAGCTATATTATTAAACAGAGAAAACGATAATGTATAATTTTGCAATAAACGTCACTGATCGCCCCTATTTTATTGACGACTCTGTTAAAGAAAAAAAGCAATGTATCACTATCTCTTTCTAATTCATTGTATCAGATAAAGAGGGCAAATGTAAAAGGATTAGGAATTTGTCAGTAGATTTGCAATACTGTTAGGGCAAAGTGGGCGTTGCTGATGTCAAATCAAATAAATTGCGTGGAAGACATTGTTGGAATGGTACTGGATGACTTTTATTTCCTTTATTTCGTACTGAATGAGAAATGTCGAAAGATATTAATAGTAAAGATTGGAAGGACGAAACCCGCGAGTTAGACGATCCCAGATTCTACGAACACCTACCCACAAGTGTTACATACGACGAAATGTTTGACAACTGAAACTCCTTTTATTAGATAATGAATTCTACAGTGTAGAAGAATTTCTTTCAAAGAAATTGTAATTTTATTTTTGTTTGACGTCGTTGTTTTCGACAGTACATTATATTATCTTTTATTATCTAAATTGATAGCTGAGAAAAATAAATTATTTGTAATAATAAACCTAATTCTACAGCGAATGTTTATTGTCACACACAGTGAAGTATCAGGGATTTCACTACAACGTTGTAACTATTTTATAACAATAAACATTATTATTATATTATTATTATCACTAATTATAGGTTTCACACCAAGGTTTATTTTTCCCGATATTTCGGAACGGTTACAAGCTCCATGGTCACGGGCCGTTCCATCCCTTTATTGTATGCAGCTTTGCTTCTTTTATCGTTGACGCGTAAGGGCGATTGGCCTGATGGAAAGAGTTAGCTGCCCTTAAACATTTACACTACCTACCTAGTAATTTAGGAAAAGAGAAGTATATTAAAGACAATACAGAACCGAAGGCGAAAAATGTTTGGTCATCTGATACGACAGTTTTCTTAGAAGCTTCATATAAGGAAATATCGAAGCAAAGAGAGGTAGAAGAAGACCTAGTCGAAGTTATTTGGATAAGGGAAAAGGTTGGTTGCATCGTATCAGGAAATCAAAGTTAGAGCGCTGTACAGAGATGATTGGTGATTACTCCACCGACAGGGAGTATTGTACAGCAAATGTGTTCATAATTGTGAGACATGATGGTTTTGTGTTGATTTCTGCCCTTTAATCCGAAAACACAGCAGAGCCGCTTTGCGGTAAGAATCGGTTAGACCATGGTATTTACTCAGATGGTTTCTGCACAGACAAAGCATTCTACAATTTATCACCATTACAATGTTGGTATTGTAAACTGTATTGGCATCTCCATGTAATATAGAGGCGAAGATGTAATATAATGTAGTGGATTCCGGACTTAAGAACAGACCAAACTAATTATGTAACCTTTTTGTTGTGTGTGTCATTATGAGGGTGATGTTCATTGGAACAAAACCCTCTTCAAAAAATAAAGTTTAAAAAAGTCATCATCATTGTTTACCTATTGTAAATCCAACTAAAGGATAACCCTCTCCCCCAAGGAGAAGGTTAAGTCCATAGTGTGTCACGTTGGCCCAATTTTAGTTAGAAGCTTCATACGTTTTTCAGGGGTTATGAATCTTCTGCAACTTGCAGGTTTCGTCACGATGTTCCTTTATTTACCATTAGCAACACTTAAGTCATATAAGGAATTCTATCTTAGTTACGGATAGATTTTTAAAGAATTCAAAACACGTTTTCAAATAGATCTCCAAGAAACCAAACACAATTTCTTATTAGAAAAAATATTTGAATAACGAACGATATGTTATTAGTGATTTTAGAATTCCTAAATTGTTTTTCACAAGAATCCTATAAAATAATCCCAAAAACCAAAGGGTCGAGCTGTTAATCCGTATTTTTTCGGAAATCATAAACAACTGGCACTTTATTGGGTGTCTCATAAATAAAGAGGAGTTTTTTCGGCGGAAAGTAACACATTTTTAGGCTGACCTAAGACACAAGCGACCAACGTTTGGTCCTCAAGCCTCCATCGGTTGACTGAGGACAGACAATCAATACCAATTACCTTATCTCAAACCCCCTCATACTATCAGTACCGGAGTAACTAAATTGACTCCGAGTACACTAATAAGAACACCCAAACAAATTAAATTACAAATTATTTTCCTACCGGGGTTGGAATCTAGGACGTCATCATCAAGGGCTAACTGGTAATTACTGATCCCAGCGCCACCGAGGTTGAAGTTTAAGGTTCAGCTACGGAAGATGATACACGTGATACGGGTCTATCAAGGCGCACTCCTAAGCCCAATTTTGTTTAGACGACTCGCTCTAGCAACTGAAATAAAATTAAGTTCTTTGTAAGATATAATTTCTAAAATACGAATGAGTGAAACTCCGCAATAGGTAGAAATTGCGTGTAATATTGGTACAGCTATCGCTCCATGTTCCATCTTCTACTCTAACGTATTTAAAGATTGTCACCCGCTCCTTTCTAAGACTTGATTCTTAAATAACCAAACAACCTTTATAATTGGTAGCGGGTTATAAATATGACACGTAAGTCAGCGATAGTCAGCGCTCGGATTCACTGTTTTATGTTATTATTTTACACTTTTTTATAATTTAAAATTCTTCAGTTCACAACTTTCTTGGCTGTGTAATTCGTAATTTATTTATTTGTAAAGATACAGGTTGTATAGTCGTTGGCAGTAACAAAATATATTTTTTCTATGTATTTTAATCTGTCAATTATAATTTCATAAACCATATTACTAAAGACGTTCTTTTTAGTTCTTTTTCAAAATTATGTACTCATTATAGTTCTCTTTAATGAGTTTCAAAACAAAGAAAGTCGTATTGTAGCTAATTAAAATATCAAATATGACGCTACCCAAAGCTCTATTACCGTTAAATTGGCCAAAGGGTGTTGCAGCCGTGTCATAAACCTTTATAAAAAAAAATACTGGTTAAAATTTAGGCAGCACTTGGCCACTTGTATTCTCTCTCTGTTTTTTTGTTTTGATTGTTAACAAAATATAAATTAAATGTTTCATTATTTTATTTGCTCGTAGAAAAAATATTGTATGCAATCATTACATAATCAGGTCTAATACTTAGGCCACGAGGTACAATCGGCAACGTCTCGTGGCCTAAACACAGTGCTCCACTTTAAGATCCCTCATTATGTAACGATTAAATAAATACTATAGTATCTTTCTCCACGTAAACGTAAGATATACAAACATACTGAAGATTCACTACAAGTTTTCTGAAGAGATGTTTAAAGATTGTACAAGCGATATTAATCGATAAGTTTTTATGCTTAATTACGAGAGTTATAAAATTAGTCGTATACATAATTTGTTTAATATACTGTAATATTTTTATCACCATATGTAATAAAAGAATTTTTGACTTAATAGAGAACGCAACCAAGATTTGATGTATGTAAAATATATTTGTTTTTATCAAGATTTTTAAAGGTGTTTACAATGACTAGTTAGTAAAAATTTATACATAAAAATGTGTGGTTGTGGGTAGTTGTCAATAATGTCAGTCGGCCGTGACACGTACTTTTTGGTACCAGTAAATCCAGTGACTTTAATTACACCTAATTGTGCAAACACCGCAAAGTTTTCAAGACTCGGAAGAACGACACACAAAACAGAAAAACTTCTTTTAAGTAGCAGGAGAGCAACTTCTGAAGGAGTTTGTCCAGGGAAGTACCTTACCTATTTCTACCGCAAAGCAGTAACGTCAGCATTACCGTGTTCCAGTTTTGAAGGGTAACGGCACTGGGTAAATTACAGGCACAAAAAAAACAAAAAACTTCTTTAACATTTCCTCGAAATCGTAAAGTTAGAAGTAGCTTCTTAGATACGTACAAGAAAATCAACTTTTACCGGGTAGTAAAACCCCGTAAAACATCTAATGATTTACTTACACCATAAAAATAATTGCTCGCACACCCCTCCTGTCTCCACGGCTAGACAACAAATCTTAACAAATAATAGAAAGGCGGGTACTGTAACCGTAGCTAATTAAATCGTTTCTTACATTGTGATAATAAATAATAAGCAAAGGTAAGCTTATTTATGGGTCGTGTTTTAAATCTTATTTTATGGGAACGTGGTCAAGCCGCTCAACGGCTGTGTCGCAGGTGTCGGGGATGTCCGGTTTCAACTTATCAAGTAGGTAGAACTGGTCTGCATTATGCTACGTCATTGTCGGTATTACATTTTACCGATGTCTCTGTCTAGTTGAGTAATTTTCGGTGTTTTTTATGATACTAAGTGACACGGTCCATAGCAGTTGTAGTACCACTTAGAGATTTAAATCGCAAAAATCTGTGGGGTATTGCCATTCCACCCGTCATCCTTCCAACTCCCATGTGCGTACAATTTCCCCAGCACCTATTGCGCTCCAAGATAACGTTGCCATTATCGAGCTCTGGTATGCATCAGTTATCTTTTTATGATGTCATGGTGCAATTAGGGTTCCTTACTGTGGTCTTGGTGCTGTTGATGGTCATTCCTTAACTCCTACCTTCAAAACCGAAACGCAGTAATGCTGACATTAGTTCTTGGTGGCAGGAATAGGTAAGGTGATATTTCCCTGAACCCATTCGGTACAATCGGTCTTCTTTCCCAATCGGTCCACTTTCACTGTTCGTGTACTTTTCTGATCCACAATGGTCCACTTTTAAGACGAACTCTTTCACAAGGACCACTACTGCTAACAAAATGTGACTAATGCCTAGAGTTGAAGGAAATTAACGTTGTTCCACTAGCGTCACAGTAAATTTAATTTATGTTATGAAGAATATCGAGTTCTTAAGTAAATTGGAATGTTTCTTTGTAAAATTAAAAATAAGGTATTTGATTAATAACTTTTGCAACTATAGTGAAAAAATAGGGTGGTTTGCATTAATATTAGACATAACTGGTTGATGACTGTACCACCTCAGTCAACCGTGACCATGGGACCTGTAAAAGGCCCGAAATGTCAAATTGTTTGAATTCATTTCCTATTATGAAGAACAGTTATTATTTTTCACGGAAAATAGTTACAGTATGAAGTATAAAAATGGACTTGACAAACGTGTTCACTAAGTTACAAATTCATCTTATAGAAATAAGATTCCAGTTGACATTCAAAACTTGCCATTTACGAAGTTAAAACTATAGTGAAACAAAAACTTTACAGTAAAGGTTTATTTATTACACAGCTTCTGCGTTCTTGGATGACAAAAATCCATGATAGTCCATTTAGCTCTTGCCGGTTGTATTTGAAATATATATTGTAAATGATAGATATATACACATGTTTATTTATAAAGAGCAACCCCTAGAGTTTCTAATTGATTCTTTTCAGGATCAGGCTTGCGAATGAGTATGAGAGTCTAACCAAGTGACTATAAAAATTGTAATTAGCTTATTTGTGTTTCAAAAGCAACTATGAAATAAAGATTACGTGAGTTTAGTATGAGCAAAAAGAGAGATGATTAGTAACAAACCAAAACTGTAATTAGTTTCGGTATGTATCGCTCTGCCTGTCCATCAATGATGTCACGCACTAAGCCGAATAAGAGTCGATACTACTCAGTTTCCCGTACTAATACGGTTCGTTTTGCTTGGGTCGAACGGCAGGGACACTGCGTTTATATCAGAATTTATTTTTTTATAGATAGATAGATAGATAGATAAACACTTTATTCACTGCTATAACACAAATACAGATTAAGCATAAAAGCAAAAACAAAACATGATTGTCATAGCAGTGAAACGGCGCTGACTCAGCATATGCCAAAGTGTCCTAAGGCGCTGGTTTTCAGTCAGAACCAACGAGAGGGATTAAGTTATTTGAAAGCAAAAATATAACGACTACGAGTAAAGTTATAATATATATATATTGTATATATAAAGTAAAATTTATATATATATATATAAAGTTATGACAATAATAATATACATAGTACAGTGTAAATAGTGCATTTAAAATAACCTGTTTGACATGTAAGTGCATGAGCAAATGTGAATATAATTACAGCTGTAGGTGTAAGTTATGACTGTAAAGAGGATTTAATGTTGTGTAATGTAATTAGTATTATAATATAATTATACACATAATAAGAATAGATCAAAGCAACAACAAAATTCGGTTCTAGACAGACTACGTTAAAGAATAAAAACAGATTACGCAGATTTTTGAAGTGAGAGTAGGTGTTGCCGGTACAGTGCTTTGAATTTGGGTTTGGGTTAGGGTTTTACAAACGAAACTAGAGCCATTTTTCTAATCGTGAAAGTTTTGGTTTTTGTCACACGGTATAATAATCAGTGTACATATTATTATATCCTCAATTTTACTATAAGTATATTTTTTCCAAAGCATTGATTCAACACTCAGTGTTAAGCGAAATCAACCAAAACCATTTGAAGTTGTATAGAGTCTTAAAAATGGTACTGTGTCATTCGGAAAGGAATTTTAACGTATCTTAAAGATCAACTAAATTTTTACTATTTCGTCAGATGTTGTGCACAACATGCCGCGGCTAAACAGACCTGATTATAAAGTGAAAAAAATTAAAAGTCACCGTCGTAAGTTCCCACAGCCCGGGAGCAGGGCAAATAAAAATGCCCGACTATATCTGTGCATTAATAAAACGTTCATAAAAACGCGTCCGATCGCTTTGCGATGCGCGGGCGCAAGTATAGTATATGAGAAATTTTAAGATTCATTTTTGATATTCACCAAATAATCATGCTCGTACGGACGAAAACAACAAAGGTAACTATAAAAAATAAGGAATAAGAAATAACAACAAAGACAACCTTGAGACTGTAGTTGATTACGATTATCAATAACTTGAATCCATGAATGCATATAAGAATTATCTTTCATAAAAATGACTATTTGTGATCCTTTACCTTTACCATATTAAGCCAATTTTTATTGAAGTTTACAAAGGAGGAAGCACACGTTAGAATGATAAGTGTAAGTACAAAACGATAAAGACCATTAGTCTTATAAGAAACCAATTTAATCGTTACAACCGTTGAATTAAGATCCTATTGTTAAATATCATTTCATTCAAAAACACACTGTAGGTAGATTAATCAGTACGCGACTATAAAGTAAGACTTTCGTATAGTCTACACGTTTACCATATACTATTCCATTTAATATACGCATTCAAGAAATATCATTCCTCATACATTGAAAAACGAAAAAGAGCATTAAAGATATAACCCTCATCGAAGATAACACATTATAATGACGAGGGCCAGCGGCGGCTAGAACAAACAGAATCGTACGCACGCCATGTTTTTTCACCGTTTCATTCAAAGGGAAGGAATGGACGTCATTTGTCCCTTTTTAACTTCAAGTATAATCGTTGGAGAGAGCAAGATAAAGTAGGGATTGGTCAGGTAGGTGCCGGAGTGTCTGCCACGGCAGACAGAAAGGCACCAAGGTGTTTCAAATACGAGGTTCTGGATGTTTTTAAGTGTTAAGAGGGAATTGGAATTTGGACTTAGGTCCCAAGTGGTACTTAGACGTAAAATTTAAAAGATGTGTCAATTTTAGCTTGTTTAGTTTCTCTGATACACCATGATTTATATTTTCATATTAAGACTCTACAATTACTTTTGTCATGAACTGTCAAGTCGTTAAGTGCGGTTAATAAATGCTTGTCGTTCTTCTCAAAATCAAAGTCTTCTTCAAAATGAAATTTGTTTACTAACAGTATCAAACTTATTCAGCGTACTGAAAAGTCCATTTTATTTTTATTACAATTTATAAATCTATTTCAAACATTTAAGTGGTATTGAATAAAGGATATAATACGGAAAAAAATACCTTATAGCATTAGCTTAAGAGGTCGACATCGTTTCCCCTCTGGCAGCGAAACTATTTGTAGAAATTTATCGTTTCTTAATTAAGTATACCTAATATGAGTATTGCTGTGTTCTTCAATATTATCAAGTAATATGTCCTATTTTGTGCCTTCATGGACGTGGTTGTCACCGGAGAACAATTTCCGTTTCACCCTCATTTTATCAATTACATATATTAAAAAAATTCATATGACATTTCCATCAATTTGGTCACATTAATTTGATCAAATTACATTTTTAACTGCGATACGGACGTCACGCCACATATGGCATTATTTGCTTTCGATTGACGATCACTAATGTCATAATGTCCCTACGGTAAATGTGTTTTATCATTATACATTTTAAATGAGTTTATGAATATTATTCCGTTAGTACCTGCTTCATTTGCAGGTATTCACGGAATTTGGAGAGTCCTACAGGGGGAAGATTTAGAACCTAATTGATAAAAATGTGGTTCAGGCCCAAAAATGAATATTGAAACTCATTAAAAATAAAAAATATATGGCTGACATGGGACATAAAGCACTTATAAATTAATTGGATTTGGTTCCGAAAACATGTTCTTTTATTCATATGAAGACATTGTTGATAATCTATTTTAATATTACGTTATTAAAATTAGATTTCCTATTAGAAACTCCATTGCCCAGAGTCAAACAAATCTAACAAGAGACTTTTACAAGATGATGAAAGAGAAATAAAAAGCCAATAACATTTTTCAACCAAATCAAATAAAAGCTATAATAACCCAATTCTGCAAACGTTATTCAGGATTCAAAGGCAAGTGGCATTTTGCATTCAAGTGGTAGTATAGAACGCTCGCTTTTGATCCGTGGAAAACCATGGAGTATTTTTGGAACAAGGTCTCTATGAGTTTGAGGGTACTTTGTGGTGACCAAACATTAAGCTCTCCATAAGAAATTTATTGACGATTTTCCATTGACCATACAATTTCAAATAAGAAAAATGTAACGTTTCTATGTTATTTTCAATTTAATTCAAAATGTAGTCCCCTTTTTTGAAATACTTGTGGAACCGTTTTATACTTGTAAAACTTAACGTTTTATATTATTAGTTTATTGGGAGTTAAATAAACGTCTTCACCCTTCCATTCAATTCATCCTCTTGTAGGTGTAACTTGTACATGTTTCTCTTCATACCCTCTCTTCTAGAACATACCAATCGACTTATTATATACAACCTATATAGTTCCATTTGATTTCAGTCTTCCCTTACCTATCCTTTGTTAGGTAATTTCTAACTGTGATAACAAAGCTAAGTGTGCAGACACCAGTCCTATTATTACTTCATAAATTGCTCACTCTATTAAAAATGGCTCTTGAACACATTTTCCGGATTGTAAACAACTTGGTGTCCATCTACTGAAAGGCCACGCGCTTGTGAATCAGGTTCAAAGAGTTTTTTAAGTTGTGTTGTAGTGGTTCTACAAGAGCACTATACCAGCTTTTAGCGAGGCGAACACGAAGTTTTTATCTTTTGATTATTGCCTGTTTTAATATAAATTCTTCTTCCTTATCCACTTAAGCACGTCACTAGACCGTAAATTGATAATTATTGAAACGAAAAACACTATATATATATATATACATACATATATATATATATATATATATATATATATATATATCAATAATACGAGAAAGTTAGATAAATATCTAAGTTGAACACGAAACAACAGAATTGACTCGAAAACGTAACCATACAATTATTAAAATTCTACAGTCAATTTGTTATTGTTTTAAATAATTTATCTTCTAAAGGAACATTTTATGAGATTTACATTATTGTACTTAGTTATATCCTAGTGATAAACACCTAAAAAATCAACACCATTTTTTCCAGATTTTATGTGAACGAAAAACGAACGGCGTTTGCCGGTTGGGCATTATCAACAACATGAATATTTCTCACAGTCATTACCCAACAGGAATACCTGTCGATTTTTCTTCTCATTATATTTCCAACAATCCCCTTCACGAAATCCAGTTTGTCTTCCTCGGTCACTACAATAACAATTATTTTTTAACAATATACCTAAGCACCCACGTTCTATAACTCGTCCTTTACCAAACCTGTTCATAATAATTTTTCTCTTTCTTTTATTGGGAAATAGAGAAGGGCGGAAGATAGTTTCGCGTAAAGCAGGACGCATAACAAGTTTCTAATCTTAGCCTCAAGCGGTTTGCTTTTAGTTAGATATGGTCTAACGCCTCAGAAAGGGGTGGATGGACGTTGATAAATAGACTTGATAGCCCCACAGGTATGAAGTAACGTTGTTTTTGAAACTTGTCCATTATAGGGAATGACCCTACTTATAAGGAAAGAAAAACAAAGTATCATGAAGTTGAGGAGATGCACTATTATGAGATTGTAAATAATTAAACTTGCATAAAGAATATTACAAAGAAACTTGTTTTATATAGGAAGTTTATAAATAACTGAACAAGTAAAAAGTTCAATTTGCAAAGAAAATAAATATATCTGACTCGGTTATCGACAAACTAAGTTTTATATCTTGTTTTAACCACAGAGATTCTAGGATAAGAAATCTCAATGAACTTAACCACAATGATATTTGTGAAAGTAACAACAATATGACGAATGCATCTACTTTAAACCGAATACATCCATAAACCATGAATGGGACATCCTTCGCCGCCATTAATATATGGTCAAATATGGCCAGACTCTCTGGAACCGACCATTCAAATACAAATGGCCGAAAAAAATACTCTAAACATTATTTATCTATTCCGATTTAGTCGTGTGTTCGGAGAGATATTAAAATACAAACACGGACAATGGCACTTCATTGTTGAAAGAAGAAAAAAGGTTAGGAAATTTATATCTGTTACTGTTAATGTTAAAATTAAGGGGGATCTTAAATCTACTTTGAACTCTTTCTAAATGACGACATTTAGGTGTGTAAGTCTAATGGATGTTAAGTAGTCTTGAACCATACTTTGAAGCATTCCATTGGGAAAAATTGATTAATATAGACTGCTAGATATATTTCTATGAATGAACACCTAACTGATCCAGAGTTCTTGAGTTGGATTGAGTTAAACTCACTTTGATTTGTAGTCACTAAATTTATAAATTAAATAATGTTGAATTGGGTTAATAGGATTCACATTATCTTTGACATTAATTACAGTAACCTGTGAACAATGCTGAAACTGTCCACGCTCTTAACGATAATAAAGTATAACTTAACCAAACGATTTAAAAATCCTGGGTGATATTTTATTTTTACTAATGATATTATTATTATTTTAGAGAAAATTCTTCTCTAGTTTGTTATAATTATTAATAAAAACACCGAACAAACGCTAAGACAAATCCACGTTGAGGTAACAAACACTCGTTCGAGTCCAGTGGGATGTAAGGTATTTGTTCGATTTTTGTATCAATAATAAAATCCTGGGTAATATCAAATTTGACTATATTCTAACATTACTTGTACGTAACACATCCACTGCCTCCACTGCGAACAATAGGTTATGGGGTGGAGCGGAGATTTGAAAAAAGCATCAATGAATTACTTTGACAATAGAACTTCTTAGAAACATTTCGGTACAGATTTTGATGTATCTTTCAAGTCGCCGTACAATTCGCGCTTTAGTATTTACTGATTCTCACTAGACTGTAAACAGTAGCGGCTAAAGCCTGTGTAATATCTTACTCCATTGTTACTGACGATGAGTTTGAAAATTGAAATTTAATGGAAATATCAAACAGAAACTCATTCAATGGATGCCTCGCCCCTTTCTTACGATAATGGCGTTTGAATAGAATAAGCCTATATAACCACTGATCAGTTCTTAATATTAAATGAAACTTTCTTAAGTAGAATGTCATTCTCAGCGCGTTTATCAATTTCTCCAAAAGACTTAATTAAGCAATCGAACGAAAATTAAAGACCTTTGCAATCGAAAAGCTATGAATTTGGTTTTCTGTGATATCTTAAAGAAGAGATATTTTAAGACTTTCGTTCTTTTTATTTTCCTAATTGTTCGAAACGTTTGGACTGTCCTTTGTCACAGGTTGGCTCTGAAATATCGAGGAAAAAAAATCATACTGTGATAAGAAACCTGTAATTAGCGACAATCATCTTGAAGAAGTTCCATTAAATTCTTTAAAAAAAACCATAGAATTGGAATATTCGGAATTATATTTTGTACGAATAATAATCGTGTCCACTTTTATCTATACAGTTTTATGGTGAAAATGAAATTTTCGGTCATCGCTACTTTCACCTAAAGAACCATGGAGTCTACACGCTTATGAATAATATTGAAATTGTTATGAATTATATGATTTATTTCTTTAATAATACGAAATAAAATACAATAAAAGACAACTCTCACGTCCTCATAATTGGACGCAGCAGGCCCGTAGTTAATCCGGGATTCAATTCCAGCCCACATTGAGATCACCTCATGTGTAATGTGACTATGGTGGTTTTGATCAATTAATTTGATCGTAATAAGGATCATGCGCGTGAGTTGATTTCAATAGCCAGTTCAAATTGTCAGCTATACTGTGGTATACTATGTTTGACAGTTTTTGAGTATCAAATAATACAATGTTAGGTACTGCGATAGTGATTTTTCGTAATTTTATACTTAGTTTAGAATATAGCACCGGCGCTGTTCAGGCTGGTTCAAGTCGTGAGCCTGGTGGTGCCCAAATTTCCCCAGCACTCTTTCCCTTCTAAACCCGAACACAGTAAAGCTCATATTACTGCTTTGAAGCAGAATTAGGTAAAATGGCAGTACTTCCCTAGACAAACTGCTGTATTCATAGAGCTCCAGTTACTGTTACCGTATTATTCTGTGTCGAATCGGTGATATAAAATGCACGTTTAGGCAATATAATGTGACATTATTAAGTGCATGTTGTCTATTTTCTAACATGCGTTAAACAATATTAATAATCAGAAAGTAAACTAAATATAACATGTTTTATTTTATTTGCGCGATAAAAACACGGATGTAATTGGTAGATTAACGAGCAATGTAAATACGGTGAGAGATTTAGGTTAACATTGACTAATGATAGTAGAATAAACATACATAGACGTCAAAATGATATAATAATTAAAAAATAATGATAATAACTGATTTCATATCAGTAGAGCTCCTTGTGAGGGAAGTACTGCCACCTTATTTATTTCTGCCGCCAAGCAGTAATGTGATTTTAAAGGGGTTATGGTGAAATTACAGGCACATGGGACTTGTCAGCTTATGTGTCAGGGACGGGCTCAACGTCAGTGCCCCTCGGGTTTTTGCTTACCACCAAGAGCGCGACTTGTTCGTATCGTTTCTGTATACTCTATGTTATCATTAAATAAAAAATAAACTGAATATACATCGAACAAGGCTTTATATTCCTAATATCATTGCTCGCATACGAATACAGTACACAATGCAAAAAGTTAGGGATTTGTCATTTGAGGGAAACACACACACTCATAAATGCGGAATCGGTTTAAACCAGTTGGAAAAAGTTTTCCATCCATGTCCATGTAATAAAAGCGAGTAAGCGTCGAACGTTTCACTTCCGCTCGGATCGTCGACGCAAAATACGCGTCTTTTTCTGACCGGCTTGATCCGATTCCCTGCCAAAGCATAGTGACTTCCTAAAAATTCCAGTGCCACTCAGAGCTTTAAATCGCAAAGATCTACTTTACTCGGGCACTCCCACTGAACCCATCACCCAGAGACATGAGTTGACAAGTCCCATGTACCTGCAATTTCACCAGCACTCTTACCCTTCAAAACCGGAATACATATAGGTAAGGTGGCAATACTTCCCCTGACGAACTCTTTCACAAGGAGCTCTACAGCTACTAAAATTCTATTATTATATAAGACATAAAATAATTAACATTCTCGAATTGCTGCGTTTGAAAAGGTTTGAAAACGCGTCATTCAAAAATTTAAGAACAGTTATCAAGCTACCATTCCACAATCGAGTCGGCACTTTAAAAGGCATCCTAATCCAACCTAAGCCTTAATACAAAGTTTACTCAGCTACAGACTACAAAGAATAGGAGGCAGGATGTTAATGAAATACAGACACAGATAATCCCGGTGCCTCACTGTCTGCTTCTTCTTTGCTTTACAAAGTCTTCGAGGTTAATAATAGAGATAGTAAAAGAAAGAAATGAATGAGCGGTCACTTATGAAGATGAAAAGCTACTGGATTTCTATATAATTGTAATAATTTGTTTGTTTGGTGTTGCTGCTGCGGGCTGCTTGTTAAGTTTCAATTTAATATTGGATACAAGAATATGAATGCTATCACTGGCTGTGCTTATATTTTAACATTAAGCGCGGTAAAATAGTATGGTTTGTTCAGAATGTGGCCAACGATGTTACACGTTTGTCTATTAAATGCCTATTCACTCTGGCCTTGAATAACCCTTAATATATCTAACTGTCCGAAAACTCAGAAGTCGGGAATTTCACCACTTTGCCATACGCATTAGGAAAAATGAAGCAAAACGTTACGTGCGAATGCGTGGTAAGTCAATGACATAGGATAGAGTATTCTGTGTTTTCATTTGATCAAATGAGGAACGACGATAGTGGAACTAAATTGCAAAGTTCATGCATAAACTCTCCAAAACGTATACAATAGAAAACCGACGAGACACAAGAGCTTTGTGGCATTAGTCTTGTGACTTTTGGCTCAGAGTCCAAGGCAACCGACTGGTTTTCGGCAGAGCCGTCCCAGAAGTAACGGCAGTACTCCATACACGATCGAACTTGTGCTTGATAATTTAATAGCTGTGAAGTAAGGTATGAGCAGTATAATATATTATTCGTGAACCAACTTCTAATGAGCTATGGAGGTGAAAATGGATTTAAAATCCATTTTTTGAAAGAGATGTGCCCCACTAGACGCTGTAAGAAATAAAAGAGCTACACAAGTCAAAACACAACATGATGATGTAAAAAGAAGAATCATAGATATGTAACAGACTATACATAGGCTACAAATCTGGAGTAAGGACATTGTCACGTATAAAGCGACTACATGTATATAAATTGATGACGAATCACAGCACAATTAAAAGCACGGTAATTTTTTTACACGGTAAGTTTGAATTTAGTACATCTTTTTTTAATAGTGATTGGCTCACGTTTGTCCATAATCTTACCAGCTGGAGTAGAAGTGTAGACGAGAAAGGTAAACCTTCAAGACACCCAGAGTATCGTTAAGGAAAATCTTCAATTCAGTCCTATAGTCCGTATAGAATTTGGTACTAACAAACTAAATGCACTTACGGAAAAAACGTAAAGAAATCTCGTCAATGAACTTGCACTGGACAATACCAGGATTATAGAACTACTAAACGACACTCGGCTGTAGACAAACATGAATGAAACTTTTCAAAGCGGTAGTACCAAAGATGTAATACCACTGTTACAAATATTTGTCAATGAAATGAGAAATAAGGTGGAATTTGAATATATTGTGACTGCTTTTAAAATAACTAATAGAATAGTACTGCTTTTAAGTATTGTTATTTTGAATGCTGCTAATTTTATTGAAATCTTTAGTCCAACTATTGAACTGTTTGTTTTCGTTGTGTGTTTCTGATTATTTCGCTCACAAGGCGAATACCAAAGTGTCCTCTTATGTAGTAGCGGGTTCACTCTTTACTATTGTTACCTGCTGTGCGGATTTCTTCGAATATGTAGTATGTGCAGCTTTTTGACCTTCTGTCTTGATTTTGTCCAGATTTGTCATTTCTTTGGATTTGTCGGGAGCAATTTCCATAATAAATAATATCCACCTCGCAATTTTGCAGTAAAACTCGATTTATGACAATATTTTGTTACCTGGGCGCTTGTCCATCTCTGCTGCCACGTGAAATGTTTAATTTTATTTTGTTACTAAAAGTATGGATTTTCTTGCAAATGTCAGACTTTTTATGCCGACTGTTCAAATTTTGAAACGGTAACTCTGTTTAACAACAATTAAGGCCTTGTTAACGATGGTTCAGCCTAAGAAAACCCTTTGCTAGGAGAACAGCAGTTGGTGGCCCTAGAGTCTTCGAACATATCTAGAAAACAACAGAGAAGAAAGCAAAGTAATGCCATAACATTACGTTTTATAGGCGGGATGGCATTGGCACTTGTTAAACAATTGAACTCTAGGTATTTATAAATCAATGAAGAAAAAGGCGCTAAATTTTCCTCGGAAGTTAATAAATTTCTTGTTATTTTGTGTCTATACGTACAACGTAATTGTTTTGCATTTGCCAATGTCATACTTTCTACCAATGATGGTGTATACGGCATTACTCTGCTTTCCCAAGTGAACTTTTCAATTATTATATCGAACTAAAATCTTGGCTCCAGTGTTGAAGCCGTAGGTCTGTGGAGTCTCAGTGCTCGACGACCTGGTGGAAGCGGCAGTGCAAGGTCGTTGTGTCTGTCCGGCAGACTATGAGGCCCTGACACTGACAGTTGTTTGCTCAAAGTGTTTAGCCTTGCATAGAAAGTACACTACCAGAATTCTAAGCACCATTGAGGTCCAATTCCATGCATATTCCAAGACTGATGTTGATTCATTGACGAAGATGTTTCATTCCTTTGTTTAATGTCTTGAAAAATTTTTGACTGACACAGTCTCTGTGCATCATAAGAAGACTTCAGGTAAAGATAAATATTTTTCAATTAAGCTTATTGTTGAGATAATATTTAACACAAACTAAGAGGACACAGTATTTTTGAGGTTCAGTTTTTCTACAAAGTGTCTACAGCTGTATCGAATCCTTTATCCTTTTCAATAATTATCACATTCAATTGAATTTTTTGCAACCACATTTCCAACCACTTGACATCCGGTTACATCTCAATTGTGCAAAATGAAATAAAAATTGACCGGATGTGACAAATCCTTCCTGAACTAAGTAGAGCAATAATTTCTAACACCCTTTAGACGGATTTGTAACCATTGCACAGTGATTCATTCCACACATTTTTCAAGAACGTGAGGCACAACAATTTGAAAAGAAATTATTCTATTGGACACCTACGATTTAACGTCTACGATCAAAAGCAATGACAATAACACACAATGTGGCGAATGATCCAAAATTGTAGAAAAAAATATCAATGAAACCAATATTGTTAGGATTGTATAGGACCGGATGCGACGTGCCGCGACATAGTTTTCGCTATTTGTTTGAAAATTTATGAAAGGCATGTGGAGACAGTTTCAGATTGCAATAAATTTTATTTGCCATGTGGGTGGAACAACGAAATCTTCGGAGTATTTTCTTTTTCACTAATCTGTTTATAAACACTTATATAAGCCCGAACAACTTTCCGCATTATAAGCTAAAATGAACATTGCAATAAGGGTTATAGGTTCCCATGAACTAATAAATATTATTTTATCTTTGTATTTTGATAAGCGCTATAATTATGCAATCACAATGTGATATTCGATATAGGAAATGTAAAGACTTATTTAAAAAACAATAACGTGTGCTTGTTACTAAACTAAATTTTAAGCCAAGTATTTGATCGGTTTATAATGATTTGCAGTAAATTCTAAAGTTAGACGTTCCACTCAACTCCATTCATATTCCTTCAACATCTAAACACGCGGAAGACGTTTATAATTTCATATAATATTAAAATGTTTCGCATTGATTTTGACCAACAAAAGGGAACAAAGGACACAATAGGTATAGGTAACAATGACACTACGGCAAACATGTGAGATGCTATTTGCACTATTAGAAATAAAATGTTCGAATATTAAAATTTTGAAATTCGGATTTGGAGTTTTGTGTTCTTAACTTTTTGACTTGGATTCTTGTTGATCCGGGAATGGCTTTTACTGCTTTTTGGATGTGATATACCGGTATTGTATGGTAGCAAAGTACTATTGTTGCAAATAAAGGTAGCTAAGGATGGGCATTGTCGTCATTGTGGCGGGTGTGCGTGGACAATGCACTGATCACGTTTAGAAATTTTTGGACAATTTCTGGCTGTTTTTGCAACGGGTTGCACCTTGGTGTACAGGGATGCATTGGGTATTGGCTAGATTGGAAAACGACAATTATTATATTATTATAACTAAAGGTATACAGGTATACTAATAAGGCCATTTCCCATGAGAAGAAAAGTATAAGAAACTCTATGGGTTGCCTTTTGTAAATGGATAATTCTTCACTATTGTCATACCCATTTTTTTAATATCACAGGAAGAAGAAACCTGAGTGAGCTAAACCATAGGTTTCCAAACTTTTTGGCTTACCTAGGCAATTTATATAGGCAAGATAAAAAATTGAAAGCACGTATATTAACTTAACACAAAAAAATCACAAGGAAAAAATTATATACCTATATGTAGTGTAGTTTATATAGATAATTCAGATTTTTTTTCCAAATACGATAGCACCCCCTGGACAGCGTCTATGACCCACTTTTAGATTGCTTCCCCCTAGATTCTTGAGTCATGTGATCCAAGTACGCCTAAGCTGTTATTTGAAACATTTGGTACGAAGTTTTTTTCGCAATAGTTTTAATTCTCTTTTACTTATTTCGACTGAGTCCGTCTCTGTTCAAATTAGTACCGGCAAACAGGGTGGTATATTTTCCGAAACTACTTGTCACGTCACAATGGGCCGATTCAAGCGAGTCGCAGAGTGGGACAAAATGGCCAGAGATGCGCAAAATCTGGGACTCAATCGACAGTCGGACAATGACCGGCAAGTTGAAATTAATTTTAATTTCAAAATTGAGTCTTCCGCATAGGCACTTTTTGTCTGTGCATGAATAAAATGGACAATTGTTTTATCAACAAGTTACAGATCAACAACTTGCTTGCGTTATTTAGAGAAATGAACCTCTCGATGGCCCAGGGGTTGGAATTTCGGGAGTTTAATGAGGAGATCCTGAGTTCGATTCTCGGTAGGGCCAATTTTTGAGAACGAATTTTTCTAAATCTATGGAGTTCCTCTAAAGTTAATTTCGTTACTCTGGTATTCATAATACAATGAATGTCCTAGTTTGAGACCAGATATAATTGGTGTCTTTATCTGGCACATTTTCATTGTATTGGATATCTGTTTCAGACTCTCGCCTCTCTCTATGATCTAAAAGGTTAACTTAGAATTTAAAAATGGGAGAGGATGTATACCCCGGCAATGACACAGTCGGCCGGGGTCAGGGACTCAGGTTCAAAAACCGGCGAACAATACGTGACGTATCTAGCAGGACAGCTACCTGAATTCGTGCTGGAAGCGATACGCCACAGAAATCCAACCACCTCCAGCAGCTAACATATCGGTGTTCTCGTGCATCAAATTGACATACTTACGACGTTTTTCGGTTTCGGTTTTCACGAGACCCTCGTCATGTGGGATGGTAACGCCCACAAGAAATACACTCAATATTACAATATAAGGCTTATTCTATTATATCTATATATATAAAGTGGTGCGCTTGGTGGTAAGCGACACACCAGTCCATACAGTTGCAGTGTCACTTAGAACTTTAAATCGCAAAGATCTGTGAGGTACTTCACCCGTCTGGGTCCTGCTGGTGAAATCACCCTTTAAAACGAGAACGCTGTAATGCTGACATTACTGCCGTCCGCTAACTAAAAAGCGGGTAAGTGATAAAATATTTTTTTCAGATATCATAAAAAAAAAACCATAACCCAGTTTTAGAATAATGAAATTGTTTAATGATATTAACAGCTTTGCATCGTTAGGGTAAGTTCCGAGAAGTCAAACACGTTAACTAATTTTAACTGTTTTTAAAAAAAAAACTTTGTTAAAGATAGAGCTTTTGCCATTTAAAACAGATATTTGTCACTTACCCGAATTTTAGTTAGTGGACGATAGATTACTGCTTTGCAGCAGAAATAGGTAAGATCAATTTTTCCCTGGTCGAGTTTTCTCAAGGAGCTCTACTACTGCTAATATTTCCAAGAATAGTCCTATCTGTGATAATGTATCGATTTTGAATTAAAATTATTATTATTATCTGTTAGCAGCCTAAATTGCTATTGTAATGAAGCAACAACTCGTATCCGAGAAAACACAAAAAAAGGTTATTAAAGGGCGTGAAACCCTGAAGGGAAAATTAGTGGAACAAAAAACACATGTTGCATGAACTTGTAACAACACAATTGTTTATTATGTTTGTAAATTACATTACAAAGTTGTCCACCGATTTGGATAGTGAAGAGAGCGTCTAATACATAAGAGAAAGCAGAATTGAATAATCGAGTTATACGATCGAATTTCTCATATTATTAAGATGGACTTAGGTGATATAGTTAAATAAGTTGGTTGCAGTTAGACTATAAATAATATAGTCTATACTTTTGTACATTTATTCGTTTTTGTAAGCATTTTGTACTTATTTTATTGAACAGGTTAGGAGAAAATTGGAGTAGCTATGGAGTTAATTACGATCAAGGAATTGTTTTTATACACTCATTTTCAGCGCCGGCGCTAGTCCATGTGCCCTCTAGTATGCACGCAATCAAAATGTATTACTTACGGTACTGAGAAGAGTATTTTTATTAAATAATAAGTTAAAATACATTAGTACAATAAAAGTCTAAATATTAGAAACTAAAGCTAGAATTTGAATTATATGAAGGTGCCCAGGATGCTGACAGCGTTCCCTCGTTCGTCCAGGAAAGTACTGCCGTACTACCTTATCTGTTTCTGCTGTAAAGCAGTATTTAGTTTCGATTTTGAATGGTAAGAGTGCTGGTGAAATTATAGGCACTTGAGACTTTTCAAATTATGTCTCAGGGTGACAGGTGCAGTGGCAACGCCCCTTAGATCTTTGCGATCTGAAGCTCCGAGCGGCACTGCAAATGTTATGGACAGGCGTGTCACTGGCCAGCGCACGACTTGTTTGTCCCGTCTAATCATAAAAAAAAATCATATTAGATATTCAACAAATAAATATGGTTTAACATTTCACCGCTATTTCTTTCCACTTAAGACCTCAGCCGTGCCCTGAAGGAATACAGATGCTATACAAGATAATGCCCCTCTCACACAATGAGTAACGTTTTACAACATTGTTGCAATTAGCAATAATGCCATTGTACATTATCTTATTCTGATATCGATGTTTAGCATGATTAAAATGGTGTCGAACCTCATGTACTAGTGATGACACACGATCAGTGAAATCGAGAATCGATGATAAAATATGTCGACTGACGTATGACATATTTAAATCAGTGTTATAATGTTATGATGATAACTGAAATCAACTCATGAAATTAGTCGATAACTTTTCTATACTTAAATAAGAGGGAGATAAAATTTCACATATCTCACTGCTAATGCAATAGTGTTGGAACTCAAAATACGTGAAAATCAAGATTACACCATTGCTGTGAGCAAAATTTCATTCTCTACACGTCAATAAAACCGTCGTTAGAATATTGTAAATTACAAAGATATGTACTTAACTCAAAATGAGGCAAACTTCATATGAGCTAGTTCTGGATGAAACAGTCTTACTCAAAAATGTGAAATTATCTATTTTAAACTACATTTTGGCAAATAGGAAATTATTTAGATGTCTGTAATAAACTTTAACCTGTACATACATATCAGTAATATTTAACGGGAAGTGAATAATTGGCTTTTCATCGATTCTGAAAAAATACTTTTTTTGAGCTAATACACTACTGTATTAACAATGCGATATGCATAACTTGTTTCATGTAGTTTATATAATTTTTATGACATTCATGCGATAAAAGCACTTTTGACGTATGACAAATGTGGTTTTATAATACCAAGGGAGAAATCTATTTCTTCACTCGGCCAGGTACCTTTACAGCTACCAGCAGCTGACAAGAGATCTCGCTTTAAGAATTGTGTTTTTTATTAAGTTTATTGAATGTCACAATGTTTGACCACTATGATATTCAATTATTTTTGTGAAATTACTCCACTAGTTTGTTATAAGTATTATGACAAAGATCGAACACTTAAAAAAATTCCTTCGGTCCAACTGGATTCGAACCAACGTCATCCAGCAAACCGTGCCAGGCGCTATGCCAACTAAGCCACGAACGTTACGATTTTTTAATGTGCTTGTTACATACCTTTGTTTTTGGTTTTTAACGACTTGTTTGCCGTAACTATTTTAATTATTTAAGGTCTATTTTTGGAGTGACTTTTAATTTAAGTGTCATTGGCGCCATTACTTATTTCGGTTTCGGTTTTTTCTTTTCGTCATTAAAAAAATATTAAATGACAGTTATATAGACAAGAAAATCAATATAATTTTTTTCAAACAAACGATCCCGACGACAACAAAATTCCCACCGATTTATTTTCCCATTTTTTTCGTACGCTATGACCTCCACGCGGCGGATTTAAGTTTATAAATAACGCACAAATGAGACTCACAAATGCGACGTTCAAATGGGTCTCGTTGGCCGATGTTAAGTCTGATTTACTGAGTTGCCTGGGGTGTACGGGGGTGACCACATTGGTCATTTTCACTGAAGAAAAATCGATGCCATTTAGTATAAAAAAGTTTCGTGGGTACGAGTTCTTCTTTGAATATAAATTGAATATAAATTGTCTCAAATTTTAACATGCTATATACATTGATTTGCCCACTGTACTAAAACGTACTTGGTAGTGAACATACTGATCTAAGTCAAAGTCAAATGTGCCCACGTGCCCAAAACGTTAAACAAATCACTTTAAACAAACGAAGCATTTAGATCCAAAAACATAATTTCATTTGCTATTTATACATAGCTGTTAAATCAATAAAAAAAAGGCGGTAGCCTAACAGTTTCAGTTATCGCCTCTAAAGCAGAGGATCTTGGGTTCGAATCCAGATTTACTGATCTAACTTATGCGTATTTAAAGGTACACGCAAAAACACAATAAAGACAAAAAAGAGAACAGAAAATGAATTGATTTTCTAATTTGTGAGAGATCTAAATTGACGTGGAAACCATTTAGGCGCACCATCGTCCATATAATCAGCAGGGTTAGCACAATAGGGCTCGACTTGCGCAAGAGCGACATAGAGAAAAGCAGTACATCGCGGTATATGTCGCTCTCGCTCAAGTCGCGCCCTATTGTGCCAGCCCTACTAAGCTGCCGTCCGCTAACAAAAATGCGACTAAGTGCCAAAATATTTGTTTCAGATATTTTAAAAAAACCATAACCCAGTTTTAGGATATTGAAATTGTTTATAGATATTTCAGCTATGCATCGTTAGGGTAAGTTCCGATAAGTCGAACTCGTTAACTAATTTTAACTGTTTTTAAAAGAATTTTGTGCTCTATTTTTTGCTATTTAAAACGGATATTTGACATAATGTCACATAGCCGCTTTTAGTTAGTGGACGGCAGTATTGGTATCATATCAACTGGAGAGAAAGGAGAGGTTCGAATACTGTGTAAGTCAGCTGACTGTTGAAAGCGCAAGATATTGACTCATAATCGGTATTATCATATTTGTTTGCCAGTAGGGTAGGCGGAGACTACGGATTTCAATGCGCTTGCTAAATAGAGCCATAAACCATTATAATCGTGCCCTAACACCACAGACAGTTCTGGATACAGAATTAAGTTTCAATTTCTAAAGGTGCGTGTACATTAACATAGGATACTCGTCAGTTAACAACTTCAATGCCGCGTTGACTGAGACTCAGGCGCATGATTTAGGTGACAGTTGGCGCAATTAATGTCTTCGAAGGAGGTATTGATAATGCGCTGGTTTTTATTTACTAAAATATATTATAAATTTATGGTAAATGGAGACTAAACGCAGTAATGCTCAGTTCCAATTCAAAGATGGCCGTTAGAGGTTGGGAGTCGGCGATCGTGGACTCCATGTTGTCTATGTGGGACAAAGAGTCACTGAGCGCGAACGATGTGGTCTCTGTCACAACAAAGTTACGTCAATAACATTTTACAAAAATTTGGTTTAACAAATTGCAATACTGTTAAAACTCCAAATGAATTGAGTGAATTTACCGAATTTGAAATGCAATCAAAAAACGACGAAAACGAGAAATTCCCATACAGGGAACTTATTGGGTCGCTAATGTATTTGTGCACAGCCACAAGGCCGGACATTATGAATACTGTCACAAAGCTGGCTCAGTTTGTGAGCAATCCTAGTTCGACCAACTGGAAGGCAGCGAAGAGGGTCTTACGCTATCTCAAGGGTACCGCGAGCTATGGTTTGATTTATAAGAAAACTGGTAAGCACGTTCAGGGGTACTGCGATGCAAATTGGGGTAGTTTCCTTCTTGAGGTAGGACCCGAGAAGCGCAGCAGCGATAGCGTAGATTGTACACAAATAAACAAAGAGAGCACAAATAATAACTTTTATATTAAATGAGATAAACATAGAACACAAGATAGTAAACAAGAGTGGGTGTCATGGGAGTGAACTTCATTGTCAGTAGGAATTTGAATCTAAGAACTAAACAGCCAGTAAGAAACTATGCGTTTGTCGTATAAGGTTCGTACCTCAACAGTCTCCCAGACTAACAAAATTACCATAAAGACATAAATAGATAGATATAAAACAAAAACGGTACATGGAGAACTTAGAACTAATGTGGGTAAAGGCGTCAGCTTCCTGAAGCCTTTTTCGGGTGTAGAAGCAGATATCGGTCATTTAATCATAGAAATAAATTGAGAAAAGGTAGACCTTGTTAATAAATCTTTTTGGGAGTGACTTCAGATAGTAAACTCCAATGATTTCCACATATATCTTCCTTGGCCAGCAGATTAAGCTCTGCTGCATTCGCAGTACGTGGAATACGTCAACTTACCGATGTTGCTACTGCTAGACTAGTTTACCTTAGTTACTTCCATAGTATAATGTCCTACGGGATTCTCATGTGGGGTAAAGCGGCAGATATACGAACAATATTTGTGTTCCAAAAATGAGCGATTAGTTCTGTATACCGTTTAGGTTCTCGGATTTCTCTCAGAGAAAAGTTTAAGGAGGCTGGTATCATGACTGTGGCATCACAGTACATTTACTTACATATTTTGTATGCTCGTAAATACATATATACATAATTTCGTTAAGAAAGAAGATATCCATAATATTAACCTTAGAAATAAGTCCAAACTCATGGTACCACGTTTTCGTTTAACTAAGGTAAACGATTCTTTTGTGGGGAATACGTTTTTACAACAAGATTCCGGAGCATATATTAAGATTACCATTTTCTAAGTTTAAAACTTACATTAAAAGTATCTTAATTGAAAAGTCATATTACAAAATTGTTAACTACGTGTTAGATAAAGATGTATGGAAAGACACCGTGAGTCTAGATTCCACACAAATATGATTCAAAATGTATACTATAGCATTTAAGTTTATTTGAAAAGAGCAATCCCTAGAGTTTCTTGCTCGTTCTTCTCAGGGAGGTGAGCGTAGTGAACGAGCAGTAGTTAAAAAAATGACGTTTTCAAGCGTCAATATTTTACCTATGGAATAAATGATTATTTCACTTTGGCTTTGACTAATTTCGGTTAACAACCCAGCAGCGAGGTTCGAAGAACTTAAATGTCACGATGTTTTACTGTCATGAAATCAGAGCAGCGGAACATCTGGCATGGATTGCCTGAGGGTGCTGGTTTGTATCCAGACGGATCAAATTAATTTTTCTTAGTATTTCGATATTTGTTACTATAATTATAACTCTCATTAATTTTCGGATTTCGCGATCTGTGGTGATACGTGTCGTGCATCAGATTCGTTAACGGCGAATCTTTCAGTAGCATATTACATAGGTCAGCGCGAACATTTAGAAGTTTTAGAAATCTCTAACTGTGCTTTTCCTTGCTCATACACAAGTTCTGTCTGCACAAGTTGTTCTAATCTAAGTTCGTTTCTTTTCTTCTTGTTTTATAATACCAAATGACGGGACGAACAAGTCGTTGCAGTGCCACTCAGAGCTTTAAATCGCAAGGATCTTAGTGGCACTGCCACTGCTTTCTGAGACATAAGTTGATTAGTCCCATGTGCCTGTAACTTCACCAGCACCTTTATCCTTCCAAACTGGAACGCAGTAATGTTCACATTACTGCTTGGCGGCAGAAATAGGTGAGGTGGCCGTACTTCCTTGGATGAATTCTAATGTAAGCTTATTTTATTAATGCTTTTCAAATTTTACCACTGGCACACTACGTCTGCCGCTCTGTTTAGCTTACCTCTACCACAAAGGTTGCCTGGAAAAGATACTAACTACTGTTAACAAAGGCGCCCTTATCGCTCTTTTTTGTTAACAGTATTTCTAGATTGTTTGTGTACTGTTTTTGTTATTGTGTGTGAGAAATAGAGTGAAACTCTACCTATGTATTTTTCGCCTCGTAAACAAATCGCGTATACGTTCGCCCTTTACCTATAGATCCCATATCTGTATGGGTATGGGACCTGTGAATCGCATGAAACCTGTGATTTGTTTGAAAAAATAAATATACGCGGTTTATATCCAAAAATATCTTTTACTTCAAATATTTTATCGTCAACTTACTTCACATATACAAAGAACTGTCCTAGATAGAAAACAGCCATATGTGTGATACATGAAGAATTCGAAAATGTCGGATGTTGGAATCTTGGCCTTTTTCCAACATGATTGAAATCATTCAAAGCCATCAAGAAATAAAACTCACTACAAAAGGAAAAAATAGCTCCATTTCCTATGTATAACAATCGCGTAAACCTGAGAACTCGTTAGGTAAATATAGTTATATATAGATAAACGTGAGTAGAGAATTACTCCAAAAAACAATTTGGCATAATATCATTATTGTAATTATTCAACTTTACGTTTAATAATTAGAATAATGGTACGTTCAAATTCACACGTATTTATAGAGGGTACGTTCACAAATCAATTGTATGTCTGGAAATTGTTATTGATTGTCCTTTGTACTCAATAGGGCATAAGTCAGGATTTCGTCGTGGTGTTTGGACTCGGGACACATGCGCATGCCGCTTTGACTTACGGTTTACTCGTAAAACTGTATTAAATACTGTTAGTGTTGTGGCATATTCTGAGAATGTCGGGCGTAATTTTTAATTTTGCAGGCTACAACTTCGTTGCTACATTTCCATTTCCCACAAATAACGTTAACTTAATGAGATTTATGGCAATCGACACGTTCTAAAATGGCAGCCTTTGTATAATAATGTCGCATCTGCAAAACAACAACTTTCCAAGGAAAAGGTTGAAAGACTCTACGGACGAAATTAATCGATAACTTTTTTATACTTAAATAGGAGAGCTGTAAAACTTCTCATTCACATATTTTTTTATACGCGCCGAATCAAAATGACGTAATTAATTTTGATTGAAATGCAGCTCTTTTACGATCCGTTTTACTAGATAATAAAGGCTTTTGTTCTAGTTTCAATTTTAAACGAAAACCAACTGTTTTTAATTTGATCAGACGGTCTCTATGTTTTGGGAAGTAATTTAATTACGTTAGTGTCATACATTACAAACAGATTCGTATTTCTTTTTATGATACCAAGTGGCGGGACGAATAAGTTGCGCGACCGGTGGGAAGAATACGTAAGGTTTATAAAAACATTCAAAACAAATACTAATAAAAAAATTTATTATTCTATAGAAGAAGTTTTTTCAGACAAATTTGAATAACTACAATATAAATAACCTTCTACTACAAAAATACAACAATAATCTAAATGATTTTTTGTAATATGCTAAGATAATGTGTTAAATGTAATTATCATATAATATAAATAATTATATTGCTATATAATATTTAAATCTCAACAGAAATGTAGTAAATAGTAACAATAGTAAAAATGTTATTAGTTAATAGCTAGCATGTTTAATTTTTTAAGATTGTGATTTGTGTTGGAAATTTATATTGATTTAAAGAATAAGTGCCCTCTTTACAATGCCCTTACATGGTATCATATAATAAGGTCCTACAATTATGTTATTTAAGATCTTTGTATACCTTCTATGGAGTAATAAATTCAAATTGAAGCGACACGCCTGTCCATGACAGTTGCAGTACCACTCATAACATTCAATCACAAAGATCTGAGGCGCATCGCCACTGTGCCCGTTACCCTGAGAGCTACAGGCAGATGGGACTTGTAAGCTTATGTCTCTGGCGACGGGCGCAGCGGCAGTGCCCGTCAAATCTTTGTTATTAAAAGCTCTGAGTGACACTGCAACTGTTATAAGCAGGCGTGTCGCTTACCACCAGGCGTACGACTTGTTCAACCCGTCACTTCGTATGATAAAAAAATACGAAGAATTTTATATTTTTAGTACTACATTGACGAAATTAAATTACCTACTTCTCAAAACACGCAAACCGTCCGGTCAAAAACGAAACAGTTGGTTTTCGTTTAAAATTAAAGCTAGAGCAAAAAGCATCTCTATTTATCTAACAAAACAGATCGACAAAGAGCTGCAAACATTTTTTCGTTCGGAGCCACGGGAAAATGTCTAAAGCGGCCTAATATAAGTTTAGCTTATAATTACAATAATATATTGTAACAAAATAAATCTGAATCAAGCATATTACCAAACAAAATATTATAAACCTTTTAAATTACTCCATACAGCCCCTAAGTTCACAAGCAGAATGACTTCTGAAATTGCCTTTCATACAATTTTTATGACAGTCCAAAGTGACATACTTTTTACCGTAACCAAATTAATCCGCCACTAATTCCGTCACTCTGACACATTAAAACCATTCAAATTCTCATACCTTAGTCGTATACTAAAAATTATACAACTCATATTCATCCTTATTTCTCTTAGAAGGCATAAAATCACCATAAAGCATAATTAGCTCTATTATGTCGTCGTTTGCACGGTGGGCAACATTTTTATTCTCTCATTCAGCATAGACAAAATAGACGACCATACATTATACATTTGTACAATAGTACAGAAGTACGCCATGCTATGGTGGACAATACATCATGTTTACATTAGTAAGAATGTATAATTAATAGAGAAGTATTGCTTTGGCCATGAGAAAACGTTCACGGTCAAGAATACATTAATATTAAAATGTATTCTAATTTTTGTGGGTTTCCTTATTAAATAAGGGTAGTTGTGTACTTACATCTCTTGACGTTCAGCCGCCATGTGATTTTAAGATGCTTTAAATTCAGGGTGTGATTTAAATTTATAAATAAATGTTCTTCCGAATTAGGGGTTACAAATTCAACCGTCAGGGGTGTATAAGGCAAAAGTTTTTCATTAGATGTTTTAAATAGTGGTGGTACTTATCCTTTTTCTACTGAGCAGTAGATCAACCATTGTTTCTCAATTAGATAATAAGTATCTGGTGCGTGAGACTTTGTAATAATAATAACGCACGCTCTTGGCCCCGCACTAGGGAAACCTTGTAACGCGGGTGCCAAACTTACGAGAGATATAATTGTAGGCCATACTAATATTTCTCCCGGACCGGAATTCAAACTCGGGACCTCTTGGCAGTCCAGCAAGGTATTTGTTTTTATAATACTAAATGACGGGACGAACAAGTCGTGCGCCTGGATAGTAAGCGATACGCCTGTCCATAACAGTGCCACTCAGAGCTTTAATTCACAAAGATTTGTGGGGTACTGCTGCTACGCCCGTCACCCTGAGACATAAGTTGACAAGTCCCATGTGTAATTTCACCAGCACCCTTACTCTTCTAAACCGGAAAGCAGTAATACTCACATTACTGCTTGGCGGCAAAAATTGGTAAGGTAAGATAGCTATAAGCCAATAGAAATTGTATTACTTACCCTTTCTGCACAATTAAGTAAGTGATACCTGTGTCAGTTGCGTGAGTAAATGTTAAGTAAACATGTTGATTAAAAATGCCTAGTTTGTAATTATATTTACCGAAACTTGGCCTTGTACGTTTTTATTGGACATTTTTTAACACCAGATGTATACTATGTATATTCGGTGAGGTATTTTGATGAGAAATATCCATTATCGTCCGTTATCATTGTCGATAAAAATTTTAGAGAGTAGTCAAGGTTTCCGTAGTAAAAATTCTCAGAATTAGCAAAATAGTAAATTGGATTTAGCTGACCTTCGAAAGCCAACCTGTGTATATATCATATTGTTAAATGGACCTAAATTTGTATGTATTTACAGAGAGCAGTAGAGCCTCTTGTGAAAGAGTTCGTCCAGGGAAGTATTGCAACCTTATTTCTTTCTGCCGCTAAGCAGTAACGTTAGCATTACTGTGTTTGGATTTTGAAGGATGGTGGTGAAATTACAGGCACATGGGACTTCAACTTAGGGTGACGGGCGCAGTGGCAGTGCCCCTGTTGAGGTCTTTGCGATTTAAATCTCCAAACGGCACAGCAACTGTTATGGACAGGCGTGTCGCTAATCGCTAGGCGCACGACTTATTCATCCCATCATTAGGTATCATAAAAAAATATTCTGGTAAAAGAATTTTTATAAGGCGGAGACTTCAAAATTTTTATTTACAAATAATTTTTCACATCAAAAGTAATCGTGTGAAAGATTCCTCGACATCGTTCCGTAGGCGGGCTGCCCAGCATGAACCGCCACGCCCTGGCCACGCATTTTTACTTCCTGAGAAATGAACTAATATTGCTACAATTCCCATACTTGCTGCAGAAGGAGGTTCCTCATGCTGTGAAGGGGTGTGGCTGCCTAGAACCGGTGGGCACACGAAGTTCCGATATAGTTGTTAATAAACTGTAGAATAATAACTTTTGTCGCGCTCAAGGTGTATTCGAAAGTTCTGGACATATTTCCGACTCTTCCCTCTCTCTCTAGTTATTCTCACGTACCTGGGGATCGTGGTTAGCTTCGTGCCTACTTCTGAAGCGGATGATCTGCCTCCGTTAGTTTCTATCCAGCGCGTCCATTACGAACGTGCAAAATTTGGGGAATAATTAGTCTTTCACTTAGTCGGTCTATATGACTCTTACAAATAACAATATGATTGCGTGGGATGCCTTAGTTTATGTGTATGAAGCCTATTGTTCACAAATTTAATTCTTGATCTGATCTTTACATGACTTCAGATGTCCTTAGATATCTTTCAAATACACATCCAAGCTCTTTACATTGACTGATGTGACTAATGTCACAAATGACAAAACAAAATTCGAAAAAGCTCCAAAAGTTAATTCTTAATTCCCTTCACCTTTCTAATAAATTAAATTCTCATTCATCTAATGAGGTATTACAATATTTCTTACACTTTGACCAGCGGGGTGTATTCTACCCTTCATGTATGTGCTCGAGTACGCCCTTCGCAAAAGGCCCGTAGCCCTTGACTCCTGATGGGCCAATACTGTCATGCTGCGAAGATTAAGGCTTGTAGATGAATATAAATAATGATTTCATGAGAAAAAGAGGCGGTGTAACTCAAATAGGTGTGGCGATAAGTTTGATTCTCTTAATTGTCATGTTTTGTAAGAAAAATTATTACTCAAAGGTGGTGATGTGGTGAATGAAGCGTACATGTTACAACTTGCATAGTTAGCTCAGTCTAGAAATGATTCTTACCATTACCTTGCTTAGGGCGTTTACGCACTGCATCCTATTCGAATTCGTTCCGAATCCCAGACTATATAAATCTAGAAAACTCGGACCTACTTCGGATGTCGCTTGTGCACTAAGTACCATTCGAATCCTAGAAAATACGAATATCACCTGTACACCTAGAGACAAAATGACTCTTCGGACACATGTGTCATTTCGGACCGTCATTTCCTCGGATTCGGAACTTATATCGAACTGATATCGAATCGGATGCTGTGCACAAACGTACTAACAGTCTAAAGTTGCGGTTTCAAGGTTAATTATTAACATGACAACTATTAGAAATAAAACTATTTTTTCTGACCTAAAATTACCGGCATGTATTTGTCTCTTGACAGATCCCAGATGGTCCGGCTGAATGATCATGGGATCTTTAAAGAGTTGAAAACGTGAGTTTGTTTGAAAGAACAAACATACGTAATTTTAGATCCGAAAAAACCATTTCATTTCTACTGTGTAGTAATCTCGAGAACCCCGAGAACTATTACCAAAATTTCCATATTCTTATAGTTGTAAGTGAACGTTGAAATCAAAACTGTAATTTTTTTAACCTGTGTTAGAGAAAGGATAGACAATATCGTCTCAAATGCTACATATCCTCTCAGATTTGAACAAAGCCAACAAAAGGAAAAAAATTGATCAGCCGCTTGCCAAAGGGATGTTAGATTCAGGTGTCAAATCTAAAATAAAACCCATTCACAGAGAATATCCGTCAACGTATCAAATCGCAGCTATTGACAAAAAGGTTGATGAAAAAAATATGACAAAAGGTACGCAATCTAAGAATCCAATATGAGATGACAATGGGCGATGTTATTTTAGGTCTTAAAGCTACTGAGAAATTGAATTATAGATTCACGATCAATGTTTCTTTGGAGCTTGGTTATGTATAGGTTAATAATAAAAGTATAGGTCGTAAACGCTGAGCGAGAAAAATTTTAACACGTGAGGTACACATGAGGTAATTATATATATATAGTCTTCCTTATCGATTTCAATAACAGCGACCCTTTGAGATTAGTTCCTAGCGTGTGCCCTAATACGACTCGAAATATCGAATTTTGTCTTAAATGCCCGATCACAAACATAGAGATAAAGTTCGCCTGCAGAGTTGTAAATATAGGTATAGGAAGACTTAGACCTCTATCTCTACGTATTTTATGTTTTTCGTTTAATGTTTCTGGTTGCTTTTGTTCGAATGTTTTTACATTTTTATATATAGTAAATCGTCGAGACGAAACCTAAGTAAAGCAAACCTCCCCAACCTGATGGATTAATAGCCCAAGCTTGTAGTTGATACTGATCACCATGCTTCCATTTACAAGACAATTTTTTTTTATTTAGAAGACAACTTTAGGCAAACTGTGGTCCTCCATTTGGACCATAGTCACCTGTAAATTACAACTTGGCTTGAAATCCGCAATAATGTTGCATCGGCTTGAAATCCGCAATAATTTTTCATCTGCTTGACATTTGTAGTTGCAATTATTTGATAGAAATTGTTTGGAGCCAAATTTTGCAAACCAAATTGTCCAAACCATCACCAAATTACAAAGAAAAACGATTTGGATACCATTAAAGTCAGAGTGATCAGGCATCTTCTAGGTATAATAGGTGTGCCATGATCAACCACGTCTTCACCATCCATCTGAAAAGATTGTAGTTAAACGTGAATCTAACCATGATAAACAAGGACATTACTTTTTTTATGAATTATCTTTGAAGAAAAACGATTTGATTTTACTAGAAATAGTATAAATAAAATTTGTTTCTGGCAAAAAGATAAATACGACCTTGAAAAACTTTGAAACAACCAACAAAGTAAGAAAAGCATAGCGGAACAAATAAGCAAAAAGGTTGACAACCTAAGCGTTAAATCCGGAACAGCGTGTTGAAAACAATGTACCATAATTCTTCAAATTGCCCAATAAATCGTGATTCAAACACAATTGAGTTCGCGAAATCGATCCTCTTAAATTCCAAGCGTTACAGAAAAAAACGTAACAAGTGATTGGAGATTCGTATATAAAAATAGTTTAAGTTTTAGAACATTTTTCAATAAGTCAAAGTTAAACTGTTAACAAACAGGAAAAGTTGATTTCAAATTCAAAATGATTGATTACAAGAAGCAATTCCATTCGAAGAATTTGATTCCACCAATTGCTGAGCTCACGTCTATAGATCCAACATGGCGGTCGGTGACACGGCTCATTGTTCAAACAGACGAGCGACACAATCTTTTTTACCTTTCTTTTATCTTTTATTCCTTTCTGTTTGATCACAATGGCCGCACGCTGCGGCTGCGGCGTTTTACTTAAAAACGTCTCGATCTTTGTTTTTGGCGGGTGTCAAAATTTTTATCTTTTATTGTAACTTTGTAAATGCCACTTTTAAAAGTTTTGCTTTGTTATTTTAATGAATCTAGTTCTTTGATGCTCTGTTAGATTTATTTCTTTTTTTACGGCAGCTATATGTAATTTCGTGATGGAGTCTTATTTGTTTGTGTCTGTATCACGTTGGCAATCAATAAAAATTAACAAATCGAAATGCATAAGTATACAGGTGTACAATATTTTTTTTTTAGTTGATTATTACATTATTGCGTCAACAATAGCATTAGCCAGAGTACGTAATAAAATTTGGCAATACTCAAATGCTTACATTCATAATCTAAGAATATTTATGTCTAACATTATAAACAGTAAATTTGCTTCCCCTTCCGACAAACATCACACGCTCCTCTATAGCCTCCAAATCTCCTAATTGTGCAACTCAAGGCCTCACATCAACAATAACTTCATATTAACCATTCATATCATATTTATAAATACATTTCGCGTTTTGTCCGCTGTCTCGCGTCTCCCTGAGGATATATCGAACAAAGAATCTCAACTGAAAGTTCCTGACAAAGGCAACCCGTCATTTTCGTACCTATTGGCTATTTTACGACAATAACCTCTTTGTTGTCAGACGGAATTGTGCCGGATCGTATTGTTATGAAATTCGCGAAACTGGAATTGTCTCAATCACTAACGAATGCAGGGTTTGGTCCATAATAATCCCCTTTGAAAGGAACTGTAAGAGTTGAGTGCTCTACATTGCGGACAATGACGCTCACATAATCGCCATGCTTTGTGTTTGTTATTTTAAGTGCAAATGATATCCTTTTATTATCACGACACTTAAAATTAATATACTTAATTAAGACGTCAAACTTATTTAAGTAAAATAGTTCTATGATAATAAGAGTCAACTTAACTAGTGATAATTACGTAGTGAATAGCCACAAACGTCTTCTAAACCAAGATATTAACATTACTATTTGTTACAATATAAAGGCTATATCTATTTTTAAGATTTAATATTGGATAAAAATCAATCTATTCGTGACCTAATCGAATCTGTCTAGCCGAACAACTGTTCTATACCAACCAGTATATACTCAATTAAAAGTCATGTGTAGTCAAATAGATGTGAATGGTCGTAAAGCCTTTTTTTTCTTTTCCCATAGACACGACTTGCACAATACTTTCAAAAATGGTCTCAAAACCTAAAAAAGCAAAAGCCAAATAGGCCATCAACATCAATAGAGCCACAATCAAGAATGTTTATCCAGGAGGCCATACGGAAGCCGACATTAGGTTCTGTACAAACAAACCTAAGAATTCCTTGGACAAAGCCTTCCAGCGACAAAAGGTGACCAGCAGGTTGTAAGAAAACCAAATATTATCACGCACTGTTGTAAGTACACGTAGCACTTTCATGATCGATGGAAAGAATAAAAAGAACAACGAAGGAAGGGAAGGCAATAATAAAATGACTAAAGAACAATTTATTTTGAGAATTCGTGTTTTTCATTCGGGCGTGATTGACCTACTCGTAACAATAATAGATATATGAAAACCAGGCAGAAATTTTGTCCATGAAATCAAAAGTTCATTTAGAACGGTATATTAACACATAAATACAGGTCATGAAAAAAAATTGCCAAAATTGACGTGTCTTTCGATTGATTCATTCCATAAGTTATTTCCTAAATTGAAACTTTGATTCAATAAAACGTAATAATTCACTATTCTTACCATTGTTATTTCTGCAATGTTCAATTGTAAAGAAATTAAAAACGTAAACCAAAAGTCCCCATGGGAAATGTGCCACTGAATTCAAAGAACCCTAAATTGAAACTTTGGCACTATTCAGCAAAGGCATCAGACTGGAAAAATTAACCAACGATATCCATCTTGAATTATTGAACCATACGGAATTTATCTACCAATCTTTCACCACTATATATTTTCATTTAAAAAAACAAATTTCTTAATCGTTAAGTTTAAACTGCATTTTAACAGCTACAAAATTTATCGTGGTCTTCGCATATTGTTTATCTTTTTCAATAGCACCCTTTACTTTTATAGAATTAGCTACTCTTGTCTTACGCGATTGTGGTTAGATAACAAAGAATGCTGAATAGAATTCTAATTTGTTTTTTATAAATTTTGTTCAGTCTTTTTTCTGTTTCAGAGTATTTTGTTATTATTTTCAGTTACACTGTTCAAATGACCGTTTTATTTTTTTTTCTTAGAGACCAGCAAAAGGAACGGTAATGATAAAAACGCGTTTGTTCTACTTTTATAGACACTTTTTTTAAATTGTTCAATTAGTATCGTATTGTTTAGGGTTCCAAATCTGTAACGGTCATTTCTTCTTCATACATAACAATTGGTTTGATCAAAAAGTCCGTTACTTTCTTTAGTAATACTTACTTTTGTTAGCCAAAGTGTTTTAATTTTTACTACTTAAACAACTCATGGCGACGTTATACGTCCTCTACGAGGTCATAGTCTGACACGCTGGCCCTACATGGGACTACTTCGGCATAAAACGCGATGTTTTCCTTTACCCCGTCAGCCAGAATATTGCTACTGAAGAAAATAGTTATAGGAACATGTCGCCACAGGGTATTTGAACCGTGGACCTCTCCATTGAGAAGCGGCTGTTTTTCGCTCGTTAATTTTTTAATGATTAAACATTTGCTTAGCGAACACTGTATATGGAAAGCTTTTTTAATATATTCATAATAGAAACATCTTTATTGAATACAATGAAAATCAATCTTAAAACTCAAGCGCTGCGTTTTGGAACAATAATATTATATAAAATCATTCCAATCAATTGACACTTAACAAAATTGTCGAAAAAACAGTTTTGACTTCCAATTAAGTACCAACTTCGACTGTTTCAAGTGTCATTAAACCAAACCTCTGAGGCTTTAATTGAACAATTACTGTAGCTTTTGTATTAAAACGAACGGTAGTTATTTTCTTTGTAACCCACATTTGGTGAGTGGCACGTGGTAGTACAAAAGGACCACTTGGTCCACTCATTACTGTTTAATGGTCTTACATTTTAAAAAGAATCTTGACGTCCACAGTGGCTTTACAAACTTGACTAAAGCGTGTTACCTTTAAAAATGAACCATGCGCCTTGACCCAACGGTGGTCGGTGATAGAATGATTAGAATTTGGTAGGGAGATGATGAAAGATTCGTTATTTAAATTCAACTGTTAAGTGTCAGATAAATTGTCGACCTCGGCACGTTGTTCAGATTCACGGCTCGTAATTACTACTGCTGTTTGTACGGCATTTTAATTTGTCAGTTTCATCATTCAACTGGTTTTCAAGTGTACTAACGTGATATGACGGTTTTTGTTTCTAATAACATAGCCTTATGTGACGGTGGTTGTACTTTTTTTATTTAAATCTAATTCAAATTTCAATAATCTCTACTTGATAAGTAAACAAATCAATCTTCAAACCGTCATATTGATTAAACTCTACTACTCAAGACAAATTCCACTGAGCAGAAACTCCAGGGGTTGCGTAAGATACTTTAGGGGTTGCTCTTTGTGAATAAACGTGTGTACACATTTGTTTAATACAATATTTATTTAAAAACTAAACAGGTCACTACCATGGTCTTTTGTCATCAACGAACGCAGAAGCTATTATAATAAATATCCTTTAGTTTTTGTTTTACTTAATGTAGTTTTAAATCTTGTTAATCGCAAATTTTGAATATCAACTGGAATATTATTATAGAAGAATATTATTATACATCACCCCTTAAATCAGTTGTTAACTTTGTGAAGATATTATTATAAATTTAATAAAATCTATTCCTAGGAAATGAAACTATTTTTCCGGATTTAAGTCGCGTATATTTGTTTTTTCAAACATACCGACGTTTCGGACCCTTTACAGGTCCCATGGTCACGGCTGACTCAGTCAACTATGTGTAATAATCGCGAAAACCTAGGAACTCGATATGAAAACTATTCTCCTCAACATAAATTAAATTTTCATACTGTACTGTACCGTACTGTGACAAAGCCGGAAAACTAAAGTTTATATCCAATGCGTCCTGCCCACAGTCACTTGCGGCGCCGCCGCCGAGACATGACCACTCACAAAGGTATACATGCACAAAATCAGATTGGCTCAAAGAGCAATGGAACGCGCCTTGCTCGGCATTTCCCTCGTCGACCGTATACTCACCGCGTGGAGATACGACAGCGAACAAAAGTCGTATACGTCGGTATGCGGATCGCGAGCCTAAAATCGAGACGGGCAGGATTCGTGCTAGGCGGGACGACGACCGATGGACCAAGGCGGTCACTGAGTGGTAAGAGAAAAATCTCCTCAAGGCAGACCTCCTGCTAGATGGTCGGATGATATCGTCAGGGTGGCCGGAAGACTGTGGATGAGCCTCTCACACAGGACCGATTGAGCTGGTGTGCAAAAGAGAAGGCCTATACCCAGCAGTGGGTGTTAACGGGCTCAAATGATACATACTGTAACGCTAGTGTAAGAATATTAATTTCTATAAACTTCTCTCTCAAAGACACTCATGGGCCCAGATTGTAAATAGCCCTAACCGCACGTTTTTGGAGAACAAAGACTCTATTAATATCGACGGTAATACCCTAAAGCAAAATGCCGTATGTCATGTCTATGCCTTCAGATGCCTTATTGTTTACAAAATGCAATAACTATTGAATCGAATTCAGATTTTTTTTATAACAGCCATAGCTGTTCCCACTATGCAGGGCAGATGCTTTCCTACTTGCCGCCTTTTTGTTGCTTCCTTTTGATCATCTAAGATCATATATAAAATATTGCATGTCAATCCAAGTGAAGAAGTTCTGTGACGCTTGCACCAAATAAATGTGTATAACTCATGAGCATATTTAGAGGAACGCTAAAAATAGGTTAAATTAAAATAACAACGTTTATATCAACCACATGAAACGGTAAAAGAGTTGGAATATAAATTAGAGGTATGAGGCATTTTTAGTTAGAAAGTATCATAGGCAAAGTGTAGAAGAGTGTAGAACTTGTGTTATGGAAATCGGAAACAACGACGGTACCACAAACACTCAGTCCCGAAACAATATTGAAAAGTTTGTTTTTCTACACTCGGGACATTAGAGTTGGCAATACCACGAAAACCGGTGTGCATGGCACTCGACCACAGAGATCGTCTAGGTATATGTGGCCAATGATTTATTATGAACGTCGTTATCATAATTCGACCTCTGTTTAGCATTCGTCTAAATATTATGCCCAATAAAGAGGAGAAGAAAATGAAAGGAGAACTAAAGCGTATGTAACTCAAACCCGCGTGTAACTTAACTTTAGATACCATTATTTAGATTGCCAAAATATTGGAGGGCAATAAACGTCTAATATAGATAAAAAAATTACATGATTATGACTAAGTTTAGATACTTTAATGGAAATAGAATACAAATAAAAAACAACTACTTTTTTAAAATAAAATCTTCAATTTAATTTGAGATTAAAATACCACTCAAACAGACACCCAGAATCCAGACAACGCAGACCATCGATGTCGAGAATATCACAACTGGACTTAACCTACGATATTGGCGGGAAAAATGTAGGTAATATAAATAATTACATTTAATTATTAATACAAAGATCGAACACTAAGAAAAATTCCTTCGATCCTGCTGGATTCGAACCCGCGCCTTCAGCGTACTGTGCCTGACGCTTTTCCAAATGAGCCACGGAACGAATCAGCAGACTTCGCGAATTTTTTTATCTGTTTGTTACAGACATTTGTTTTTGGTTTTAAATGACTTTTTTGCCATTGTAATTTTCATGGACGGGCCCCGTGCAAAGCGGCTTTCACACACGGTCTTCATGGTGTCGCCATCTTTGAGGTTTCGGGTTCGATTCCCAGCCGGGTCAATGTAGAATACTAACTTTTCTATATTGTCTCGGGTCTGAGTGTTTGTGGTACCGTCGTTGTTTCTGATTTCCATAACACAAATGATTTAGTTACTTTAGTTATTTAGTTGTTAGAGCAACGTATGTCATGTTGTCTAGTATTTATGTATTTCCCAAGGAGCACACTTTACACGCCTTAAAACTATTATATCTATAAACAGACTTAATACGGTATCGATTTAGATAATAGTTCTCTATAAATGGTTTTACAAAAAAGAAATTGTTCTTATAGACTTATTTCACTCAAGTCAAAATTTTAACGCCTTCTTAATACCAAACAACTTAATTAAGTGTAATCTCTCTTACGATTTACTCTTATAGTCCTTATTTTAAGTTCATCTGTAGAACAACTGATTATTTTTAGTAAAATTGTTCTATACACATCCAGTAAACTCTATTAATACTCTAAAAAACTAGTGTTCTTAAGTTTAATATATTTAATTTATAGACGTTCTGTAGTGTTTGTACTTATTGACAAACATTTTATAGCGCGTCTTCAGTAGATTTTATTTATAAAAATACTACAATTAGGGTTTTTACTCTATTGACCGTTGTAAGAGTTCATGCAAAATGGATAAAGTAAAGAATATTAAAAGATCTGGTGGAGGTGCTGACCCTTGGATATTAAGTCACATCATTCGATACAATCAGCGTTGCCAATACCAATTGTTCAAAATCTCCAAAAATCACGGTTAAAATCCTCAAATTTGGGGACAGCAAAGTTCATGTTCCCCACAAATTCCCCGCATCTCGAATTTTCATTATTTATTAGAAATACATCGCTTAAAAATATAATAAAGAATTAAGAAACTCAAAATGTAATAATCTATTACGTTTGCTGTGAATGTAAACAGAACGTAAAAAGTAAAACTAATTATAAAATTAGATGACCTTAAATCGTTTATTTATTTTAATAATAATAATAATAACGTACACACTCAACATAACCCCGCACTAGGGAAACCCTGTGTCGCGGGTGCCATGGACACACACGTAGACAACCACAAGGTACACCCATTACATACCCAACCCCACACTCACGAGAGAAATAAATGTAGGCCATACAAATATTTCTTCCGACCCGGGAATCGAACCTGGGACCTGGTAACCGTTCGGCCACTGAGGCAGTTACATTAATTATAATATTAATTAGGTTGAACATTAATCTGTAATCAATCTGAACAAAAAATAATTTTTCTTTGCCTTACAAAACTAAGTAAATTGATTATTTGTTGTGCATTTGGTGACACTATGTTAACGTTAGAAATAATCAATGAGTTTCGACCTATATTTAATGTTTAAAGTTGGCGAGTGGTAAGTTGTGGTGTGGAAGTACCAACTGCTCGGCTTTGTTTCTCAACAGCTGATTTCGATTTGCTTCATACCGGGGACCGGCCTAAGCGGGAGAAAGAATCGCAAACTCAACACGCACCGACTGGTAATTTTACATTTCAGAACCAAGTGCTCTAATTAATTCTATTTAAGCTGCTTGTTAATAATGCGAGGGATGTGCGATGTTGAAAAACACGTCGATATAGTCCATCACAGTGTTTCTAACGATCAAACAGCGATGCGTCAGCAATTGATAGATTAAACAAAATGATAAAATGTTAGAATCCCCACATTTTCCTTACATAGCGCCAATCCCCACAAAATCCCCAATCAATTTGAAACTCACCACAATTTGGGGAATTCCCCACAAATTGGCAACGCTGGATACAATAGTCGTAATTCGCGCTCTGGCCGGTCATGGCATCATTTGTTTGTTGACAAATAAATAAACATTGTGAAGTAATTCCTTGTTCTGAAATGATAAAAACAATTGAAATGAGCGCGTAAACTACTGTACTTCAATATTGTGTATGTGTATTGTGCCGCCTATCAATAGAATACAGTGAAATCATTGTGTGAAATGTGGTTGGCGTGAAGAAATAACCTCAATTTTGTAATGAAAATTTTATTTCTTCCAACATAAGTTAGGTATGTCATTAAAATATCCCTTATATTTATATGATAGGGAATTTATCCGCCTTTCTAGTCATATATAACACATTCCATATAATTATACAGAATAACGTTTTTTTGCGACAAATTGGATTTTTTCAATTGTTTTTTTGACCTAGTGTTTTGAAAAGTTTTTTATTGCATAATACGCTCACTATTTCCTATAACTTTATAAAGGTTTTGTAGTACTGTCAAAAGAAAAAATCGCTTAGAAACATCGCGTTTTGTAGACAATCATAAAAACTTCATAGGAGTGAAAGTTCTTCTACAAGATCAACTACACTAAAGCAAGTAAAAATAATCTTTTCGTATTCTAAAGTTTTTCTAAAAATAAAGCTATAGACAAAATGCTCCCAACTGTGTTTTGAAAAAAGCTTTAAATTCTTATCGCCATTTTTATTTTTAAAGAATGACTATGAAGTAGCCGTAGTAGTTTAAAAAGTAAATCTAAGTTGAAATTAGCTTGAAGAAGCCTAGAACTTCTTGGAAATGGTTTGTTTTGTGAGTTATTTTGTATATTTAAGCTTTCTATAAATATTTAAAACCGAAAATCGATAACTGTATTATTATTAGGTTTATATTTTATACATAAATATTTAAAATTTAGCGAGCGCATTACTTTTATGGCAGGTTTTACATCACTTTTCACAATGTATTTAAAGACGCACGTCAATTTGCGCTTACTAACCTATTAAACATTGCGCGAAAAAGTCAGAAATATTATATCTAATTTCGCCATGTTGCAATTTTGATAGTTTTGTAAGCCATTAAACTTGAAATCTATTAGTATTAAGAGAATTGCGTCTTATATTTGTAACGCTAGTATTTTGTTTTTAAAATAGCATTACTAAGAAAACTATTATAGACTATAAATTGTCTAAAAACTGTCTACAAGACTAAATAAAAACTGCAAATGGTCTTGTAGCATTCTAGAAGGGTTGCTTGAGAAAAAAGATAAGAATCACTCTTAACACTACCTACGGATGGTTTCTCAAAACACTCTTGTGATCTAGTAATAAAGTTATGCCCACTTTTACTTTAAATTATCTAGAAACATTCTTCGAGATATCTTGAGGGAATTTGAACTTTTAAAATATTCAATCGAAATAAATTCTTTAGATATGGGTGTGCTGCTTGGGTTATTTGTTTATGGTGGGAAAACATTGTGCTATTCAATAAACTTAATATTTTAATTACGTTTAAGTTACACAAATGAAGTGTTTTAAGAGGCGATTTATCTGATACTTAACAATCAAATTGAAATCGTAAAGATATCTCTTGTGATTCTTTAGTAATTCATATCGAGTCTTCAGTTGTTCTTTAAGACATATTTCCAAACACTTGCTCTCTGCCTATGAATACAGGCTATGCTTTCTCAATAAATAAAAAAAGAACATCAAATAGCGGCCGATGTAACCAGTTTAATCCAACCGGCCAGACATACCGACGCCGCGGTAACTTTGTAGCGGCGGCAAGATTTCAAACATTGTCAGATTACTTGAGCTTTTTGCGTTGGTATTATCGGCGTTTGTTAATCTATAAGATTAATAGCTATTATTAGTATTTTACTTTGTAGGTATTATGAGGTAAAAAAAGTGAAATGCGCTCTCTGTAAGGAGAAGAAGTGGTAGTTGTAACAGGTAATGTCATAATTATTATTTATTTAATAATTTTTTTTCTGAGTGTTCGATCTTTGTATTAATAATTATAACAAACTAGTGGAGTAATTTCACAAAAAATAATTAAATATCAATTCAATAAAAATTTAATTAATACAGTGAATAGCGACATCTCTCGCCAGGACTGGTAGCTGTAAAGGTACTAACTGGGTGATAAATCTGTCATAGATTTCTCATAGATGGCGCTACGACTAAAAAGTCGTTGAAAAACCAAATACAAAGACACGACCCAAGCACATAGAAAAATTCGTGAAGTCCGTTGGTTCGTTCCGTGGCTTAGTTAGTATAGCGTCTGGCACGGTATGCAAGAGGACGTCGGTTCGAATCCGACCGGATCGAAGGAATTTTTTCTGAGTGTTCGATCTTTGTATTATTAATTATAACAAACTAGTGGAGTAATTTCACAAAAAATAATTGAATATCAATTCAATAAAAATTTAATTATTATTTTAAGATTATTTTTATTAATTTATTTTCAATAATGTGATAACCTGACGCAAGATAAACATTCATTAGGTACAGTTAGTGAATTACATATTAAAATAAAATGTAACTTGCAATATTAAAGAGAGAGAAAATTTCAATAGCAGTAGAGCTCCTTGTGAAAGAGTTCGTCCATCGTCCAGGGAACTACAACCACCTTACCTATTTCTACCGCCAAGCAGTAATGTCATTTGAACGTTAAGGGTGCTGGTGAAATTACAGGCACATGGGAATTGTCAACTTATGTCTCAGGGTGACGGGTGTAGCAGCAGTGCCCACCAGATATTTGCGATTTAAAGCTCTGAGTGGCACTCAGTCGCAAGAATTATGCGTCCCGTCACTAGAAATTACAAAAAATAGAGAAAAAGCATATTTTCGAAAAATAACCAATATGGGTATTACTTCTACAAAAACAACTTAATTATATGATCTACAATAAAAGACAATAAAACAAAAAATATATATTACGTTTACAAAATATTAGTTTGCATCTAAATATACACGTATGTGAAACTATATAAATATAATCAGCTCTTATAACTTAATATTTTTATAAAATTTAACCTGTACTTACCTGCGCTTATTATAACAAAGATAATTTTAATATAATAAAAGATTAAGGAAAAGGAGAATAAAAGATAACAAGCCCCTTATCCAAAAGGCACTTTTATAATGAGCAAACAAACGCCGTTTCATCAAGTTTCAATACAGAAATCAGTAAAGAAATGATCAACCTCATTGTCAGGCCTCGAGTGCGTTCGGAAGCCTCCACTCATTGTCGCGCTGCAAAACCGCTGCATCATTTTAATCAAACTTAAAGTTATTTATCATTCCCTCCCTCTTAGAAATCATTTTTAAAATAAACACAAAGAATGTTGGGAGAATGCGTTACAAAAATATTTAAAGGATTTAAAGCAGTCGTTTTTAACAGGTGTACGATTCTTGGTGTTCCCACTTTTTCGAAGTCACTGCTTGCAGAACGTCGTACACGCCTTTCTACTTAATCTTTACTATATACTTTATGATGTATCTCATAAGGTACATTGTTGTTTGATTTTTAGGTATAATTTATTACTTTTAAAGCGTACTAGGGTTGTCGAAACCAAGGCTTCTCAATGAACTTTTTTTTTGCTGTCTACTTAATACCATTTTGTTTTTATTTGTTAGGTACATATGTTTTATTTTTTCTATAAGGATGCCGCATTCCATTTGATTATTACACTATCTATAGTTTTGTCGATCGTATCTTAATAAAGAGGCTGTTTTGAAGTTTCTTAATAGACTTTTTCTCTTTTTTTCTTTTCGTGGTAATTAAAAGTGTTCGCTCAGTGATTTTTTTTGTTTGATCATTATCTACGTATTGATGCTTTTGTTATCAATTGACTTCTAATGTTGAGGTTAATTTTGTAATGTTATTCATGATTTAGAAACTATGTCAAGAATTCTTATGATAATAATGTTCATAACTGTAGTTCATATGAACCACTGACTAACCACATAATATATGAGAACGTTTAATTTGAAAAAAGAATTACTTAAATCGTCTTTTAAATTCGAATAAACATTCTGGTATGTGGCCAGTGTTCATATGAAAGTAGTTAACATGATTCAATCTTTTTGTAAATTTGACCATGCCGTGGTGTTATTTTTTAAAAATAATATTATGATAAACTACACGCCTGTCCCTAACAGTTGCAGTGCCATTTAGAGCTTAAAATCGCAAAGATGTTAGGGGCACTGCCACTGCGCCTGTCGCCCTGAGACGCATTACTGCTTGGCGACAGAAATAGATAAGGTGGCATTCTTCCCAGGACGAACTCTTTCACAAGGAGCTCTATTCCTATTGAACTATACGTACCACTGGTATGCTTTTAGCTTGGTCCTTCTCGTCGATATCGATAGAGTTGAATTGATCTTTAATATGAAGGGGAACATGTTGTTGACTGTAGATTCTAGCGGGTCGCATCTCTCTCTAAATGCTTTCAAGTTAATTTGAAAATGGTATTCCAATGTATTATTTCTATTATTACTTATTGGCGTTATAATGTAAACTGCTTCCGTTGCCAAACGTTTATCATGCTGGTCTGCCACGCAGACGTCTCGGGTTCGACTCCTGGGAGAAATATTTATATTTTTTTGCCTACATTTATTTTTCTGGTGAGTTTTGGTGTAATTTGTAGTTGTCTATATTTGCATCCATTGCCCGCGATAAAGGGCTTTTTATTTTTTTTTTATAATACCAGGTGACGGGATGGACAAATCGTGCGCCTGGTGGTAAGCGACACGCCTATCCATAGCAGTTGCAGTGCCACTCAGAGCTTTAAATCGCAAAGATCTTAGAGCCACTGCAACTACGCCCGTCACCTTGAGACACAAGTTGACAAGTCCCATGTGCCTGTAATTTCACCACCACAAATTTTCCTTCAAAACCGGAACGCAGTAATGCTCACATTACTGCTTGGCTGGGAGTACCTCCCTGGACGAACTCTTTCACAAGGAGCTTTACTGCTACGAAACTAGGATTTTCCTAGTGCGGTGCTATGGGTGCGTACGGTATAATTATTAGTACTGTAATGAGGTTGATACGTTCTTAAGTATCATAGGAATGAACCGGATCAACAAAAATGTATAATAGATACTGAATCACTACACATAACACTTACTCATTTATTTACTTACCCTGACGTAGCAAGCCAAAGCGGATCTAAGACTCCGTAACTATAAAACTCTATTGCGTTGTTATTCCTCAGCTTGGAGCTCACAGGTATTCTCCACTTTCTCTGTTTAAATTCTACTGGAACATATGATAATAAAGTTAAAAAATATGACCACCAATTGCCTGAGATTGCATCCTACAGAATATCCATATACAATCTGGTCTCGTAGGAGATGGTGTAAGTTCTCGACATTGGCAACAATAGGAGTAGGGTACAGTAGTATGTTTTAGAAGGCAGTTGAACACAATTGTGAGTGCATTAAAAAAAATCGTTTACTATTTTCAAATAAACCAAGTAATGGCTGTTCAAAAAGTGAAACTAAACTTACGCTTTGTCGGTGTCCTAAAAAAGCACTCATCATACCCAAAAATCATATTTTACCGCATTCACGACTTTAACGCCGGATTCATTGATCATTGATCAATATTACAGATCCGTCGGTGCTTTTGCGCAAAGGAACTCATGCGCACGTAAGTGGGGTAGTTTTCAAATATGGAATGTTTATAATAGTATCGGGATATGATATGTTATATCCGTTAAGAATTATGATTCGAGTGTCGGTGCCTTTTCTAAATGTAATTGTTTACTTCCGGATCATTTTGCCTGTAAACGTTTTTGTTATATTATAATCTTTTGTCGAAATATATCACTACTTTAAAGTTAAATGGGTACAGTGGAGCACACCAAGAATTTGTAATTTTTTTTGTCAAAAACTGTCCTTATAATATTTACGATACAAGCCAATCGTCGTTGATACCTACATCTATGTATGTTAGACCATATTTTCCCAAAGTGGTCCCTACAGTGAGCGCTGAAGAGTCCTAAGACCTCGGAAGCAATTGGGGGGCGTTGATGCTGTCTATAGAGTGCATTTGAAAAAATAACTTAAATTATGTATCTATATAATTTTTGTTTCTTGTGATTTTTTGTGTTACGTTAATATAAAAAATACTTGTTTTATTTTTTTATGGTGGTGGACGTTCAAACTTTTTTTTGCTTAAATAGGCGATTTTGGAAGTTTGGGAACCTGTGTGTTAGACCAATCATAAGCATTTTTAGGGCGCTAGTGAAACAATAGACTTGTCAACTTATGTCTCTGGGTGTCAGGCGCAGAGGCAGTGCCCTCAAATCGTCGCGATTTAAAGCTTCGAGTGGCTGCAACCTTTAACCTGCAACTGTTATGGACAGGCGTGTAGCTTACCTTCAGGCGCACTTGATATACTTGATATAATAAAAAAAAAAATTAAAAACCATTATTAACGTAGCATAATAATTTGATTGGTCTTTGTGGCGTAGGCCGAGAGCGAAAACAAAAAAGATTTGCTAAATGTTCTTAATGTTTTAAATATGTTCTTATCTCATATGTATATATATATAAGAACCTCACAATCATCACGCCTATCCTCCAATAGGACATGCATTAATCGGCAAACCGTACAGAGAAGTATCTAAACGTGTCAACGGTCAATCTAAAAAGTCATAAACTAATACTAATAAAATAATAGTAATCCTCGACTAATTATCATGAAAATTATCAAAAAAAAATGGTAAATTTTTATTGAATGTGTTTACAGAAAGGGTCACCATCATGATATTCAATTATTTTTTGTGAAATTACTCCAATAGTTTGTTATGGCTAGTCGTTGAAAACCAAATACAAAGATCCGACAACAAGCACACAGAAAAATTCTTTTATTTCGAACCCTGGTTTCCCAATACTATACTTATTACCGTTTATTATACATATAGTCTTTTTTTAACATATCCTCCGTCAATGATATCACATACCTAAAGTACAATAAAACAGATCACCCAAACATTTACAATCATCCCAAGTTACTTCTAAATCATTAACCATAGCTCATATGTACAAAACGGTAACGCTTACTAACGGTCCATTAACCATATCAAATCGCAAGTTTGCACAACAATTGTTACAATCGTTCTCTTTACACGAATCTCTATTTTTTCGCTCGATTTTTAACGCATTTATAGCGGCCATTATCCCATATAAACCATAAACAATTCTCAACTTTACTTCGTCAGTTTTTGATGTTATTTTAGGTTGTTACAAAATACCGACGATCAATAAAATTATAGGTAATGTTTCATACTTGAAAGTATTTTTGTTGTATGTGTTGTGTTCTGGTGTGGAAATTTAATTAGTTCTGTGCAGATGTCCCTGAATAGTAAATTTAATAGATTTTCTAATAAATCATTGATATAGGCATTTAAGAACATTTTTCACAATGATTCAAAATGTCTTTATTTCATAAGGTTTCTTTTTAATATCAAGTGACGGGACGAACAACTCGTGCGCCTGATGGTAAGCGACACGCCTGACCATAACAGTTGCAGTGCCACCCAAAACTTTAAATCACAAAGATCTGAGGGTCATTGCCGATGTGCCCCTCACCCTGAGATATAAGTTGACAAGTCCCATGTGCCTGTCATTTCACCAGCACCCGTATCCTTCAAAACCGGAACGCAGTAATGCCTGACAGTACTGCTTGGCGGCAGAAATAGGTAAGATAGCAGTACATCCCTGGACGAACTCTGTCACAAGAAGCTCTACTGCTACTAAATGGAGGTCGTTGTGAAAGATAAGCAATTAATTACTTGAAATCGTAAACTCTATTTACCCATTCGTTAAGTAGATACCTCTGAGAAGAATTTATAAAAAATGCTAGGGGTTGCTCTTTGTGGCAAAGCTCTTTGTCTTCTACGGTATTTGTTATTAAATATATTTTATTAGACATACTTAAACGAATGAGTAACATGCATTTTTATTACCCAAGTTACATGGAAGTGAATGGGAGGAATTTTGTATGAAGTGAATGGAGTCTCATTTCTTCAGCAATATGTGCGGTATTAGCTTATAGACAGAATGTTGAACAGTCTAGAAAAAGAGCGTTGTAGTATGAAAGATGTTTTAGTGACCACGATATAGAGAGGGATGCTTCTATAGTTTAGTAACGTAGAATGTTGGTAAATTGACTGCACAAATTTATAGAGCAAATGTGGATGGAGGCGTGCGATGAATTAGACCTCGGCGTACATTATCTTAATCAGATTAGGGATGTTCATAAAAAGGATGGGTTAAAAGTATCTAGAATAAACGGAAATGTATGAAGAGACTGATGGGAAAGGAGGAGGCGAAGGAGGATTATCAGGAGTGAGGTCTATAATCTGTGCCTATATATATTAGAGACCCCCACACCAGCGTCTTTCGAGCGTTAGCGTCTTGCCATAACACGCACAGCGTCGACGACGACGTCCACACAGCGGCGACTCAACGCAGTATCCCTAACTAATTTTTGTGGGCGCAACGCCAGCACCGAGCGACTGGTAAATAAAGTCGGGTATACGCCACGCTGACATTGTGTCGCGGTCGCGCGGACGTCGTGTCGACGTTATGCGTGTGTTGGTACGTCTTGCCACTAACGAAAAACGGAGGTCTCTAATAACCAATAATTTAATACTGTCTAATAAAAACTAAAAATTTAATACTGTTATGGAAGAGCGGGGTTTCCTGGCACAGGCATTATATGCTTAAACGGAGACTCCTCCCACTAGAAAGTAGACTAAAGTGTGTTAAGATAATAAATTATTATTATTATTATTGTCTTTATTCTTCTCCGCTTGTTAGCTGGTTTGAAACGCATTTACGGACCGAAGTCAAGTAAATGCAGTATGGCGTGTATCTTTATTATTATTATTACAACGCACACACGCACATCCCCGCACTAGGGAAATCCTATGTCGCGGGTGCCATGGACAAGACATAAACAATCACAAATTACACCCAAACTCATGAGAGAAATAAATGTAGACCTTACAAATATTTTTCCCGGCCCGGGAATAGAACCTGGGACTTCTGCGTGGCAGTGCAGCATGGTAACCGTTCGGCCACGGAAGCAGTTCAAGTAGGTATGTATTTATGTATGCATAAAGTTTTGTGTCACGATTGTTTTAAACGGTATCGGTATTTAGTGTAAAGAGAGATGATGTTGTGACATTTTTAAGTAAATATTATATTTGTCCATATTTTTTTCTCATGTCCACAGTTTTAGGTATGTAGCTAGAGCATCAAAACAAAAACACGATCCACCATCTTGTTCGATTACCGGACATAAGGGTGACACTATCGAAACCCTTTGAGCCCCTTTTCGAACGTTAATGCCGTGACAAATGCCAAATTTATGCGCCTGCGGTGGCTGCGCGACCCCCGCTGCGCGTGCGCTGGCCTCTTTAAGACTTGTGTATACATATTGACTATGGGAATTCGTGGTACCTAAATGCCAAGTTTCTTTTAGTGCGTCTTGCATAATAAAATGTGAAGTGAGACAGTGCACTTATAGCTTCTTCCAATTTTTACTCTATGGCTGAGAAACACGAGGCAAGGAAAAAATTTCAAAATCTTTTTTCTATGTTTTGAATTACTACAAAGTTCAGTTGTTAATTTACAAGATGATAGGTGAGGTTTATGTAGACACGCCGTAATCCTCTGTAGCTGAATCTTAGACCCATTTGACACTTTGTTTGTATTCTTCTTCTTCTTAATGTGCCACTTATCTACGACCATCGTGGCTATTCTCATTATTGAAGCTGCCGCACGAAAGAGGGAATGTGTGCTAAGGCGGAACCAGTCTCTCAGATTCTTCAACCACGAGGTTTTTCTCTTACATTATTGGTTGAAGAATTCGGTATCTATTTCCCCTCATTACGTGGCCAAAATACTGTAGCTTCCTTTCCTTTACAATTCTGAGTATTTTCAACTTTTTTGTTTGTATTATTAATTTGTAATTTCTTGGTAAGTAAACCATTGTTTTCCCGATCAAATATCACGTATGCTTTCTTTTAAATCAGTACAGATATAGAGAACAAAAAAAAATTAATTCCTAGTGTGTAATAATCGCTTAAGAATATTTAAGAAATTTAGATTTTTCTTGAGTTCGCTTTTGGATATCAGCTTATTTTCAAGTGGAGTCTAGACCGATAATTATATTACATTTGGAATGCAGTATATAATACATATGCAAATAACAATTTTAAAATCCGTTCTATAAGGCAGTAGATATGACTAAGGTGTTGATGATATACACTGTTAGTCGGGTATCTACTTCAAATTAATTTCGAATTTTAGAAGAGAAAGAGATAATTTCTTATAAACACACACAACAACATCAAATAATATAATAAAAATACAAATTAGAGGTTTAAAAGAAACAGTGAAAACAAACTTAAAAATTTTTTTTTAATTATTTATTCGATTTGATAATTTTTATCTCCAATGTGCGAGGACCCTTACAAAATTATATCCAAATAAAAATTTTAAAATTGTATCCAATAATAAATCATATATTTGTTACAGGTACAGGTAGGTTCAATCGTAGTGATGTCATTTTCGCAAAACAGTAGCCTTGGTGCCCCATAATGATATTTATCTTGACATGGTAAGTATAATAAACATGCTACTTTCATTTAATGGTTTTCCAGACTAAATGCCATTGGGCATTCTCTACCAATCCACATAGACGGCTGGGTTCATAAATATCAAGTGCCGGCTAAGATTATTAATAATAAAACAATGATAATGTGCCCAATAACCCCACGTGGACTCAAACTAGGGAATTCCCAGTATTATTATTACCAGAGCAACGGAAATTACTCCGGGTTTCTAACTTACCATGAACTCTTACAGTTTAGAACCTAAAATGAATCTTTGTGAGATAGCGCTACATGAAGTGTATATCACCATTCCGCGTTTTTGTCGTTACGAACCTATACTGATCTGTAATAAAGTACATGGTAAGGCCCCAGAATCATTTAGAAAAGTTGAATGTCTTAATTAACGGTCTATGCTAATTTATTTAATGAAATTACCTGAGATCGTAGCTCCTGTCAGGGAAATTTCTAGTTGAAAATCAGTGCTATGTAAACCAAGTCTGCACGGCATATACGTTTAGAAAGCAGAATATATAACTTATAGCATTTTGTTTTAGTTAGGTACTATTGATATATTAACTGCCTCCGTGGCCGAACGGTTACCATGCCACGCAGAGGTCATAGGTTCGCTTCCCGGGCCAGGGAGTAATATTTCTATGGCCTACATTTATTTCTCTCGTGAGTTTGGGTGTAATTTGTGGTTGTGTATGTGTGTGTCCATGGCACCTGCGAAACAGGGATTTCCCTAGTGCGGGGCTATGTTGAGTGTGTGCGTTATTATTATTATTATTTTCTTTATTTTTCTCAGCTTGCGAGCTGGTTTGAACCACCTTGCGGACCGAAATAAAAAAATGCAGCATGTCTATGTGGACGGTGGTGGTGGTGCGTAACAAAAGCTTACTTCGTCCTTCCTTACCTATTATTATTATCATATGTAACATTTTCTTTTGTATGTTGTGTGTATTTTTTTGTGTGTGTGGCAACTAAACGGAATTTGAATTTGGAATTTGGAAGTTTCCCAAATTGGTACTACCAGGAGTAGAACCCGGGATCTCTGCATCTAGCGCCCACAGTGCAAACCATTGCTCCGCCAAGATCGTCAATGGATTAGAGTATTTTGTGTACATTTGTAATAATCATAAAATCATTATCATCAGCCTATTTATACGTCCACTGTTGGGCACGGGTTCCTCTAACCCTCTGGTTTGGGTCATAGTCCGCAATACTGGGACTTCACACGTCTTCCAAAGGTTATTAACCTACTTCAACATACATACAGAATTCATCGCGCAGATTTTTGTAGCAGTAGAGCTCCTTGTGAAAGAGTTCGTCCAGGGAAGTACTGCCACCTTACCTATTTCTGCCGCCAAGCAGTAATGTCATCATTACCGCGCTCCGGTGTTGAAGGGTAAGGGTGCTGGTGAAATTACAGGCACATGGGACTTGCCAACTAATGCCGCTGGGTGACGGGCGCAGTGCCCCTTATATCTTTGTGATTGAAAGCTCTGAGTGGCACTGCAACTATTATGGATACTGTACGTGTCCCATACCATCAGGAGTACGACTTATCCGTCACTAGGTATCATAGAAAAGCTTTCTTTCCTTTCCCTGTTGGCTAGAGATCTTGCTACTAAACCTTCATAAAATATGTACGCGGCTTGGAAATTTATATCATAGGTACACGCTGCAGGATTCGAACCGTCTATGTCTCAATTTAGAAGCAAACGTTCTCCCAATAAGCTACCGCCGCTCTTATAATAATAATATAATCGATAATTCGTAATCGAGTAGCGAATTATACCTCAAAAATAATACAAGACCAACACAGCGGGTTTTAAATCACTTTTAACTTCTAAAAACAAAATAAATTGTACATTTCTGTTGACATCTTTTAAACAAACTTTAATTTACGGTCACTTAAACCAATTTTAACTTTACATCAGCTGGATAAACAACATTTTAGATCTGAAAAATTAAAGTTGTTAATTTGCAAAACCCAGTGGTCACATTTCAAAGTAATTCCGAAGCTTAATTTAATTTGTATTTTGATTAATAAAAGGCAGCCGCTGTGACGTTTTTCCAATAACATTTTTGACACCTTATTTATGGGATACACCAATTTGTATGGGATTTTCCTAGTTCTTACATTATTGTCATGGAAATGTAGAATGCGATTTAAATTTAAAGAACCCAAAAAAAGATATACATCTCCATATTGACCATGAAGTATCAACAACTACTGTCTCATCATTAATCTATTGTACGTTCCACTGCTGGGCACCTCCCCTAAGAAGATAATTTAGGACATAGTCCGCAATACTATCCCAATGCCGGTTTGGTACTTTCCACGAAAATCTTCTTCGACTGTTATCACTATGTTTTCCTTTAGCTACAAATATTCTACTTCATCTTTTTCTTATTTTTTAGTACCTTGTTCTTTGTACCTTGTTTTGTTTTCATTTGTGTCTACACGAGAGGAGGTGGATTTATTTTCAAATATATAATTTTCATCATTACTGCTGTCTGTGAGAGACGAAGCGCGTTTATCTAAAACAAAACACACAGTTGCAACATCACAGGACAATACAAAGCATAGCCTATAAAGCTGCTATAGTTCATTTCATATAGCATGGGTACGGTGACATTTGAGATTTGTTGTTTCTAGAGATGTACTAATATAAAATCGAATAAAAAAAATTTTTTTTAAGTATCTTATCGAGATAATTTGTAACGAGAAAGAGAGTCGATTTAGAGACAATAAATTAAGAACAGATAATTAATAAAATAAAAAGGTTTAAATTACCATGTTATTCAGTACCCAAAACATACACAATACATAAAAAATCAACAACAACTAAATAAAAAGTCTACAACAAACCTTAAAATCAATAGCAACGAAACGAAGTTTGCACAATTACCTACTCCAAAAACTACACGCGAAACTAAAAATAAAAGAAAACTACCCGCATACCAGGTGCACGCACGCGTGACACACACAGGTGACGCGAGATACACAATAGCCGATTCAGTTTAGCGACTCTATGGTGTAAATCTCTATGGATAAATATTCCGTTTTGCGCATCAAGTAGTTGGGGCTTATTATTTTTATCTTAATCATTATATTTTCTGACTACTTAATATACTGTCATTTTTAAATTACAACTGCAACAAATATAGTTTGTTTTTGGTATATTATAACAAACTTATATTTCTTTTCGTAACCTGGTTGAGAGATTAATTAAAAATAGTATGCGTGCTACGTAATACATGAAAAAGTAGTTAGTATTTGAAAAAGCAGGAACAGAAAAGCCAGAAACTGATTTGCTTGCGTTTCCGAACATGTTTTCAGGTCAAATTATATTATGATTAATATAATATTAATACTAACATTATATTCGTATACACAAATATAATCAACATTTACTTAGTTTTAAAAAAAGTATCTAAATTTTATTTTTAAAGCTTATTTGTCTTAGTTTTGAGGCCCAACATAAAATTATCAAAGCTAATTTATAGAAATCAAACATTTTTGCGTAGCTCTCAGAACAGTTTAAAATGTCCATTAATTTTATTTATTTTATATCTCAGAGAAAAAGGATCAAGTATTAAAAAAAATTGACCGTTTAGATTTGTTTTGCCTGCTGCTTTTGCAAATTTAAAATGATCGCGGCTAAAAACTAAGTTTCTTTTGTACTTATTTGAATTATAACAACCAAAAATATGATTAAAAAAATATGGAGTAGTGTACCGGGTTCGATTCCCTAGTAGCAAGTCGATTGAGTGCGTTCAGTCTGCATAAAATGGAAAGGGCAACTGAACACGAAAATTGCCGAAAGGTATTGCTTTATTTATATTTTATTTATTTTATTATAGACGAGTAACTTTCTCTGGTATGTGTACACCACACAGTGTTGAAATTTGTTTCACTCGTTTTAACACTAATTCAGTCTTTTGTCGCCAGTTGTCGAGCTTGTTTCTGAAGGCTCTGACAGAGACAGCAGAAACAACATCTTCCGGTAGAAAATTCTTAAAGAGTTCCCAGTGATCACGTGATGGTTGGAAGATTTTTCTTTTAAAGAGATTTTGTACGTCTGGTAGATTGTACTGGAACATCATCATTTTGTCTTGCCTCCAGAGTAGTGTAGTACGCGTGGTCTCTTCTTATAGAATTCGCGACGATGAGCCTGTGATATTTTAGTTGCCTTCCTCTGAACGTGTTTCGATTAGCAGTAGAGCTAATTGTGAAAGTGTTCGCCCTGGGAAGTACTGCCACCGTGCCTATTTCTGCTGCCAAGCAATAATCTGAGCATTACAGCGTTCCGGTTTGGAATGGTAAGGGTGCTGGTGAAATTACAGAAACATGGGACTTGTCAACTTATGTCTCAGGGTGTGTGGCAGTGCCCCTGTGGTGTCGTTTACCACCAGACGCACGACGTCCCTTTTTATGTCAGATTCAAGTCTTTTTGGAAATAAGAGCTCCGGATTTAATATCCATATTCCAGTAATGGCCATATATATATTATGTATATTACAAAAATGGTTGTACTGTATAACGCTGTTGTTCCGCTAGTACCACTGTAATATTCCTTCAATCCGTCACACCGTCTTTAATATTACTTAAAACGAGCAAAGTCACGGCAACCTATCCCATCGTTTGACTCTCCGAAGCCCGGACGGAAGCCATTTTGGAATGTTAATTGAAGCGATCGTAATCGTAATGAGAATCGTAATAAGTCATTGTGGAATAACGCGATCGCATTATCGCCAGTATGCTCCCGGCCTTACGTTTTGTACAATAGGTAGCACAATGCAGTATACGGTATGGTTTTTCGATATTGCAATTTCAGACCGTATGTTAACGACGCAAGGTTATATTTTTATTGTGGAATTTTATCAGCTGGTTATATTAAACCTTTGGCCGACTGTATGGGAACGTGTGAGACAATACGGTTTTTTTAACGGATTAATGTACAGGACATTGTTCTGTAGTTGTTTTGAAGGTCACATACTTCAATCTTAATTTTATGATTGTGTTTTTTATATCTTTCAATCAATTGTCTATATCATCCCGTAGATGAATTTAAAAAAATATTTGTTAGACAAAAGTGTTATTATAATTAGATTCTCGCCTCTATCATGATCTAAAGATAAATTTAGATTTTCTATAAAATGAGACAGGTAGGCGGTATTCCACGGCAAAGGCACAGTCAATCGGGTCAAAGATCCTGGTTCAAGGACGGGTGCACCATGCGTACCGTACCTAGTTTTTTGTTCTTATTCTGCCGCCGTTAGTTGAATGTGATATTAAAAAAAATTTTACATATCATATAATAATAATTAACAACTGACGTAATCAATAACAGAAGGCCGATCTGTCACTATTCTTTTTTTTCCTAGGTAGATAAGGTATGAATTTACCGCAAGAGAAAAGTAAGTATTTTTAAATTTTATTTCTTCAAACATTATTTTCTAGGTATTGAGTTTTTGTCACATGGGCCCTTTTAACTTATTTACTTTTTTTTATTTTATACTTTATTTTACTTTATACTTTTAACGTATTATTATATTGAAGTATATTTTTACATTTTCATTTCACTTTTTATGCGTTGTGTTTGTTCTTAAATGTCTAAAACATTTAAGAACAAAGTTCTTAAATGTTTTAGATTTCGGAACTCGGTTTTGTTTAAATGTTGATTTTTTTTCTATTCGTTTAATTACTTAGATGTAAGTAAGTACACGTTACCAGAAACGTTGAATCCTTATCAGTCCCAAAAGATTTTTTATTTACAAGCTTAGATTACTGCTAACCCCGCCTTTTATTTTTTAGGCCCTTGTTTTATGAAAACCTTTTTTGTTTCCTATTCGTTGACCACTGCTAACCGCTTGCCTGCACGCGAGTATAACCTTTAAGGTGGTAAGGCGTCAACTTTGCCGATAGTACAGTCGCGAAACTTTCTTGACTTGACATTTTATTTTTTATTTTCCTCATTGATGTATGTCACCTTTGTCCGTATTACAATTGTTTTAGTTTTTTCATCAGAAGAAATGTCCTAGTTTTAAATACCTTAATAATATACGGAAATTATCTCCCAATTCAGTAAGTGTTTTAATAAGGGAGCAAAGGCTGCGGCCCGCCGTATTATCTATCCATATCAGTGCCTGAAATTATCCCGAACATCTGGCGACCGTTGTAGTTAAAGAAAAAGGATAGAATACTATTAGATCGTAAATTAGCGAGACAAAGAGTTACTCTAAGCGCAAATAAATTAAAAGAATATGTTAATAAAAAGGATATGTTGAGTATTTGTTCGAGAGTCGGCGAATTCAAGAAGTTGAGTATTTCGAGTTAGTTGCGGTTCAAAATAAATATTTCAATTCGTTGTTGGAGAGCGACAGTCGTGATGAATAGTACATAGAGCAGGAGAGCGATGTTGTCGATGAGTATGAGTCAACGTGGTATCATTTAGAGCAGTCAGTAAAAGAAATAACAGAGTCAGTAGAGCATTCCGTGTGTGGTACTGTCAAGTGTAAGCGCTGTGGGCCAGGAGATGGTTCAAACAGCTTCGGCAATGCGAAACGTTCTTTACGCTTACCGAAGCTGGAACTGCCCCGATTTAATGGGGATATCCAAAGATGGTTGGTTGCCTTTCTGGGCGCAGTTCAAGAAGATTGACTCGGACGAGACCATAGACAAGGAAGACAAGTTCCAATATTTGATCCAAAGTATGGATGTGGGAACAGGTCCACGAGAGCTAGTGGAAAGCTTCCCACCGTCAGCAAAAAATTATCATAAGGTTCTCGAACAATTGAAAGACCGATTCGCGAGAGATGACTTGCTGACGGAGTTTTACGTACGAGAACTGCTTCAATTAACTTTAAGGCAACCCAAAGGACCTGCCAGTTCTTCTCTGAGGTCATTATACGATAAGATCATGATACAAATTATGGCGTTAGAGTCGCTTGGCGTTACACAAGAAAAATATGCCGCTTTCTAGACTCCATTAGTTGAGTCGGCGTTGCCAACAGATATATTATGTGCGTGGAATCGATCTCAACTGCAAGCACAACCGGGGAGTCAAGTGACTAAGTTACTTCAGTTCGTAAAATTTGAAGTAGAATCTGAAGAAAGAATAAAGCTGACTCGTAGTAATCAAGGTAAAGACTATGAATTTACCTTTAGCAGCGTATTTTTCCACAGTAAGTAAGAGCAAAAACGTTAAAAATGTAAACCCAAAGGACAAAGATCAAACTGATAAGGTTAAAACTTCCATAACCGCTCACGCGATACATGCAGCTGTGGACGCAAGCCGCCGCAGAGCGTTGCGGGATTCATGCGTCACTGGAAGCATACCGTACCTAGAGGTACCGGTGACGATTTTATGCCGATTTATCGGATATCGAAGTTATAACAGGTAAAAGAACTAATATTAATTGCTATTTCGGTAACTACTCTAGCAAACCATAAAGTAAAAAATGTTTAATGCCTGTATCTGTCATTTTAATAGAATACACAACTTCAAAAATACGTCACGACAATCGTGTGAGTGTTATTGTTTGGGCTGGTGATTTCGGTGTTAATTTATTGAAAACATACCGTAAGTAGCGTTTTTTAAACTATACTTTAAGGAGTAATTTCATGGTAAACGTTAAAACCACTCAAACGGAGTATTATTATATTTATCCAAGCACATCAAAAATTTCATTAGTGCTTTTTAAGTGCAGGATTTGCGGTGTATTACTGCATTTTATTTGAGATGTTCATGTTGGTAGTACGGAGGGTATCTATTTAGCAATGCAGAATAATAATTTTTATTTGTAAAAACTTGTATTTAAACTGAATGCTTTTTTAATTTGCGAAACCAGATAGCCGCCATTTTACGGGAGGTTTATCCTATCCTTTAAGGGCCGTGTAGGTGAGGGTAGCGCATCGCGTGAGCGGTTGTGGTGTGACAAACTTTCTCACACAAATCGGAATGCAATTCTGTGACAAAAATGTCTTTAGAGGAACAACGTGATTTCTTGAAGCGGAAAAACGCATGCTATGTATGTTTAAAGGTCGGTCACATGGCAATGAAGTGCAGAAAACATGTAAAATGTATTGCTTGTGGAAGACGACACTTTCCTATCATATGTGAAAGTTTGTTTGGCCCAAAACAAGAGGTGTCGGAGAAACCGAAAGATGGACAAGCTATATTAAGTCAAGTGACGTCTTGTCAAAATACCGTATTACTACAAACATTGGTGGTTAATGTAATACATGGGAACAAAACGGTGACAGTACGAGCATTGTTACATTGAGCGGCTCAACGATCATTTATTAAGAGAAGTGTAGCGGAATATTTACAATTGAAAACTATTGCTCGAACAGAGATGAACCATATATTATTCGGTGGAGTAGTAACTCAAAGGAAAAACCATAAGTTGTATGAGTTAATTATTGAAAATATTGATGGTAGTAATCAAACTAAGATACAGGTCTTAGAACAAGATAGCATCTGTGGTCACTTACCTAAAGTTAAGTATATATAGCAACTTACTGTCAAAGTTGCAGCAAAGGGGTGTACACATTACTGACCATATGAATGATGTTAAAGAGATCAGTTTATTAATAGGTTCTGATTTTTTTAGGTAAATTCTGGATTGCGATGGGACGATCAGTACAAATTGATGATTTGCTGGCTATGGAGACAAAATTGGGTTGGACTATCCAGGGCTCTACAAATGAGGTATACCACTGTAGTACCGATGAACTGCAGGTAAGTGTACAGCTTTTTACATTTGATGTTGAGGACCTGTGGAAATTAGGATCTTCGAAAACGAAACGAAGACTAGCGCTGAGGCGGAAGTGTCAGAATTTTTTGAACAAACCATAACAGTTGATAATGAAGTGCGTTATGAAATACAATTTCCTTGGAAAGGTGCAAACAATTTTGATATTGCGAGGCGCAGACTCAAATCAACTACCAAAAAACTAGTTAAATTAGAATTATTAGATGATTACAATAAGGTGTTTGATGAATGGTTAGATAGTAACATAATTGAGGAAGTGGCCATTGATGATACATGTAGAAGTCACTACTTACCTCATCACGCGGTTGTTAAGGAGTCTAGTGCGATAACTAAATTAAGGCCTGTTTTTGATGCTTCAGCTGTCGGTAAGAATGGGTTATCACTAAATGACTGCTTAGAGAAGGAGAGCAACTTAATAGAACAGATACCAAGGCTATTGATAGATTTTAGGAAGGGGGCGATTGGTATCTATTATTTATTAGCAAAGATGAAGCTTCCCCAATCCCAAAACAGTTTTCTTTGCAAACGGATATTGTAGCTGATCTTGACTATGTTGACTCTTTTTATTTAGTAAACCTAAAAATGTGATTTAGTCTTTCCTCTTCTTCTTCTCGTATCGGTGGTATACACTTTAATACTTGCCATTTTGGTGAAAGGAAAGGATTTGTCAAGGAGAAAATGATACGTCGTGGGGGGACGCTCCTTTCGTTCAGCTAGCCCTCGCCATTAATTGACAAGAACAAGCTATATGCGCGTGGCCGTTGTTGGAAGTTGGTGTTAAAATATGTTAATTTAATTGCTACTTTATATCTAATTCTTCTCATTATTTTATTTAAATATAAACATCATCATCAAACCATTTACACGTCCTACTGCTGGAAACGGATTTCCTCTCGGGCGAGGGCTTACGTCATAGTCCGCCACACTGGCCCAATCTTCTTCTTCGTATCGTATCGATGGCATATACTTTAATGCTTGCCATCGTGGTGAATGATTTGTCAATCGGCGTAAGGTAGTCACCGATTGTTGCCCAGGATACGCCAGACGTCCAGAAAAGGAATGGTACGTCGGCGTCTTGCGGGGAGGCTTCAATCATGCACTCTAATGCGGATTGGGGACTTCAGAAGTTTTCCGAGAGTTGTGAACCGTCTTCGACGTGCAGATTCCATCACGACTTTTTCGTTCACCGAAAAGCTCATGGTAAATTTCAAATAAAATTTCGCACATAAATATCAAGAAACTCAAAGGTGCAAACCCGGATTCACACTTTTGCTTTAGAGCCGGTAGATATTTTTTTTTTATTGTGACTCGGCAAAATGACTGCACCGCGCCTGATGGAAAGTGCGAATACAGTCCAGAGACGAGAGTAACGGATGAAAAACACAAATATCTTCACTCCGTCACTATCATTTTGCCGGTCTGGCCAAATGCTTCTTCACACTACGTTTGAAGGACCCGATGTTATAGAGGGGAGGGAATACATGCGCCGGGATTTGGTTCCAAAATTTGATGGTTCGGCATAAAAACGAATTGCCAAACTTTTTAGTGCGGGACGGTATTGAACTGACCGTCCAACTGTGGCAACGCAGTCCGGCACGGGTGGTCCGCTGATGGAAAGGAGAGGAAGGGATAAGGTTGAATAACTCTTCAGAGCACTCACCGTGGTACAGGCGATAGAATACGCTAAGAGACGCAATATCTCTGCGAAGCTGTAACGACTCCGCATGCTCAGTTACATGAGGATCGTAGATCAAACCATTAGGCTACCACGGGTTTTTATAATGTAAACGTTATTATTTTATAATCCAATTGTTGCGCCATTAAATGTGCCACTGTGTGTGTCTGTAACAAAACATCTTTAAGTATCAAAAGTGTGACACGTCCTAAAACTTTTATAAGCGTAACACGGTGGACAGTCCATTACGTCATGGTCAGATTCCAATACTTACCAACAACGTGAAGAAATACACGTCCATAAACCAATTACGTTACTCATTACATGAAAACGTGTAACAATAAGTTTATAACGTGTAACAAATCTAACAAATCCACGTTTCACATGTTTTATGGTCGCTACTGTGGTATATAAAACGCACGGACAGACGGACGGACGAAATGATATATGGAGTCCAATTAAAGTGGTGTCGTAAGTTTGCAGGCGGCCTAATGATAAGCTACTGGCGGTCGAATGTTGATATAAGAAGAGTTTAGACATGGCAACGAGGAAATGAAAAATATTATTATTTTTTATGTTGAACGAATGAATGAATAGTTCCTTGTTACGTATTAAACATTACGACGACCTCCGTGGTCGAGTGGCTTGCACACCGCTTTCATGGTGTCACCATCTCTGAGGTCCCGGGTTCGATTCCCGGCCGGGTCAATGAAGAAGCAAATTTTTCTATCTCGGGTCCGGGTATTTATTTATTATGTCGACACTATTTGCCAAGTTTAATAAAATTCAATATGAAGTCGGTTAGGGGAAAGCGCGCCAAATCGAATTTATCCTCTAGTTTGCCACCCTTATAGGTGGAATGTTTTCTTCAAATTTCAATGGAACCAACTCTTTACAACAAAAAAAATCTAAATCGGTTCACAAATGCGTAATCGCTTAACATTCACACACAAAAAGTACAGTCGATTTGAGAACGTCCTCCTTTTTAAAGTCGGTTAATAAGGTAATTTAGTACAAGCAGTATTCTGCTAACAGGCAATTTCTTCCGAACAGCCTACGGATTGAAAATTAGGCAATGCGCAAGTATGCCACTAAAGAATATTTTCTAATGGTAATCTTTTTTCTGTAACACGTAAATTGTAGTAGTTTACTTTCTCTAGGAAATGCAAGTATTTTAAAGTTTAAAGTCCTATATAGTTTTATAATTACACCATCAATAAAAATAGTATAGTAGTCACCATTAATAAAAAGGTTTAAAGCATATTCTATGTTTGGCTTAGGCGGGTTGAGAATTTCCCATTTCGTTAAGCACGAAGTTGCTACGAAGCATTCATAAATGTATGTGTGTAACATGTATGTGGGCCATCACCGTTCTCAAATTTTGTGAGCAATTAAATTCATTGCTCGCGTGTATATGTAATCTAAAATGAAAAACCTCCAAACCCATCCAAGTCATGTCTATTTGAATTCTCAAGTCTATACACATTTAGATGCCTTTACAGCCGCCATAAACGGTTTTTAATTAAGGACCTTACGATCTATACATTTACGACTATCCCCAATTAGCACCGACTACGCCCCGTTTACAAATAATTGATGTAAATTATTTAGTTCTCTTCTGCAATTGTTTGTTAGACTGTCTGTGCGTCTTTGATTTGGATTTAAAGAATGTGATGCAACTTTGAGTTCTTTTTGTTTACAGTTGTGCAATATCGTTCCTCTGCTCGTTAACTGCTATATCTCACGCCTGTAGCCTTACTCAGCTTTCAAAAGCGAATAGTGTTCACTAATCGTCATTTGTCTACATTTTAATATACGATTACAAATATATATTTTTGGAGAAGTACTGGTAGGAATCAGTTATTCTCCAACCCATCAAGATTGTCCCTCCAATGCTTTCTCGACCGTCCCCGCCGTCGCCTTCCACCCTATCCTCAAAAGCGGCATTGTGTTGTTAAGGATTTCTTCAATATTTTTTTTACTTAAAACTTAACTCCGTTTTCAACTTTTCATTACACACTTTTTCAACCATTGTAACATTTTTGCTTTACATTCACAAAATACACATTACTTTTTTAAAGTGAGAAAATTCGTTCTATAGTTACAAAGTATTAAGCTAATAAGGATTTAATAATTGTATTGCGTCGGTAAATGAAAAGCCCAGGACGTTGCGTTCCATTAGCCACTGGGAAATTGTCAAAAATAAGGAGCAGAGGAGGATTTGAGATAGTCCTTTGCCCAACAGCGGCATACAATATTTGCGCTAAATCGAAAATAAGCTGCCTTAAAAATTTGTCTAATGTTTAGTTATGGCAGTTAACCAAGAAAGGTGCGATTCAATATGTATTCTTTTGGTAACGATGGCCTAATGAGTTATTACTGTAAAACAAGTTTGCCCAATTTAGTAGTTCTTAATTTAAAAAATCTAATTTCGGCCATTTGTCCAAAATGTACAACCGTAATCTTGTAATATACACATAGCACAATATTCAAAATGTAGTATCAATAACAATTATAATTACCACCTTTTCCACCTACCTCTCAGAGCTTTAAATCGCAAATATCGGAGGGACACTGCCACTACGCCCATCACCCTGAGACATAAGTTTACAACTCCCATGTGCCTGTAATTTCACCAGCACCCTTACCCTTTCATAAGGAACTCTACTGCTACTAAGCTGTTTGTCTTACTTCATCATCAGCTTGCACCCATCCACTGCTGGACATAAGCCTCCCCCTGAGTACGCCAACTCACCTTTCTCAGGTGGCCCGTCCATCTTGCCGCAGGTCGTCGCCACTCTAGAACAAGTCTGCTTCATCGGTCATCAGCCTTCCTGCAGATATGTTCGGCCCACTGGCATTTAAGCTCACACACCTTATCTTACTTATCATCACGCTATTGCGATTTTCAATATGAGTTGTCGAATTGATTTGTGTGGAATCGATATCTGTGAAATGGCAACACGAAAAGCTGTGCTGGAAGGGGCATTCAATCTCCTCGATAAACTGTATTTATCTCAACAGGCCGCCAACGTGTAACTCCGGTAGCCCCTAGAAACCAGAACTATAAAAGCAAAGCGAAAACAAGAAATAAAAATGTTTATTTTCACAATAAAACTTGAATAAGTGCCATTTTAATTTACGACCATCCAAATTTGATTTCTTCTAATTATACAAGTCGTTTCAAATTTGAATTGGAAAATGTCAGTTTAATAATAAGGGATATTTCATTATATACCATTTTGCATGATTCATCGTAGGTCCAAACCACACAGTCGGATTTAATTGTAAAATATTGTTGTTAAAATTTTATTGTTGAAAACGGTCGGACATTCCACAGATGCCTTAATGGTATTTTTAGTGATTCAACTGTCCAGCGATTATGCTATTATACAACTGTTCTTGTATATATAAATATACACACATAAAAGAGGCAGCTCTGAGGATTTTTTCGAACTGACACCACCGTCACGTTTACACCATTATATCCTGCCTAAGGAGTAGGGTACATCCCTACGTTCTTGATGCCTGACGTACTGAAACTTCGTTCCTTCGAACCTACAAGAAAGATTTTTTTAATAATATCAAGTGACAGTGAATAACAAGTCGTCCGTCTGATGGTAAGCTACACGCCTGTCACTCAGCTCTTTAAATCGCAAAGATCTGAGGCGCATTGCCACTGCGCCCGTCACCGTCAGATGTACACTATAAACGCTGGACAAGGAGGTCCCGGGTTCGATACCAGTTTGTGTATATTCCAATTTGGGAAATTCCCTTCCCTAAACTGATTCTGGTTCGGGTGAAAGATAAGGTGGCAATACTTCCCTGGACGAATTTTTCCACGAGGAGCTCTACTGCTGTTAAAAAGGTCTCCTTCCTTTGGTGTGTTGTTCCTTTTGGAATGTCCATGCGCTACAGTAACCACCACCCAAATCAAATGGTTCGTCTGCTCGTTTTCCACCCACATTACAGACAAAAACATTATCCATTAAAAAATATTTACATACATAATCATCACACATGTCTCCCTGGGCTGGCAATCCTCCTTCGACTCTTCCACTCGCATCAGTCTATTCATACATGTCAGTTTATCCTTGGTACTTTTAACCCGACCTTTAAGGACATCATCAATCTGATTGAGATATGCATCTGGGAGAGGTAGACTTCGGAAGTCGGTAGACTGATAGTCGGGAGGGTATCTCCCTACGCATCCATCCACATTCGATCTATAAATTTATGCCATCAATCTGCCAACATTCATTCTTTCTACTTGATCTTTCATACCACAACGCTTTCTAACTAGAAAAAAACTACTTATGAAAGAATTCGTCCAGGGAAGTTGTCGTCCATTTCTGCCGCCAAGCAGTAATGTGAGCATTACTGTGTTCAGGTTTTGAAGAGTAAGGGTGCTGGTGAAATTACAAACACACGGGTCACTTATGTCTCAGGGCGACGGGCGCAGTGGCAGTGCCCCTCCGATCTTTACGTTTTAAAGCTCTGAGTGGCACAGCAACTGTTGTGAGCAGGCGTGTCGCTTACCACCAGGCCCACGACTTGTTCGTCCCGTCACCTAGTGATTTTAAATCATGTTCAGTTTATTTCAATATCACATGAACTGGCCACAATAAGTTTCTTCATAAAAACGGTTAACATAAAATCTGACATGGATACAGCTCATAAATTTTATGACATTCCATATTCAAATATGCGAAATTTGTTATTAGTGGCCAAGGACGTTTCGCGGTTTGTTCTCTAAAGGATTATGTCGAAGAAGCGTGAAAAGGGTTCAATAAAATTAAATAAAAAT
>NW_020653713.1:4137963-4153791 GCF_003589595.1 Hyposmocoma kahamanoa
GGATACGAAACAGTAGCGCTACGGGAATTCCTAAGACTACGCGAGAATTCTCCAGAAGACACGCGACATGTTTTTGGCTCATATCTAGTGTGTACGTTGCACAATATTTATTCTTCTATGATACAAAGTGACGGGGCCAACAAAACTAGTCACGAGGCTGGTAAGCGACACGCCTATTCATAACAGATGCAGTACTCACTCAAAGCTTCAAATCGCAAAGATCTGAGGGGCATTGCTACTGCGCTCGTCTCCCTGAGACATAAGTTGACAAGTTCTATATGCCTGTAATTTCACCAGCACCCTTACCCTTCAAAAACCGAAACACAGCAAAGCTCACATTACGGCTCGGCGGCAGAAATAATTTCATAATGCTGTGCTGTTTAAATAGTCCTAGTTAATGGTTTATTTTTGTATTTAACGTTTCTGTGTGTATTTACTTGATAAGCCTTATTAAATAAATAAAAAAAGTAAAAGTGACAAAACAATGCTAATACATTCATTCATTCATTCATTTCAAGTAGAAATACAGTGTTCTTAATTTAAATTTTCATAACAATGATTAAGATTGTTCAATTGATTTAGCTTAGATGTTCTAAGGAAAGCAGTGACGAAAGCAAAAAATCAAACATAAAATCTCCAAATCACAACATTTTCTATGTTCAAAATACTTACTTGTCCTCTTTTCTTATACTTAGTATCAACAACGAAATTATTGACGCATGGTTCTCTCCAAAAGACGTCAATTAATACAAAACAATAGACGGTGTTACAACAAACAACAATGGATAAATCACCCGATGTCACGGACATTACTCATGGGAATGTCATTTATGAGTAGAGACGAGGATGATACATTTCACTATGGCATTGTTTGTCGATTGCATTTCGAAGGGTTCTGCGGATACACAAAAACGTTGAAAATGTGAATCAAAGAAAACAAAACAAAACTTGCAATGTAGCACAATACTCTTCTTCTTCTTTCTTTCTTTGTAGCCGTTCGCAACCATATCGGCATAGCCCTCTTTCAGTTTCTGTCACTTCTCGCGGTTCTGTGCCACCTGTGTCCAATTCAACCCCGCCACTTTCTTAATGTCATCCTTCCAATGTACCTTTGGAGCGATTTTCACCCCGAGGTCGCCATTCGAAATCCGCTTCACATCAGGAGCTATCTATCCTTGCTCAATATGTTACGAGGGTATTTTATTCATAAAAATCTTTATATTTCACAAAATGTGTATGTAAATATAAATTTACGTAAATTTACATACACAGTTAACACACCTGTAATTAGTGATAATCATTTATTGGTTATCATTTTTACTATTTAATGTTTACGTGTTCGTAACGTTGTTTAATTTTTTATTATTTAATAATTATCACTAATTACATGTTTATTTTTTATAACTTTTTTTATTAAAAAATGCCCACTTCAAAACTTTGCTTATCGGCTTCTTTATAGGAATCTATTTGCCAAGTTTTCTTGGAGTCGGTTAACGAAAATTGATGGGTAACCGGATTCATCCCCTAGTTTGTCACCCTTAGAGGTGGACTATTTTCTTCAAATTTATATGAGACCAATATTGATGTACCCTCTTTCCAACAAAAAAAGAATCATCAAAATCGATACACAACATACACACAAGAAAAGAATAGCGTCGAATTGTGAACCAGGAGGTTCTTTTAGAAAAAGGAGGACCTTTTCTGAAGTCAGTTAAAACGAACTCATATCGTGGTAAGAAACCTGTAATTAGTGATAAACACTATTGCAAGTAAAAATAAATGCTTCACATAATATCGAAATATAATCTAATTGTGAAGGCTGGTCCCTGAGCTACAAAACCTGTATCTTTGGCGACCGCGCCTCCGTTCCTGAACAGACTGAATTGCTTCGTAGCAATTCAGTCAGTTCAGTCAGTTTGAGCAGTAAGAACACAATATCTGAAATTTCAGTTACTACAAAATAATGTTTCTATAACAGTTGAACAAAGGCGTGTTAGTGTATTTGTGTATATGCCTGTGCGTGCGAGAGTATGCACGTGTGGTTGAGGCAAAACTACTTCAATCTAAGATTAAGTTTTTTTGTACATATTTGTATTTCTCAGATTTTATGCATTTGTCACTTACAGTGCAGTGATATGTTTATTGCTTAAATAATATTACTATGTTCAAGTTTCTCATTCAAGTTAATGCGTAACTTTACACAAATAAAATTCTTAATAATAATAATATTAAAAAGGCTCTTGAAATTAATTATGTTTATTACATATTATTTTATGTTCTTTTTATCAGAACTTTGAGATGACTATTTAACATTTGAGCTTTAAAATTAAAATCTTTAAATATTGTACAATCGGTTCGCACAAGCACTCAAATTTTTAACGTCTTATTAAGGAACAGTACTTCGGCCCCAAAATATTGCCCTGGGGCACTCCGTATTGTTACCCGATTTATTTATACCTATACATTTCCATAGCCTATTAAAACTGTACCAATCACTTTATCTAACCTTTTCTTTTTTCCAAAGTTCTTTGACATTCGCTATCGCTGACCAATATCAATCGCTGGCCCCTAAAACAGGTATGACAAAGCCGCTCGCCGCTGCTCTTTTGTCAACATCAGAATTATCGGTTGGATCTTAAAAGCCGGATCGAACAATAAGTGAATCTTAAACACTCGCCTTATCAAAGATATCACCGAGGTGCTGTTTCTGTGCGGTGACTCTTGTTTTTGATTCCAACTTCAAGGGCGTCTCAAACTTTCTCTTTATTTTTATTCTTGTTACGGTTAAAATTGATTATATAATAAATGTATATTATATAAATGTTCAGATCATCCAATACGTACAGACAATGTACTTGATATGGCAATAGCTTATGCAATGCATACCTTTTTAGCGTGTTTCCTTCCTTGTGGTATATTATCAATTTATTCTTTCACCTATAAAAGAAAGGCACCATTATCGGTTTCCATAACACCCGGTAATGCAAGCTATTAGACAACTGCACATTCGATTTTTATATTACTGTCGACAAGCTTTTCCAATTTTTCGTTACAATTATAAACTCTTCCTGAACCTTGATGAAACATAGAGAGGCCGGTGATATTGGTGAAGCGTTTGATTTGGTTCATATTAATGTCGTTAACATCATTTCATGATTGTTTTAGTAGCAGTAGAACTCCTTGTGAAAGAGTTTGTCCAGGGAAATAATTCCGGTTTTATAAATGGTGTAATTACAGGTGCTGGTGAAATTACAGGGACATGGCAGTTGTCAACTTATGTTTACTTTTACGGCACTATACGGAGCACCCAAACCTGAACCAGTTTAGAAAAGTTAATTTTCCAAATTGGAATACACACAAACTGACATCGAACCTCACAAAGGCTAGAACCTCGGAGAATGGCTCTGGAGGTCGGTGTAGTTTGTATAGTATCTTGGCATCGTTCAATGAAGGAACAGGTTAATACACTGTTACACCATCCAGTCTACCATATGCTGATGGCAAAGGCCGTGAAGTCGCCATTCTCCCACATTTGTCACATCGAAAAGCATACATTGAACACCCAATTCGTAAATAGTAAATTTATGAAAGCCTCATATCGTTTTTATGGCTTCTTTAAAACCAACAGTTGTGCTGTATCACCCATAAAGTCAATGGTTACAGCTTTAATCTCGGTTTAGAAAACCACAATGTTTAACGAAACAAGCTTAACAGTTTTAAATGTTTAGGATTCCGCACATGTCCAAGAGTTCAAAATCGTAGTTGAGAATATAATAATAGACTATTAAACGCTATAAGTTTTCCTATACCACTTTGAAACAGATTTAGGCAACATTTTGAAACTGATAATTGTTAGAACATTTCATAGAACGTTTAATCGATATTTGATACTTTCATAATGTACAGCATTATAAAGAACACAATAATGCCGAATAAACTATAAATTATTTGACTTATTACCATACGTAAACATCTCACACGGGGTTAGGCAGAGACTACGTATTTCCACCCGCTACGGATATACCCCTACATACAATATATATATAACGCACTTATTCATTTATCATTATCATCGTTAACTCTATACGGCCCACTGTTTAGATCATAATCATCCACGGAATGAGGGTTGGTAACTTTACACTTTTCGATGACTTTTTTTTTTTTTATTTTTTTTTATGACATTACGTAACGGGACGAACAAGTCGTGTGCCTGATGGTAAGCTACACGCCTGCCCATAACAGTTGCAGTGCCACCAAGAGCTTTAAATTACAAAGATATTGGGGGCACTGCCACTGCGCCCGTCACCCTGAGACATAAGTTGACAAGTCTCATGTGCCTGTAATTTCACCAGCACCCTTACCCTTCACAACCGGAACACAGTAATGTGACCATTACTGCTTGGCGGCAGAAATAGGTAAGGTGGCAGTACTTCCCTGGACGAGCTCTTTCACAAGGAGCTCTACTGCTACTAAAACTTGTGAACCTTCTTCGACATGCAGATTTCATCTCTACTATATTTTCTTTCACCCTTAGCGAAGTGTAGTGTTATTAAACCTTTATAAATGTACGTAACTTATAAATGAAAGCCATAGATTTATGTTGCCACAAAGATTCGATCCGACGACCTTTCAATTGACAAACAACCTCTCGCCCATTAAACTAACATCGCTCTATTTCATTTGTTAGCAATAAATTTTTTAAGAGACAATTTTTCACTCGTCTTAAATATCTGCTGTTTGAAGTATTAACCCATAATTTTCTGAGTAATTATTTGAGAAATAATTACAGAACCCTTCAAAACAAATTAAATGTTGCACCCATAACAACTTTTTTATTACTTTAAGAATAACTTCTTTCGAGTTGCGCTAGCTTCTTTACACAGAATAGACCATGATCACCGTCCCACACGATCTAAAGAGTCAAATAATAACATTATTACTGTGGATTGTACTTTTGACTTTTTAAATGCAGCTAATAAAATTAAATTTGATAGTAAACTCATACCTATAGCTAAGGCAATAGAGTTTACAGCTACAAAGTTGAATAGTAAAGGAGAATTGGTAAAAAAGCTACATTTTTAAGCATCTTTGTCGCTGGATCGCAGGCCAAAGCGACACAATGTATACTATGGGAGCATTCAACCTTTAGTAACACCTTCCTAAAGTGGGCACTTGGAACGAATGTATAAGAGTGTATAGTTAGTCAACGTGACAATGTGAAATGAATGAGTCGGTTTAGCTGTTAATGCAAATAGAATACTTTTATGGTTAAATCAAGTTACATGGAGAGATGTGCCAAGTGCCTTGAGAGTTATTAACATATCAAAACCTAAAGATATTATCCAAATAATTATACAATATCGAGTTCTTAGATTTTCGCAATTGTTACCCAAAGGAAATGAAACCATATTTTCGGATTTAAATCGCTTAGAGTCAACTGCAACAAGGGGACCTGTAAAGACCCGAAACGTTGGTTTGTTTGAAAAGACAAATATATACATGATTTAGATTAGAAAACAATAGTGTCATTTCCTTATTAAAAAATGTTATAATTCACTCTGATTTAGACTTGAAAAATGTATATATGTTTATTTCATTCATTTTAAACGTACATGACTTTCTATAAACTGTTAAAGCATAACGTTTTAGTTAGCGCGATACTCTTCACAAGGCAGCTATGACAAGCTTCAAAAACAATAAATATTTAGACAATCGACACCTGCACCACTATTTTGAGAGGATTCTCTGCCACTTCAACAGTTCATAGTCATCAAAACAAAGCTCTGTTTATACTACCACCTGCTAAACTAAATGCGCAGGTGGTAACGCCTACGGGTGGCACATACGAAGAATTTCTCGGGTTTGGCTGAAAGAAAGATCATATAGGAGAAAGAGAGGAAATACAAACTCTATTAATTATCATTTATAAAACGTTGTGTGTTATAATAACAACACCATAGTATTGTTATACGAACTTGGAAATAACACATTCCAATTATCCGTGTAATGTTATTTTGTTTATTGGCAGCGCTAGTAACAGAAGTACTCATTATTATCTAGTATAATTAAATATCTATTCATTGACATAATACGAAGATGTTAGACATCGAACTAAAACTAGAATAATTATAACCAATAATATCATCGACGAATCCCACCTAAACCCGACCGGAGCTATGTCACGCTACATAAGATCAAGGATTGGCTTGCGCCCGCGCCGGACCACATTCCAGAGCCGCGGCAGACGTTTCGTCGCCACGCACACATGCACACATGCAAAGATGTTTCACAATAGTATGTTTGAACCTAGCGTTGATTCTTTCGAAGGAAAGAAAAAGAATTTCAAATAAATAATTTGGGTCTATGAATGAAGTGCAATTTGTACAATCTATATACGTAACTGTAAAATACCATTATTTATGTGATAGGTGCCTAATATCTGTAAACTTATAAAGCTTGTAGACAATGGTATTTTAATAAGTAACTAAAGAACTAAGAAATAAGTTTATAGTATGAGTAAATAAAGAATCGCACTGCACATTATTTGTTCAGCTGTAATGAAATTGTAAATGCTCAAGAAGAATTTCACAATAACAAATTATGTGAAATCAAAAAGGATAAACGTCATGATTTTAACATCTACAATTTTGTCAAAGGAATGAAAACGTATTATGCTCGTATAAACATAATTACACACACGTACGTAAGGTACGTGACACCCACGCAAACAGGTCATAAATATGCATTTACACGGTTAATTCGAAAACGACGTCTGGCTTTAAACACGGAATATATGCATAAAGGCATAAGTTCACGCATAACGATAATGCATGGAAATAAATGGACGCGTCAAAGTTATGCGCGATTTATCTTATGTCTGATATGTATTGTAAACATCGGAAATATGTTCCAGAATGTCTATTGTAAATGGAGCAGATTTATACTGTCGAAAAACCCTGATCGTGAATGCCAAAATTCACACTTTCATCCAAATGAGGCTTAACCAATGTTATTTTACCATTGTAATTAAAGTGTGTTAAAAAGTGGCTAGTGTAATTAATTCCCAAAGCCGCAGTAAAGCGATAAAGTGTTGTTCTACACCGGCATTAAATACTGCTAACAACAGCAAAAAATGTTCCATACAATATAGACAATAAGCAATTTAGGACCAAACATAGCTCCCGCGGTGACACACGCATTTAAAAAGCTTTTACCACAAAACTATAGACTGTAACTAAGCAGAAGCCACCCTTTTGTACGAATTCACAATGTATTGTACGTTTTATTTTTATACAATGATGTGTATACAATCAAGCGTATCCCAAAATTTTTCAAAACAATGAGTCCAAAGCCCCCTGCAGATTACAATCCGTAATGACAACCAAGACGTGTAACGAAGCTGGCTTATGCATTTTTACCTAAAAATCTAAAGTGGTTTATCAATAGCTTCACTTTTACCTACCCTTTCTGTAAATAAGAATCAAAATGCCTCGGCAATACTTTATAGCATAGCGTCAAGTATTTATTTTTATTTTTCACTCGTAAAGGATCATTACAAGCTATTGTTGGATAATTTCATGCGTTTGGTGACACTGCGGGCGTTTTTAAAGGGAATTTAGCGGAAATTTCGCTAAGAATAGTCCGCACAAAGGTCTGTATGAAGACTGTATGAATAAGAGCAGGTATTGTTACCACTTTTAGCTCACCAGTGGCGGTGGTGAAATTTGCAGAAGCGTATAATGGTTCGATGTACCACAGGGAGTCTACCATTTACCACTGTTGTTTACTGATGACAAATATTTATTTTTTTCTGCTAATTTAGTTTTTTTTTAATGCTCAAACATATGCTATTGATTTAAAATAAGTTAATTTAAGTCCTTATATTTGAAAACATTATCACTACCCACACTTACAACAATATTAATTTCAAAAGTTTATTAATTGTTAAAGATTACATATTTTTTCACACATATCAACGTAACGACATCACATTCATAGCCATTATCCAAGGCAGGTGTCCCATTAGTCCCCTCAATAAATCTGCAACAATTAGTTCAACAAAAGACGCGCGCGCAGGCCGTGCAGCATCAAGGTGCGTTTTGTATTGAACGTTGAATTATGCAATGTTGGGTTTCACTTTTGTATAGTTAATAGTTTTTGTGTTTTTGTTAATTTTAACACGACATTTCACAGCTCTTACAACAGTATATTCGACAAGGATTGTAGCAACGAAATATAGATAGTTCAAGAAAACTAAGCCATTTTATGAAAAGATATCAAACCTTAATATATTGGCTAAGGTTGTTGTTGTTTCGTTGAACGTTCTGAGCTTATATAACAAGCACAATAATTCCAACAGCAATTTTAATGATTCTGCAATCATATCATTATAAGTAATAAATTTAATGATGTTGCGATTGATTCCGTCAAGTATCTCTATAAGGTACCGTATAATATGGGGTTAGAAGCGTAAGTTCCATTTTCACAATTTTTTATTTTCATAATTCTTGTTACCCTTCCTTTAAAGAAAAACCAAAATGTAACAAGAGAAATTTTCACAATAAAAGGTACGACTAAGCAAGAATAAATATCAGTACTGAATGGACCATATTATTTTTATCCAACGTAAATTGAAACTTTGAATAGCGAATTTTAGATACTTGCAGAGGTCAAGTAAAAATAGGAATGTAACTTATTTACATATACGGAAAGGTTCGTATAATCGAGTGGATTCAAATTGAAAATATGGGAGGGCTCTTGGGAAAACTATTGTGGTGGCTATTCTTTATTCTGGAGGGACGGTAGTAAAAATTGACGTCGATTTTTTCCTTTCGCTAAAATTGTTTCTTGATGTGAATGGCGCTATATGCGATGTAATAAAACATTTTAAAAATTTCTTTATCTGTTTAACAATATTATATCTGATGTTGAATTATGTGTTATATTATGTTAACTTTAATGTACGATTTTTGGCGCTGAAATCACTTTCGAAAATGGTTTTCATCTCTTACTAAATAACTTAAGCGAAATTGTACCAAGATCTACATAACTAAGAGATAATTAAAAGTGCTTTGAAGTTTTCGACTCGCATAAACATCAGGGTCAGCAAGGGAGACTATAATCTAACCTAAAAATTCCTGGTTGGGCAGACTAAATAAACACATATGTAAGTCAAAAAGTAACATCATTCATAAATCAATACATCGACCGACTAAAACGCATAAGTCAAATTCATTTTTTTTAACTTAAATTCTAATGGCGTCTTTTTCACCTGATCATTCATTCTCTTCCCAGTTCTCTTCTGACATTATAAACAACAGGGAACAACAAATTTTGTTTATTGTTTTAATTCTGTGCTTATGTCTGACGACCATATTAACAAATTTTAAAAGTAATATTAAATTCTCTATTTGTTTATTTATACATCTCCATTATCATTTAATTACGTCTATTGCGCACGGATCTACGGACCGTGTTTAAAGCCGTGGTCCACCACGCTGGCCTAATGTGGGTTGAGGATTACTCACGATTGCAAAAGCAGTGATCCTTCTCCATCGTATAAGTTTCATCACGATGTTTTCTTTGAACGTTAGCGATAGGTATTGAGTATGGTTAAATATATATTCACAAATGTACGTAACTTAGCAATGAAAGTCATATTTCTCATTTGACAACAATTCTCCAACTGGGTTACCAACGCTATATATTAATTTATACCTTCTAATGAAGTACTGAACATGTGAAATAATAAATTGTATAAACAAATTTAGTAAGGGTACCACAGGGGCCGCATCTAGGTCCGTCACTTAACTCTGTTATTGTCAGAACCTGATTGTGTTTGTTATTTTTTATCAGACATTTATTCTGAAGAACACACATGTCTCTCAGAGAAGTAAGTTAGTATTTTTAGTGTTTGTATAAAACATAAATCTAAATAAATAAAGCATATATCCATTAGGGATCGCAAGGACAAACGTTGCTGATATCTGCATAAGAAATATTCCACAATGTCCTCTAACCTTTCTTCAATAGATTTTTAGGTTTGGGACTTGGTGGCGGCAGTCTTGTTTCTGCAAGTGTCTTTGATACTGACTCGATAAGTAGCTTAAAAAAAACAATACATACATTTCAACGACTAAAAAGTCGTTGAAAGACCAAGTACAAAGACACGACGCAAGCATATAGAAAAATTCGTAAGGTCCGTTGGTTCGTTCCGTGGCTTAGTTGGTATAGCGTCTGGCACGGTATGCAAGAAGACGTCGGTTCGAATCCGACCGGATCGAAGGAATTTTTTCTGAGTGTTTTTTCTGAGTGTTCGATCTTTGTATTAATAATTATAACAAACTAGTGAAGTAATTTCACAAAAAATAATTGAATATCAATTCAATAAAAATTTAATTAATACATACATTGATAATAATAAAAATACATCATTTTGGTTGGTCTAAAAATAGGAGAATTAAGGCGGAGAAAAGCTGGGTTTCTGCAACCAATAGTATCTTTTCTCTACACGTATTTGGAAAATAAAGAGTCTAAAGGACGATTAATGTTTTAATCGAATAAAGATCATAAAAAATATGTGATCATGTGATTATTGATGCTTGACTGTCTATTGTTATTCCGAATTTGACTCATCTAAACAGTATAGGTTTCATAGTTAGTAAGGTAAATACTTATTAATGATTCCTTGTTTGTATTTTTATTTTACTTGCTTTTGGAGTCAATTACTGGAACCTCAACAAGAACACAAATTGTCAAGTAGATTTTTGATAGAATCAACATAGGCCGAGAGTGCTGTTGCCATTTTTATAATGTTTCCCCTCTTATCCGAAAAACCAAGTAAAATTCGGTTTGCCGAACTTCCTAACTCTATTGAATGGCGGAAAAGTTATAGATTGTTATTCTAAGAAGGGTCGGGTACTGTTGACTTTTTGTGACGTTTAAACAGGTCTCTTGACATAGTGACATAAGATTCATGTACTTTTATGTATTTTTATTATTATTTTGTATTACATACAATATTTTAGGTAAATAGAGACTGGCATTCCCAATCATGGATCTTTGGAAGGTCACTGGCGGCTGGCAGCATTTCAACTTCAATGCAACCGGTTTTCACAAATAATTAATTAACAAATTGATTAGTCCAGGTATAGGTAATATTATACACTAACATATGTGTGCATCACAATTTCTCTTAATTAATGATAAACAAAATGCCTGACAATTTTATCGGACGAAGCTAATTGCTCATCGCCGAGTTCCCTTGCAGTAGCAACTTCCTCAATCCTGGTTCTTTTTTCAAAATGTCCACTGCAAAAGGCAGCTCAAAGCACCTTATTAACTACGAATCTGAGTCGCAAATTCCAATGATGTCACGTAATTGCTTTAACCAATAGAAAGCTCAGTGTGATGTTCACAATAAAATTTAGCACGTTCAGAATACAACTGGTTCATAAATAAAAAATTACATTTCTGAGCTACAGACAGCAGCGATTCTTTAAAAGCCGAATTATTCAAATTCAAATCTTATTTATACATACCACTAGTGTTCACGGTGTTGGTACATTAGTAACATTTTTTTTATGATGGCGATGGAGCGAACAAGTTGTGTGCGTGGTGCTAAACGGCACGCCTGTCCATAGCAGTTGTAGTATCGCTAAGAGCTTTAAATCTCAAATATCTTTGGGACACTGCCACTGCATCTGTTACTCTGAAACATAAGTTGACAAGTCCCATGTGCCTGTAATTTTAAAAACGGATCGCAGTAATGCTCACTTTACTGCTTGGTGTCAGAAATAGGTAAGGTGGCATATTACCCCAGACGAACTCTTTCCCAAGGAGCTCTACTACTAAAGGTGATTTATATTCACCTACAAAAACCAATTAATTAATAAAATGCACACGTCCAGCATGAGAACTTATAAGAACCGATACCTAATACCTTTGCAAGGCACTGGCCTGTCTATCGGCTAGTGTTTTCAGTACTGTGGCAGTGTAGCCGTGGTTGTAGCGTAGAGAGAGGTACTATTTAATAAGAAACGAGGAATATATTCATAATTAAAGATTTACTGTGAGCGTTCGGTTTGAAGATTTGTCCAGAACTCTCAGGATATTCATTTGACAACCACCTTCTATTATTTATACAATTCTAAATATAAACCCACCTTATTTTTTAGACAGTTCTAAATACAACATAATCAAACCAGCTTGCTACAGCACTATTGGGGCTGTACAGCATACTGCGTCTTACTTTTTTACATATTAACATGTGAATTATACAGCTTTTCCAATTACAATTAATATTAAGATAAAACCTTTAACACCAGTTTAGAACTTTGGAATTTAAGAGGGAAGACTACATCGCAAATTGAAACGAAAAACGTTGCTTTATTGTTGCGGCGCGTGGTATGTGTTTTATAACAATCGATATTCCAATACCGATGCACCTTAAAATAGATTTAAATACTCCTTAATTATGCTTTATGGTGAATAAATCAGAATTTACATGTCTTTAGCATTTATAGCTCGTTCCTTCCATAGTTCATAGAAACGAGTACAATCGCGTACAATATTCATAAACAAAATTTATAACCGTATCATTGTTTAAGGACCATTTAAACGTCACTAAAATGCATTCCCATTGCATTAAATCACCTAATAGAAAACAGGATTTCATACACACTTATTGTTCAGCCGTTGTCTCAAGTAAGAACATAAACCATGGAATAACAAAACGCACTTGACTTGAAATCCTCGCATACCACACGTGGGGTCTTTAGAAAACCACTTTCAAAAGGTATCCGTGATTCGTCTGCTTGAAAACCACTTGACAGAGCCATGGTGGTTCATTCTACATTGGTCGTAATACTTGAATCTATTTACCTGAGTGAATTATAGCTAGGAATATTGTTATCACGTAGGCCGAGACGTCGTTACAAACAATAAAAGTAATTTTTATGAGTGCAACCCTAGCGCTAATAAATTAAAAAGCTAGGTAGGGCTAAGAACAATGCCACTTCACCCTATAACCCGGTGGTCTTCTAAGTTTTGTCGCCTTCAGTGTACACGAGCATTTTTAGGGTTGATTAGATTTGTAGATTTCATAAATTTCAATCTTTTCGAAATAAGAACAGTAGTTTTCGAAAAACGCGAATTGTTGTCAAAAGGACAATATTGTGTATAATTTTATTTTTGTAGCACTACTTTGTTTTAAATTAACGATTAGTGTTTATATTAGTGAAAATCATATTGAAATTGTTTTATAAATTATAATATTATAGATACAAATATGTTATAAACCAATCTACTATTAAAACAAGAAATCCAAAAAAAGACATTCGGAAAAATTATTTTAAAAAAGAATAAAATTATGTAACAAAATGTAATGACAGTCAACGCAATGATGTTTCACGATACAACTGAACTCATTCATCTGTGCAAACAAAAGGATTATCGATTAACTGGGTAATTAAAATCCTATTTAAATTAAACAATTTATTATATTAAATTGTAAATTCGCAGCTCTTTAGTCGGCCATTAATGTAACAAGACAAGTATGCATCACAATCATTTGACAATTAAGCAAGATCAAAAACTGGATACATCAACCCTGCAAGTTAGGGTTACAACTGATTGGGTGCGTACACGCAGTATTGTCGAGTACCCCAAATTAATTTTTGAGAACAAAATCCATTAGCGAATAAAGATTTTTCTACTTATTGTTTAGGGTTGTCCCATAATTTACGCGCGAAACTCGATGGAAGTCGTTTTTAAACGACGGGGCGGCGATGCGTGTTCGGTACGCAGATTTGTTTTTAAACTTCCGAATTTCGGTTGCGACTGTATGACCAGTACAGTCGAGTTCAAAATTGTTTGTTTTTCATTTGAGTAGGGGAACGATTTAAGTTTGCAGTGGCGCATTTTCTTGTCGACTCTATGATTTATTGCCTCCAATTGTCTATAGTTCAATGCGTGTAAAGAGAATATTTCTATTTGTATCGCAGTGCGTTTTGTAGTTTTTATGTACGGGTTTACATTTAATTTGGTATTGTTGGCGGTGGCATTTATGAGATTCGATTTATGGGAGCGAAAGGGTGGATTTGTTTGCTTGTTTTGGATATAAAATTAGTTTCTTTTAAACTTTGAATAAAGAAAATATTTGCGTACCGAATTATGTTTTAGAAGAAATTTCATTTTAGAAACCAATGAATAATATACTCATGCTATGATATAATTTTATATTTTACTCAAACAAAACATAAATGCGTCTACAAATAACAGTAATTACGTGACTATCATTACAGTAATGAATTTAAAACTAAATATCGAGTACTTAAAAGCTGTTTTTTTAACGTTAACCTACACATTAAAAACAAGTCATTTTTCTACCTAGGATGCCGTAAGAGGCCATTGATATTTAAAAAATGCTAATTTCAACAGGGAAAATGCATTGTAGCAATTGTGGCGTCATTGAAGACGTTTACCACGTTTTGATGGAATGTGTTCGATCCGACAGACTCAGGACAGTGTGGCCAACATACGGCAGACTGGGTGGTGTAAAGTATACTGGCCGTTCCTTCGTCGAACGAAGCCAAGATACTGTACAAAATATATTTAGATAGTCTGAATCTGGGTTAGATGTATAAATTAATTAGTATTACGGAGCGAAATTACCATTAACGGATACGGTAAAGCCCCTTATATTTAGATTTTAAAAAAACAGGAAAAATCGTTTTTCCGTACCACCAGTTTAAACAGACACAACACTGCACTGTTACTCATTAATATGTTTTATGTTGAATACTATTAAATATTTTATAACAAAAAGCAAACATCAAAATTAAAATCCAACAAAGCCCGGCCATATTTACAAATTATGAAAATATAAAACGTAACAAAAGCATTTACCGGCGATTCGCAAACATCGAACGTCATTGTTTCCCGTACATCAGCTGTGTATAACAACACAAAAACGTAATACCCCATTCGGTATTCATGTAGGATAATCCACACAATAAACCCTGTGTGTGCCGATCAAAATAACTATAAAAATACAATAAGCAGCTTATACGTGTACCCTTAATGTGTGCGCGAGTGTATATGAAAGAGATGCAGCTATTTAATAGAAAGAGATGAAGATAGACAAACGTATTCAACTTTTGACTCAATAATTTGTTTGGTCACGGCTATTCGCGATTCGCAAAGAAAAGTGTTTATGAGATATAAAATAAAAAATAAAACTATACAATTTTAAATTCTTTAGAATTGGAGAACAATGGTGTTAGTAATGCAAGTTATTAAAGAACACGCCCATAATAAAAGCTTTACTTAAGACACTGTATTGACGATTTGAATTATATTTCTTAAATTTATACCTCTAGCATTCTAAAATCTGTACAAATAATACTAAAATTTTTTCTCGAATAATATCTTGTCAACTTTACAGTTATGTTTTTGAAAACATTTTCTTTTGAACTGTCCGAGTTTTAACAAAATCGCAGTTTCAATATCCGAATTCAAAATTCAAAGTTTGAATCCAGAATCTCAATATGGTGGACCATTGTTGCCAATTAGGTGAAGTGTAGCGGCAATGGCTTAATCCTATTGGTAGATCTTTTGAATTTTCTGTTACAGTGCTTTATTGTGCTTATAGAACCTTTTGATGTCGTTCGGCTCACACGTCTGTCCTAATTTTTGCAGCTTTTGATCTATGTAGGTCAAAATGTACCTTCAAGATATATAAAAGGTATTGTTTCGTATTTAACATCGTATATTGAAATCGCTATATTGTTAATATTTAGCGTCTTCTTAACCATTACGGGCTGTGGC
>NW_020653713.1:4153801-4204995 GCF_003589595.1 Hyposmocoma kahamanoa
TAAGTATTTTTGATAAGAAACACAATTATTTTTCCATCTTACACGTAATACTGCAAATTAGTATAAGACCTTCCTAAAGCAGTGCACTGACACCAATACAACTCTCGGAAAATCCGTCTGAAGAAAACAGCTCGATTCGATCTCTCTATTATGAGAAACCACAAAAAAACATAAAAGGACATCCGGAATTACCTATGATGACACAGCATAGGTAATATCAGTAAGTCTTATCCTAATAAAAATTATATATCGCATTTACAAGCAGCGTACGCAGGTTTAATACGAAGAATGTACACTTTACTAGTATTCAATACACAGTATATTTGTTTGAAATTCTGTCTAATTGACGACGTTGGCGTCCCAAGCACCCTTGACACTGGATAAGAAGGGTTCTAGGTCGATTCTGAATAGTTCCTCGGTCCTAGTTAAAGACCAGATAATTGGTGTGATTGTTTGGCACATTATTACTGCTGTTAGAAAATACTCTTTCCATTCGTTCATTCATTCATTCATGTAAAAACTATCCAAGGATTCGCACGAAAAGTTTCGCCTCCTTATTTACATGGCGACTGACAGGTGAGTGAATAGTCATTATTTAGGTGTGCTACATCAGCGACCTCATCGTCATATTCCATCAGGTGAGAGGGGGTTAAAACGCACACTTATATTTTTAATAAAAAAAAGGTAGAAAAGTAGCTCTGTGCTTAATATGACTGCTGAAATTTTGCTTGGCTCTCTCTCTTACAATTAGATTTAACGCGAAGGTTTGAAAATTGAACAAAAATATTTGAATAAGCTCAACACTATTTAAAGTAGGGTTTAAAAGGAACGAAACGAGTTTAATATAATTTTAATGCGACATGCATTGACTTATTATATGGACGTCGGGTCCGCGCTAAAAAGTGTCCGAACTTATAGGGCGTTAAAATCGTATACAGAGCGTCATTCACGCTGTAGTCTTCGTTTGTTCGACTGACAGCGAAGCAAGCAAAATTAGACAGTACTGCGATGACATTACAATTTAAATCTAACGTTTTAGCTTTTTCATATTCCTTTACATGTCACTACGTTTAAATAGGTTGACTTGAGACATTTTTTTCGTGGTTTTTGTATTAGACCCGTTATCCATTTATTTGTAAGTCAATGGCGACATGATTATTTTTTATAATACTAAGTGATGGGTCGAGGGGCACTACCACTGCGCCGGACACCCTGAGACATAAGTTGACAAGTCCCATGAACTGTAATTTCACAAGCACCTTTACCCTTCAAAACCGGAACGCAGTAATGCTCACATTCTGCTTGGCGGCAGAAAAAGGTAAGGTGGCAGTACTTCCCTGGACAAACTCTTTCACAAGGAGCTCTACTGCTACTAAAAATAAGCTACTACATACCTCTACAAGCTACTAGATACATCTAATCATACCTCAAGTCAAATGTTACTAGCTGAAAAAGAAACTTGTCAGCTCGATTTACTTGGCTTGCTGACAAAACTCTAGTTTTACTATAACATTAGGGTCTCTACACAGCTGCCCTTTATCGTTCCGATCTAAAGCTGAACGTACACTTAGCGAAAATACTCACTTATCTTAAATACGATCGGGATCTTCCCTAATCTGTCCTTTGTGTTTTTGTATGTTTATTTGTATCGTTGCGAGGGACGTTTTTGTGCAATTAGCGTAGGGATTAGGGTGTGAATTTAGATTGTTAGATATCTACAGATATATCATTCGGCCTTTAGCGATTTGGCGAGTTGATTTTAGATAGAAACCTTGATGGGAAATTTGGTCAAATAATTATTAGTACAGTAATTTTGAGATCGATGAACTTTATAAATACGATCCCAAGGCATATTACCAAAATGTTGAATAACTTATATAACTAAATGAAATATTCTTCATTGCACGTAAAAAACACAGATCCATCGAGTATATAACCATAAATAGAGACGAAATAAGGGCCGTCCATCACTCATCAGGCAAATGTGCCTTATATCTCTTCCAAATATCAACTCTCGTTTGCACTAAAATCACAAATTAGAAAGCTGAAATAGTACAGCACCAACAACCTACCAGTGTACGTCTCCGAATATTCCAAAAATATTCTGTATTTATTGTAATAAAGATAATATCTCTAACTATGGGGCCTGTTTCATTCGGTGGTGTGGGAAAAACAGCAAAACATCTAATTACAAAAGATAGTAAAAAAAAAATTAAATATATAATTTTTCAATTCCCGTCCATTATAGCTAAACTCAAGTTAAACTGGTCGATTTGAAGTGAAATAATTGACGACACCCGTCAATTGTTTCGAATTCGGGCTGGCCAATCGGAGCGCAGTTGTCACCGTAATGATTTGGCAGAATAAACTAACAATTGAATGACATTTCGTCTCTATTTCTGGTTATATACTCGATGCACAGATCAGAGCACAGACAACAGAGATCAGTAACATGGTAAGTATAGCTGAATTTGAACTTTAAAATATACGTAACGAGCTGAAAGCCCAATCACCTGCGTTGATCAGCTACTATTATATTCAGGGTATATTCACGTGTTCTGTGCACGGGGCTTTATAAAGAAAATTGGCTTGTGAGGCACGTGAGATCACCAAAACTCCACCAACAGCCAATTAAAATAGTCCTTGAAAACTTATAAACCTGAATGAGCTAACGCATAACCGGTGACCTTATTGTAAAGCAGTATTCTCTTAAAGGCAACTTTCGGAGATCGGATACACGGCAACCTATCACAAAGTCGAATTTTATTTATCCGAAATAACATTTGTTCTAATTTTCATTACACCGAATAATAACGAAACAGTTGTTCTTTCTATATTTATATATATGTACATATATATATATATATATATATATATTGAATGTTGAATGTTTATCGGAAAGACACGATTAGGTTCGGTTAGGTTAGGTTAAGTTGGAGGTGTGCCCGACCTGAAGCCAGCAGCGCCGGGATCTCGTAGACGTGGTGGGACGAGACCTCTCACTGCCCAGCATAGTTAGAGCCATGCTGGGAAGCGAGAGGTCATGACAGGCGATGGTCTAGGCGACATCACGTCCTCGCAGAAGGAGACGACCGAACGGGTCCGCGAAGACAACGCCCTCTCGGACCCTATTTGGCGTCGGGGGAGAGGACGCACGGGACGGCTCTTTGCCGACCGCCTGCGTCCCATCAACGGAGGCCAGCAGTGTGCAGGTTACTTAAACAGGGCAGGTTGGGAGACCCTGCCCCCTGCCCTGTTTAAGTTAGGTTTAAAAGAAAAAACATTTTCCTGTCAATGTTACTTTCGTGTTTATAAAATTTCGATTAAACCTTATTTCTGGCAAATGTCATTTCAGACTACTAATAAGTAGGTAACCCGGATACACCTTCTGAAGAATATCGTCTCATAATAGTATTTTCAATAAATTAATTAAATATATAATACTAAAGGATACATACAGATTTACTTATAAATAAATAAGGGACAAGGTGCAAAAGACAAAGGTTAGGTTTGTTATTTCTTCTGCGGTGATAAACATCAATGTGTGTGTGGTCAGGAAAAGTTACCATTTTATTTAAAATCCCTCGTGTCAGCCTGTAAAACAGGTTCAACGCCTTTACTCGTGCTTTCAAAAGTCGGAAACAGAAAGTCCCACAAGAATACAATGAAAAATCTAATAGCGCACTAATAACGGTCGGTCACATTAAAGCTCCCCATAAATTTTAAATATTTCGAACATATCAATTTGAACTTTCCAATCGGATTGTATTAATTTGCATATTCGATTCTAAAATTCTCGATTTAAATTTGTTGAATCTGATAAACCAATCAAAAGTTAGAGTTCGGTTTTTTAAAAAGTCCGAGTAAGAGAGAGAGAAAAACAATCGATTAAAGAACTGTCACTGGCAGATAGGGAATGATAAAAGTCCAAGTTTAAGAGACCTTCAGCCCGGAATGGATTGTGGTATTGATTATTCGTTGTATGATTGTGGACTATAAGGGTGGATAATTAAATGGAGATTTCGGTCTTAAGTCTAGAGGTGAATAATGCAATGTACATTTGTGAAGTTTACTAGTAACGCCTTACGCTAACGTTTAACGTTTCTAGCAAAACTGGTCGTCGAAAAAGGTTCATAACCATTGGAAACAAGTGAAGATTCCAACCCGCATTGAGCCAGTGTGGCAGATTTATGGCCTGAACCCTTGGGTTGATAATAATGATAATGATTATAATGGGGACCTAGTGCAAGTGAATTACGTGATGACCAAAATGTAAGTGTTCTTTCTTAACACCACTACTGTGACCGGCGTCATACACATTTTGAGGCTGATCTGAGAATATCACGCAATTAGAGCTCACTATTCATTCTATTGCGTATTCTGGTAAGTTACACATATAAATATTACGTACACCAAAACCTTAGTCTTAAGTTTTAAAGATCCAGGCGTCCTATGGTTTCTAGTCAAGCAAAAAATCATATCACTTACCTCATTTTAAACTAGTGTATTCTTGTAGTAAAAGTGATAATGATTAAAAACAATATAATTCGAGAATCACTTAGGAAACTAACTGGAGAAGGTGCAAAACTACTTTCCGAAGACAGCTGACCAGCCATAACCCTCTCCATAGAGACCTTTACACTGATCTCAATGATAAGATATACTAGATTTGAGACTAAATAATCTCAGTACAAAGTACTAAAAAAAACCGACCTCAAATGTACGTGGAATTACATATGATTACCTAGTTTTCTTGAAATCGGTTGCTGGAAAGTGCGTAAACCCGTATTCATCCGCTAGTTCGCCACTATACGGGACTTGACACTGGAGATAACAAAAATCAGTTCTCACTACTCAAAATATATTTTAAACAATTAAAATAATTGCTCCTTGTAATAAAATTTAGGCGCTATTAATAAAAATGACTCTTCTTGCGTAAACAGTCACCCCTGAGATATGGATGATTTTCTTCTAAATTAAATGGGACCCCTATGGAGGTACCCTCTTTCGAACAAAAAAAGAATCATGAAAATCGGTTCACAAATACTGGAGTTATCGCGTAACATACATACAAAAAAAAACTTCGTCTTACGTCAGTACTTTTTTGAAGTCGGGTAAAAATAATTCATTTTGTAAAACACTAATAGGAGCCGCACACTCTTGGCTCGCAGCAACAATAAATTTCTAAAAGACCATACGAAGAACAAGACAATTTTTTTTTCCCTTATTAGTAACGGTCATTTTACAAAGGACCATAAAATTTTACAGGGCTGACAGTTCGTCGTCCTTTTGTCTAATACATTAAAGCTGGAACACTACTTCTTCATTTACCCTCATTATACAATACATCATTAGTGCGGTTCCAAAACCGCTTGACGTCCGAGAACTGCTCATGGAAAAAAATCTTGTACAGAGCATATAAACGAATGTGATGCTGCTAAAACCGAAGACAATACTTTTCCAGTTTCCTAAGAAATTAAAGAAAGGCACAATAACAAAATGTCCACAAACAACCTTTGTTTCTGAACAATGAAAACAAGTAATGTAGTTACGACTCGCAAAATATCGAAGCGTGACCGTAAGATATGAGTTTACAAAGACCTTAAAACAACGGTTACAACCATAATGGTTTAAATAGAAACTATGGAATGTCTCTTTTCTTTTAAAATGCTTCGTTCATTGTTGTATAGATGTCATAAAAATTAACTTTAGAACCATCGGCGAAAGCTTTTGATGGTAAAAGATATTGCTTGGACAACCCCATTCCAAAATGCTTTAAGGTGTTCTCATATAGTTCGAAAACGACACCTCTGTCGTCATACTTAAGTTTGTTTTCATTTAAATTATCTTTGTTGGTTAAGTATTAGTAGATGGGATCGAAATTCTTTGTCTAAACAATTACTACGTATATTGTAACAGGCATTCATTTATGTTTCTTGTTCTATTGATACCCGTTTTTGTTGCTTGGGTGTTCGAACCACACCATAAATCAGTTGTTACAGGCGAATGCTTTAACTTTATACACCGCACACCTTAGTTTAACCAAAGGTGGTATGTCACGGTTCATGTGCGTTACATAAATTTGTCCAAACGTTACTTTTTTATATTGAAGTGGTATGATTAATACTAGATAGGGTTATATTTGCGCATAAATATAATTCAACTCATTTTAATCGTTTACGGTGGAAACTCTGGCTCCCTCGGTCATATGCGGAGCTCTCCTCTAATGATATATACATAATAGATGTGATATATAAAAAATTGCAAATCACAACTTCATGGATCCTTAGTATATGGCACTCACATGAGAAATAGTCTCACTTGAGGGCCCAGCTGCTAGCGTCACGATGGGCATTGTCAGCCCTATATTTCTGGCCTCCTGGAATTCTCATTGGATGTTAATAATTATTGTCATTTGATGTGCAGCAATAGCTCGAAACTAAGAACCTATTAATTTCAAAGCAACGGTACCGCTTGAACAAATCAGTGTAAACGGCTTCCGTATGAAAATTAAACCATGACATATTGACTCTAGTTTTATTTTGATTGCAATATATTATGCGTAGTTGTTATTATTATATATATATTTGGGTAATACATTTGAGGCCACGTGCCAGTTTTTCGTTCATTATGTTAAATAGATTTTTTGCATGTCTGTTTATTTACCCGTAGTGATGTTTTCTTTACAAACGGTAAACTTCATTGTCAGACACTATTGTGAATTGGCGCGTTACCAACTTTACTTTTCACCTATTCAGCATTAGGTTTTTTATTGTCAATCTTATGTCTCTTAGTTTGAAACACGTCAGTTGAGTTTATGGTATTTGAGCAGCATCATTATCACAGTAACATTGTGGTAGTTTTAAATTCTCAATCCTTTGATTGGTTTGGATTATTTGGAATGAAGATATCTGAAGGCTCTAACATTGATATAGTAAATTGGCTATTCAAGTGGTCATGACTTACCGAAACAGTGGATAATCATACAGTTACGCGTGTAATGATTGCTATTCAAGTATTTGTTGGAATTCTGAGGTTGTGCAATGAAAGAATTTCATAATAAAAGGTTATAATAGCGTATTAACTCCTCTTCATGAATCTATTGGAGTAGAAACCGTTAATGCAGGTTTCATTATAACTGGTAATGGCTTGATGATAGACAGCTTCTCTCTTTATTAATTCTATGTAACTGCAAATGCAGTTTTACTATTAGAACGAAAGAATAAAGTAGCAGAGGAAAACCGAGACGAAGCAATTTAGATCAGATATGAGGAAAAAGTTAAAGTCGTGACGTACCAGGAAATCAAAGCTAAACAGATATGGGTAAGCGATTACTCCAACGATTAGATTCTAGCTCTTAATTGAAAAGAAAGAAATACTGAAAATACAAGTATTGATGATATACATGAACATTATAGTGCGTGAAAATGTAATATACTTTTCGGCTTTTATGTGCGAAATCGAATTTAAAATTTACCACGGGTATGTGATAGAATATATCGTGAAGACACCTTAAATAAGAGCGAAAGAGATGTGCCATACAGCTACACCAATAAACCTGGTCTTGAACTAGGAAATTCCTTGTAGGTACTATGAATACCAAAACAACAAAATTAATTCCCAGAACACACAGATCAGAACCAATTTCAGAAAGTTCATTTACGAATTGACCCTGCTGGTAATCGAACTCCTCATCTAGTGCCCGCAGTGCACCGAGGTCGTCAAGTTATTACAAAGTAACATTTTCAAATGTAAGGCTTCCCAAATGCCATATAAAATAAACTGGTACTTCTCCAAACACTATTGTCCAAACTCCGTCCGTTATACAATCAGTTCTTTATGACATAACCATAAAGATATAAACACCCAACTTCTAGAACAAAACAACAAATTAACCAACAATAAAAAAAATGTTTCAGTTGAGCATAAACTTATTGAGTAATATGAAATAAAGTAACAATTTCGACATAAGTTTTTCCAACTAAAGAAAAACATTTGCAAAGTTCACGATTTCGTCTGTTATGCAATTTACGCAAGCAACTCTCAATGACTTACCACCTGTTTAAACAGACCTTCGACATGATTATTTGATAAAGAAATATTCTATCAAAAAAAATAAATTACAATATTTTAAGCTTTTACTTGTGGCCCCAAGACCCTTGGGATTTTTATTGAAAAATGTTTTCAGCAGAGCAAATCTTCGAGATGAAACGACAATGGTTTCAATATAATTCGCAAATTATTGACAATAAGAATTACAATTTATTTTACGCCAATTATTGTTTAATATGTGTGTAAAAGATCATTAGACTTTTTATAAAATTAATGATAATTTCGTAAAATAAATCTTTTATGTCGCGTTGATTATAAACTGGCCGTAAGTTAAAACACGAAGTATATTTTCTTTTCGAGTACTTAGGTTTTCGCGATTGTTACTATATTTTCTTTTTTTTTACTATTCGACAACGGGTAAACAACAGTCCATGTTTCGCCGTACGTCTTTTGTTTAACTTCCAAGTGTTACCATTGTGTTAAGTGTACAGTTAGGAAGAAAGTTGGATAAGTTGTATAATGTTGATATTGGAGTTGTAGGCTTTTGCAATTCTTACGTGTACATTTTTGTTTCTCACCAAGAGAAGTTTATTGTTTCGGTGAATGTATTTTTCCAAAACTTTGCTTTTGTTTTCAGATTTTATATGTGTTCCTTTGACAAGAATTCTGGTGAACATTATGTAATTTTTACCTTTTCGTTGGATTTGCTTCTAACTCAGATCGAGATTTTAAATAAAGCTGAAAATGGTGCGAAGTTAACTAAAATTGTTAAATAAAACTGCCATCGAAAAAATTGCCGAATATAGAAGTAAATTATCCCAAAAGAAATAACACTGCATATATACATTTAACAATTAAAACACATAATATACAACACGAAGAAAAACAAAATATATTTTCGATATCATCATAGATTATTTATACAAATTACTTAGATATTATAAATGACAAAACTTAGTGTTTTAAAATGCGACTAGAAACTGTTATGTATTATGCTCTACATGATTATTAAATAAATAAAAAAACATATTAAAATATGTACAAGTAGCACACGAACGAGAAATAAATAACTATAATAAGAAATAATCAAGTAATAAGCCATGAAGTCTGCGTGCGGCCTGATGCAATTACTACGATACTGATTTTGGAGGATGCGGTAACAGAAAACTCATGACATGGAAAACAGTAGACGACACCGATATATATATATATATATATATACATACAATTTGATGTAATTGACAATAGCACAATTATTGTAAATAGTAATGTAATTGTAAATAACATCAACCCTCTTGTCACTTAGAGACTGTCGAATCATTTTTGCCGTAATAGAGTTAAACGCTCGATCTTACTCAGCTTTTAAAAGTAACCACCAATTGTCGTATGTCTACCTTTTTTTATGTATGCAACTCATTGACTGAATTACACACTATCAGAAAAACAGGTGGTTTAGTGAATTTATTTAACACCAATGTATGTTTATGTTTTGGTTACTTTCATTTTCCAAGTCAAATTAGTGTTGTGTTAAAAAAAAATTTAGTAATTCGAAAAAACGTGCTTGATCCCTAGATACTTTTGATGTGTATAGTTTAACAAGAAGTTCGCAGTTATTAAGGTAAAGTCCATCGTCGAGTTAGGCACGTTACATAATTTTCTCATCGGCACGTTCGGCTCGACAAAACGTCCCTAAAAACGCCGAACACGAAGAAACATTAACTAATGTTTATTTTGTATCAATAATTGTTAAAATTATACCGAACAAATACAGAAAATCTTCAATCCAAACAAGTCAGCAGACCTTAGGGCACCTTCAAATTACATGCTTGTGAAAGCTCTGCAGTGGCGTCTGTAGCGGCGCTTCAATTTTTAGTTCACTAAATTGTGGCTGCAAAAGTGGTGCGCGCGTGTCACGACAATAGTGCTGCAACTGCTCTTCTAAATATTAAACGATTATCACTAATTACAGGTTTCTTACCACGATGTGATTTATTTTTATTTTCCTATTATTTCGGAACGGTTACACGGGTCAACTCGTGACCATGGAGCGTGAAAAGAAATCATATCGTGGTAAGAAACCTGTGATAATCATTTAGTGAATAACCATGAAAGCTTTGAAATGTATACTTTAAATATTGTTTGAAAATTAGTACAGGCGCCACTGCAGTGCTTCTATAAGCGTCCAATTTGAAGGTGCACTTAATAATTTCTCTATGTGCTTGTTATCCATCTTTGTTTTGAGTTTGAGAGTCGATGAAATCTCCAATAATGTCCTGTAATGTACATCGATTAGCATACGCTGTGAAAATACGATACCTAAAAATTTTCACGATAGAAAAAAAAACACAAACTTACCTTGAAATTATACTACAGACAACTTACGATTTTTCATGGATGGCGCTACGACTAAAAAGTCGCTGAAAAAATCAAATACGAAGACACGACAAGAAACACATACAAAAAATTTGTGAGGTCCGCTCGTCAGTTCCGTGGCTTAGTTGGTATATCGTCTGGCACGGTATACTAGAAGACGTCGGTTTGAATCCAGCCGGATCAAAGGACTTTTTCCGAGTGTTCGATCTTTGTATTAACAATTGTATCAAACTAGTGGAGTAATTTCACATAAAAAATAATTTAATATCATGCAATAAAAATTTACCTTGAAATTATAAAACCGCTGAACTGAATAGGTAGTTTACATAATACCAATTTTTTTTTAACAACTGAATAGAATAGAACACTTATAGTATACATATTATTTGAAATATGCTTTATTTTGTTTACAAAAAATAATTTTGGAAAAAATAAATGCCAGTGTCCCTGTCGCTCGACCCAAAGCAAAATAAACCATATTAATAAAAAAGCTAAGGTCTATAGTCTGAAGTAGTAAAGACTATAGTCTTACCAGCTTTTTTTTCCATTGCGCCACCTGTAAGAAACCTATGAACATTTTCCTTCACTCAGCCAGGTATCTATAAAATAAATATTAACTAATGTATTCATGCAGCAGTTCCCGTATTACCCGATGTCAACAAAAACCAAAACTGCAAATGTTTGAACACTATTTCCTACTAATGTATTTTATTTTACAATTTTATTTTAATACCTCCCTGTAATTAATTTCTATTGCTTACACCTCACAGCTTTCCCCCAAAAGCTGATCAGTTTAACTTCGTGAAGCGTCTTCAAAACTCTTTAAAGTACAGCTGTGTCACTTTGCAGGCTTAAGACGGGATCGTTGGGAAGAAACAACGTGTATAGACGTATGTAGGTACAACTAAGGAGATCGTGTCTTATGCTCCAGTTTGTTTAAGCCCGTTTCATATGCACGATCTTAGTAAGTTTATCAAGACACATGGAATCGAGAGTGTACGAAACGGGGGTTTACGTAACGGTCATCAGTTCAGTCTTCTTTTTTTAACAGACTTAAGGAGGAGGTTCTCACGGTGGCAAACTAGAGGATGAATCCATTTTCGCGCCCTTTCCGGTATTAATTCCATGAACTTTTGAGGTCGGTTTTTTTAAGCCCCGCATTACGGAGATCCTGTGTCGCGTGTGCCATGGACACACACTCATAGACAACCACAAATTACACCCAAAACTCGCGAGATAAATAAATGTAGGCCATACAAAAATTTCTCCCGGCACGGGAATTGAACTCGGGCTCTTGCGTGGCCGTCCAGCATAGTAATCGTTCGGCCACAGAGGCAGTTAAAGTTATTGAATGAATATCTTAATAAAACATGTATATGTTTACATAAAAACATTTAAAACATGTGAACGATGGAAACGAAGGTGGTTTAATTGAAATTGTAAGAAATAAATATATACCTACTTTTTATAGAATTTTAAAAGCACCATCAGACCGAAAAGTCGCATTAAGAAAGTATAATGATTCTTTAGTAAAAAACATTCTTTTTAACACTTTCGTCTGAGTAAGCACTTACCCATAGTCTGTCTGTGTGTCTATCTTTATGGGAATAACAAATTATATAACTTTTTTGATGTTACGTCATGAGGAAGGTTTAAATGACGTCCTTTAATTAACGTTTTGGTTTACCAGTTTTGTTTGTGAAGGCTGACAAGGAAGATTTTGACCCTTGTTAGGAAATTTTAAAAAGTAACTAGTTAAAAATGTTTATTCAGATCAGGTTAGTGTGAAAAAGACTGGTGGAAACAATAGAGGTATTACCCTTTTTTAACCGACTTCAAGAAAAGGAGGAGGTTCTTAATTCGACTCTTATTTTTTGTGTGTTAGTTACGCGATAACTCGGCGATAATTTGTGAACCGATTTTGACGAAAATTCTTTTTTTTTAAAAAGGATACCTTAGTAGAAGAAAATATTCCGCCTTTAAGGGTGGCTAACTAGGGGATGAATCCGGTTTCGCGCACATTCCGGTAAATGATTTCAATAAAACTTGGGAAATTTATATATAGGTATTATTCCACTGAAGAATATAGGGACATGATCTAGAAATATATTATATTGTAATTCATTTTATTATTAGGTATAAGTATTATTTCACAGAAATGAATAAACTGCATAAACTTATCGAATACAATCATTATATTGACATAATTATTATTGTATTATTTAATAGGTTCCTACATTATTTCACATAACTATGTTAAAATAACGTAGTACAAAACTTGTACTGGATATTTGTAATTTTTTGAAATGTAACATTTATTACTATTTGGAACGATTCTTGTAATACATTATTTTGTATATAATAATGTAAAGTTTACGAGATAATAATTAAATATAATCCAATCCAATCGGTTTTTCTTTTGTTCTCTGTACTGAGATTATATAAAACACAACCTGCAAAGTTTGTGGAATGACATGTATTTGCCAAATTTTATTGAAATAGGTTAGCTGAAAATGAGTGTATTCCAATAAACCGGATTCTTCCCCTAATTTGACTTTTAGAAGTGGAATATTATCTTCAAATTTAAATGAGACCACTACTGAAGCACCCCTTTTCCAACAAATAAAGAATCATCGAAGTCGGTTCACAAATGCCGCAGTAATATACACACAAAAAATACAGCCGAGTTAAGAAACTATTCTTTTAGAAGTCGATTAAAAACTGAAGGAACTACTGGAGAGGATTTATGCAAAATAGAAATAGAAATAGAAACCATTTATTGTAACGCCACATTATAAAAAAAAAACACAAAAACAAAGACTAATATAACTAAAACAGACATAACACAAAGAACAGCGTAAAAACATTTCAACAACAAGTTGCATAATACTATACTGACATGTGTGCGGCTGTGGCGTGTACAAAAGGATCCCATTCAGCTAAAGTCACAACCAAGGCTAGGTTGTGACGCTGGTTTTCAATGGGCCCTAGCCGAGTGAGTGAGAGTGACGGACGTATGCGTCCCGGAACAGATAATAAAATAAAATAAACTGCGTAAATACTTATATAGACTTAAATAGACGAGGGTGTGCGAAAAGACTAGAGGAAACAATGAAGGCATGACCAAGATCTATGCAAAATCAAAGAGTATCTGTGAAAAGACTAGGAGAAACAATGGTAGTATGACCAGACCCGTAGCAAGTGGACGTAGTATCTACTGATCCCACTGGGTACCAGGCGTAATTCTATGCATGTAATTAAAAACATCAAAGTAACCAAGACCAAAGGCGTCGAAGCTAGCACCAAACACATTCACGCATCGACGCTTTAGTACCAAATCATAATCATTCGGTTGGCCAATCAAAACATTGCTAATTAATAAAATAACCTTTAGCAAAATTGGCAACCAAATGTAAGCAAAATAAAAAATTTTATGTCTGAACAGCCTTAATTAAGGCTCGGTTTATATCAATAAAAATTTAGTTTGAGACACCCTCTTTCAGAACTGCTCTGCCAGAAAGTAGCGAAAATAGTTCACAGCAATAATTGGAGGTGGTAATTGGAAAATTAACAATTAATTAGGGATGTGTACGAAACAAATCTCTAACCATATTCATTCTTTGGTTTTACTTCTAGATAAAACAATTAACATTTATTTGAACATTATTACGTGTAAAATATAAACAGTAAGTATTTAAATGATCATAAGCACAACTTAGTATATAGCATAGTTCTGTAATAAAATTCATAATTAAAATTTATTTATCAATACACTTTCATCGAAAGGTGAGCCAAGATCGTCATTTGAGCTATTGTCATTAGCACTATATTACTTATAACCTTCGCTAGTATTCGTAGTTCTAATTGTACCTGAAGTGGTTTGCTCTATTCACATGTCAAATCAAATTTGATGGTTTTATTGCTCTACTTATAACCTGTGTTGTGCCACTGTAATAAAGTACTATCAGAAGCGACGACACGTTACCATCTTAAGGTTTATTATTGCGCGCAGGCAACAGACGGTCAGTAGCTATCCGCAACTTGCTTGTTCTTGTGAATCAATAGCATTTATAGCTAGGCATTTTTATTATAAACAAAAGGTTTCCATAAAAAGTGATTCTACAAAATAAGCTAGCTGGAATTTCCGCTTGCAAACAAAACGTGAAGGCTTCAACTTTGCTGATTACCTTATAAGATACCACCTCCAAAGGTCTGACATCCTTACACCGCAACTACTCAAATCATAATTGCAAAGGCGCGAACCGCAGCACCGTCACCCACGCTAACTAATTGCCATTGAAAAAAGGCGAAAGCCCGACTGAAAACATACCAGCTGCTTTGAAGTCGTAAAGCGGGCCTAAAGCAGCCTTTTGGCTTGATAAGCCACACAGGTAATAAGGCACTTTAAGGTGTGACGTGCTTTTGCTGTATAAAAGTCGTGTAAAGGTTTTTCTTTAAGGGTGTTCACCAAGTGAAAAGAGCTTGGAAAACTAATTTGTTTAGATCTTTTCTGTTGATGCGATTATGTACCTTCTGTATTTTATTTTACAAACCGTGAAGGATTAGTTAGTTGAACAAATATTCATAAAAATAATATGTTGGAAAATAATAACTGCCTCCGCGGCCGAACCTCTCTGGATTGCCACGCAGAGGTTCCGGGATCGATTCCCGGGCCAGGGAGAAATATTATATGGCCTGTAACAATCGCGAAAACCTAAGAACTCGGTACGACACCCTGTACGTGTAATCAATTTAATTATAATAGACTGCTATTCTTTTATTTTGCTATGCTATTATTGCAAGAGTTCGTCCAGGGTAGTACTGCCACCTTACCTATTTCTGCCGCCAAGCAATAATGTGAACATTACAGCCGCCGAACAGTAATGTGTGTGTGCTGGTGAAATTACAGGCACATGGGATTTTCAACTTATGTCTCAGGGTGACGGGCGCAGTGGTAGTGCTCCTCAGATCGTAGGGATTTAAATTTGCGAGTGGCAGTGCAATTATTACGGACAGGCCTGTAGCTTGGGCCTGTATATATAAAGGCTCTTTTAGGGTAAGTGTCTGGACTGTTTGTTTACGCGTAGTAAGAGAGTGTTTTATACTGTAGTACCTGCTTTTATATTGTTTATTTTTAGGAAATGATACTGTTTTTCCATATTTAAATCGCGTATATTTGTTTTTTCAAACAAACCGACGTTTCGGGCCCTTTACAGGTCCCATGGTCACGGTTGACTGAGGTGGTACACTCTTCAACCAGTTATATCTAATATTGATGCAAACCACCCTATTTTGTTTTACTATAGTTACAATACGCTACATTAAGTGACACTGCCTTATCAGATTGCTGCTTGGCGGCAATAGTAGGTATAGTGACTTCCCTGGACAAACTCTTTCAATAAGAGCTCTACTGCTACTAGAAGCTATGGGAGGTCAAGGGTTAACTTTACCAATACTACGTCTAAATATGGGTAACCTATCACAAAGTCGAAAATTTTTTTGTCCCAAATTACGTTTGTTCGAATTTTCACTACACCGAAAACCGAAATATAACGAAACAGTTGTCCTTTAAGGATATTTTGAATGTTTATCACGAAGACATGATTAGGTTCGGTTAGGTTAGGTTAAGTTAAGTTTAAAAGATTTTCCTCTCAAAATTACTTTCGAGGTCATGAAATTTCGACCAAACGTTATTTCTGGATAATGTCAGTTCGGACTATTGATAGGTAACCCTAGATAGGTCAGATTGTCGGATATAATAGACTCTGTTTAAAGTGCTTTCAATGCGATGCAAGCAAGGAACATAAATACATCTAGAACTATGGGCCACTAAATGACTCATCTAAACCCTGACATGGTGCGTGCGACAAAAAAACAGGAACAATAGTTTTAACACCTCGCTTTGTGACGGATGCTCGCATCATTGTGTTCAAAACATAGTATTCCGCCCACGGAACTCTAATTATGAACATACCTGTTCCGGCTACCTACAGTATTGGTTAAGGCTTGGTTTACATGTCGGCTTTGGTATTATTGAAAAAAAAAATCAGTGACTCGAAGGGGTAACTGTGATGAATAAATAAGGCACAATTTAAAATGTATATATAAAAGAGACCCCGAGTCTGCAAATACTGTTGAAACCATTGTAATTTCATTGATGACACTGAGATTATATTGCATTTACGATAATAATATTCTGCTAAAATCTAGCTGCAATGGCAGTTGATTCTGAACAGAGGTCAGTGGAAAGACAGTGATTCCATTAATCCATTCAATCAGCGACGATCGATGTCGTATTAGAACTACCATGGAAATTAAAACGCATATAAGTTTTTTTATCTCGTTTAATTAGCCATTTAGTCTTCAAATAAAAGCCATCGAGATTTCAAATTGTACAAGATTCGAAGCGAGCACACGAAGCACTAATTAAACATTGCCTTACTTTATCAAATTCTTGTCTTATAAAAAGTGATTATTCAGGAAATAGAATACAAAAACAGTATAAAAACCCTTAACATTTTTCTGCATGTAACGTTCTACTTGTTCAATGTAAACCAGCTCTAATACCGGTCGAATACAATGTATCATTGTCTTCGAACAGACTCCCGGCGCACTAGTGTGCATAATTACTCTCACTGGCTACTGTTGAGGTCATTTCTCTCCGTTTCAGGAAGAAGTAAAGGACAAAATACGCATGCCTGTAGGTGGCATGCTTGCATGCCCGTAATGGGTTACAGAGATTGTAAAGCATGTGTTTACATGAAATAGTCCGTTGTGTATTCAGGACGGCAAATAAAAAAATTCTAATGGCTAGCTATTCTTCCATAGATAGTACAACTCGAAGTAAAATGTTCAAAACGTCAAAACGCGGACGTGTAATGCATAATGTATTAAATATGAAATAAATAATTTCAAAATACTAAAAATACTGCGGAATTAAATTTAAGTACAAAATTAATTTAGTAAAATATACTTCAAACTTATGTGAAATACGGTCAGATTTTTGTAACATAAAACTTTTTGCTTAATCTTGACGTTGAGAAGTACAGTGATATTAAACCATTGACTTACAAATAAATGGACGACAGGTTTAATACAAAAACCACGAAAAAAATGTCCCAAGTCAACCTATTTAAACGTAGTGACATGTAAAGGAATATGAAAAAGCTAAAACGTTGCATTTAAATTGTAATGTCATTGCAGTACTGTCTAATTTTGCTTGCTTCGCTGTCAGTCGAACAAACGAAGACTAAGGCGTGAATGACGCTCTGTATACGATTTTAACGCCCTATAAGTTCGGACACTTTTTAGCGCGGACCCGACGTCCATATAATTGTAAGTCAATGTATTAAACTGAAAAATAAACCCATTACTGTAAATGTATTAATGTAATAAAAAAGCCCGTGGGCGTAATTTAGGACATCACGGTCGACTTGCCTGCATATTATGACATGCATATACGAGTAAATTATATGTGACTGCGCGTAGCCGGTGCGACTCAATTTCTTGAACGCGACCACAGACAAGAGTGACGTTTAACTGTCACTCTGGCGGAACGTCATTATTTTTTGAAAGCGGCGGCCATGATCGATCGAGACTCGCTTTCGAGCGAGCGTGTGGCTATCAACTGTCTCACGAAATCTATTCTAATCGCAGTAAATTCGTACTATAATTAATTATTATTTGTTAAAAAAAGATTAAAGCTCAGTCGATTAAGGATTCCTGGTCTTATTTCATAGAAATATCTCGCCCTCATTACTCACGCATGATGGACGGGTTGGAGAAAGATTCTTGTCATCCTATATATATAATATCATGACCTCGTTAATAATGAATCGTGTAGAAAGTCCTTGAGAAAAAAAATACAAGTGTCAGTCATTTTTTGAATACAAGTTTTCTGTCGTTCACTTTCATTAGATCTGGACAAACCAGTTTTTTGTGGTTTTCTATTTAGGACATTGTTAATCTTCTATATATTTACCTTTAATTATATTGAGTCGTGGTAGCCTAATGTTTGACCTACCGTCTCTTAAGCAGAGGCCGTGGGTTCGAATCCAACCTCGCGCCTCCGATCCATGATCTTACCAGTGAAGGAAAACACCGTCAGGACACCTGCACATCGCCAACCAGCAGTGTGGTGGACTATGGCCTAAACCCTCGCCTGAGTCTATTGAGGACTATGTTAGTCTTCTATCAATTTACTATGTTACTAATTAACTACATCTTGAGTCTTTCTTGACTCAATAAAGATCTCGCTGTAAAGGAACGTTCTGGATCAAAGCAAAAACCATAATCTATCTTAATAAACAGCTAATAGCCCATCATCGACTTCACAACTTTTGAAATGTAAAAAAGAGGCCCAGTCGTATTTTTTTTAATCAGCTACAATATGATGTTGCGTTCGAAAACCGCTTTTGAGCCGCCGACGACGACCGGTATTGTTTTCAAATCGGTAACAGTGCCTGTTCCGCCACCGGCACCGCCCGCATTAATTACACCTAATTGAATTTCGAATTGGAACGATGACATTTGAATTTTGGCGGGATACGCTTGCTCGGTAGTGACTAGTGACTCCGCTAGTGATGTGCAACAAAGACGCCGATTGCCACAACCGAGACCTCCTGTAGTTCGGCATAATAGCATTTTAGAATCGACCGACAACATCGAACAGTGAAATGTGTGTAATGAGAATTATCTGGATTGCTTCTGTTGTACCGGCAGTTGATAGCCGGTTCTATTATACGGTGAATAGTGTTCTTTAGAGTGCCCCCCGATACTGAAAGATTATTTTATATTGAGCTCCCTTTTGTGAGGAGGAAAATAGTAATCAGTTAGTTTATTAGGTGCGTTACTTGCAGAAATGAACACTCCTTTCATTTTGTTCACAATGGATCGCGCTACTTATAATTAGCTATTAAGAGTTTTAGCGATACACTAACAAAAAACAAAGGACTAAAAAGCAGTATTCATAAAAAGACAAGCTCTGCTATTTTGCTACAAAATAAATAAGTAATCCATTGATATTAAGAAGATTATAGCACATATACCAGAAGTATCAATTAACGTAAGGGACATTTTGCCGAAACTGAGTTACATATAACATTGGATTCGGAAGTTCCCGCTCTATACATTGGCATTATTAAAATTTAAGAATGCCCAGTGGTTTAACATACAGCATGTCCCTTACAAAAAACATTTAAAAAAGATATTTAGTTGTGCCTTACCGTACTAATATTTTATTTGTAAACCGTCCATCATTTCTCTTACTGCTTACACTATGCTCGACTGTTTACACATAAAATATTAATAACCAAACATCTTTTTTCAATGTAAGGGACACGCTATATTTTAAACCACTGGGCATTCCCAAATCTTTCGTTTATAGCATGACACAACAGGAAATTCTAAGAAACTTTGCACTAGACTTAATCAAGATTGGAGCAGACAGTAAAAAGTTATAGCCAGATTTAAAAAATAAAATCGTTTTTGGATCTTCTGAAAAACCGTGGTTGTCCTTTACATTAATACATACTTCCGGTATCGATATGTTTTGCGACCTACGCACTATGGCGCCCTAAACATTTGTAAGTGATGTTTAACAACGTACTTGTTACTTTAATTTCTATTATTTTATTACAGAACCATATATAATCTTAATATTGGCGTCATTGCTCTACAACCATTGACTTACAAATAAATGGACGACGGGTCTAATACAAAAACCACGAAAAAAATGTCCCAAGTCAACCTATTCGAAATTTAAATTGTTATGTCATCGCAGTATCGCGCTGTCCGTAGAACAAATGAAGACTAAAGCGGAGTGTCGCGCTCTGTATACGATTTTAGCGCCTTACAAGTGCGGACACTTTTTAGCGCGGACCCGACGTCCATATAATTGTAAGTCAATGTCTACAACATATCAATTGGATCTCTAACGACACGCAGTATCGAGATTTCACAGGATAAGTAAAACTACTCACACATACCAATGATCGCTGGCATACACGCGCAACGTCGGCGAGCGGCTTATGGACGTTAGCCTTTATTGAACCATTAGAAGAAACGTTTATAAACATTTGCATGAATGTATGAGAAAAAAATCAGCCACAGCGAATCAATCGGCAAGTGCTCGATGCTCGCGCGAATGTGATAGTGACACTGACATTAATGACATTGGACCTTTCTTAAAATTACAAACTATTTACTTTTTAATTTTATCTTATTTAATTGTGGATTCCAAAATCACACAAGATCATTAGCACTAAATTCAAATTTCCTCACAGCGTGAACTCAAATCCCGTACGAGTGATATAATTAGCAGAAAACTCCTGTTCCCGTGCATTCAACTACAAAATTCATCGATTTAAAAGATATCCTTACCGTCCATCATTATTAGGTTCAAACTCGAACAAATTATTCACCTACACGAGGATATTTACCACCTTAAAATTAGCTACATAGCGTTTGAATTTGACTCTTGTGCGTGTGTTCGCCATTTCATGTATTCTTTCAGATGAAAGCATAGGGTTGAGAATCGTATTGTTGGAGTGCCTTGTCTCATAATCGGTGGATTCTTTCGCGCCAGTGCATTTTGTCCCCCTGTCACGTTAGCCACGTGGGACATCCCGCAGCGACGTTGATTGCAGGCGAGTGTCCTTTCATGCTGGACTTTCACTAACTTCCAAATTTGAAATTAATATTGATGTGCATATGTAGATTATAGAATATTATAATGTGCGTTATTAAAACAGACGCGATTTCAAATACCAGTTAATCACAGGTAGCTAATATAGTTCCTTTACTTTCTGACGGCGGTATTAGACTCAAAGACCTTGCAAAATTCAAAAGCGAACATTCTAAAAGTTGTAGTGCCACTCAGAGCTTTAAATTTTAAAGATCTGAAAGGTACATCACTGCGTTTGTCAACCTGAGACAATAGTAGCAGCAGAGCTCTATGTGAAAGAGTTTGTCCAGGGAAGCACTGCCACCTTACCTATTTCTGCCGCCAAGCCGTAATGTGAATATTACTGCGTTCCGGTTTTGAAGGGTAAGGGTACTGGTGAAATTACAGGCACATGGGACTTGTCAACTTATGTCTCAGGGTGACGGGCGCAGTGGCAACGCCCCTGAGATCTTTGTGATTTAATAAAGCTATAAGTGGCATTGCAACTGTTATGGACAGGTGTGTTACTTAAAATCATTAAAAAAATGTCCGTAACGGTAACGAACGTAGTTCCTATAATGACACACACAGCTGATCGAAAACGTCACAATTTAAATACGATTAAAAATTTAAAATTAAAGTATTTTTTCTGTTCTAAGTTGCGTATTTTTTCAAACAAACCAGCGTTTTGTGGGTTTTCATAAGGTCCACGGTCACGGCTGACTCTATGGATTGACTGACGATTTACGTCCGATAAAATAACTTCATATCCAATGTAACTGTACCTGTAAAGTATGTAATATGCATAATAATCGCAAAACCTATCTCGAAACAATCAATTATCTAAAAATGTGCCTCGAATTACAAGAAACTTATATCCCAGGAATATACTTTAGGCGCGTTCAAATTAGATGCGCGCGACTACTATATTTCATACACTATTTAGAAGCGCAGCTGTAGCGCCACCAGTTGGGTCATGAAAAAGTTCCACTTTGAAGAAATCATATTTTCCAGAAATTTTTTTTCCGGATGTTTTTCCAATATTTGTCCTTTAATTTTCCACATTTGACGTTGACACCTGTCAAAAGTTGAAGTTACTGAACGAAAACAATGGGGCAAACAAGAGGTGGTGTTGGTGTGGTTGTTGGCGATTTTTTCGCTGTTGTGAAATCATTATAAATGTCGTTTTTCTTCTAATGGTGGCTTTCAGATAAACAAATTTATTTTATACATTCATTATTGACCAAATAAATACAGCAGAAATATTAGATTAACAGAAAGTGAGCAAAGGTGGACTTATCTCTAAAAGAGATCTCTTCCAGCTAACCAGGGCAGTGAGAGCTAATCTAAGTGCAAGAGAGTGCGGAAGAATTATAATAAGCTACATAAATAAAAAATACTTACGTACGTAAGTACCTATGTAAGTAATAAACAGCCAATATGTAAATAATAAATAACCAGTATATACACATATACATATATACATGAATAAGTATGTGAAAAAAATACCATAAGATGATTACTAAGAGAGTTCAGTAAGAAAGTGCACTTTCAAGCTTTTCTTGAAAGAAACGATACACGGGTTAGACTGGATATAGGAAAGGAGTCTGTTCCACAAGTAACACAACACAAGCAACACTGTCTGCAGCGCAGACCGCACGAGAAGAAAAGGAGTTAAAAAAAATTGTTTTACAGTTACGACGAACGAGCATCGTATATTATTATATCTTTTATATTATCTTTTATAGTTCACGCTAAAGGATACTTCAAAAGATATTTCAAAACGTAAAACATAATATGAACCTTCGAAGTTACATTTTTCCAATTTCTTAAATTTTTCCGGTTTTTCGGAAAAATATTGCGGAAAAATATCCACCATTTGAAATTTTTCTGAAAATTACCCAACAGTAAGTGCAACAATCGAGTCACACGCGCACTTGTACAGACTAGATATTGTATAAAAATTTGTAGTGGTAAAGTAGAAAATTAGTAATAGCGCCACTGCAGCGTCTAATCTGAAGGCGCCCTAATAGCGCACATAACCAAAATGTCATTGGAAATTCGAATCCCTAAATTAATTATTACGCTACACTCAATCGTGTTATAATACGCGTGAAATTACATCACTTCATTGGCACCTACTAATTACAACGAAATAACACATCAGAACTAGAGGCATAGTAGCTAAAATTAAAAAAAAATGCACAGTCATCGAGGAGCGGTGTTAAAACTTTAAAGAAAAAATATATTAAAATTGTTTTCTGGTCATTATTGATCTTGTAAACGTATTAATTGCGAGTTTTTTTCTATTTCTCTTTTTTCGAATCTTGGGTATTGTTTTTTATTATTTTATTACACATATAGAAAACAGTATACATTCAATGATTTCATCTAGAATGCAAAACGAAAATAAATTGGTTGCTTTGATTTTGTAAGATATATTACAGATAACTAGGCTTCGTACTCAGGTTGGTCGGAGTAAGAAGAATTTGTTCAGGTGGGGATTTTCGGATGGTTCTAACCTGGATTTTTGTGCGGTGCGATTCAAACAATAGCTCAACTCATATCGTCCCCTGCATGCCCTGACATCTGTAAGGTTGAGGATTAGTAACACGGTCGGCGTGGCTGAATTCTCGGCCATCTCGTATAGTGTAAGTCACCACGCATCGTTGCGATAAAAAGATGATATAGACACAACTCGTGGATGACTGCCATCTTTAATCAGACGTGACCATAGTTTACAGGTAAAAATATCCCGAAACGTCGGTTTGTTAAAAAAAAACGTTAATAAAAAATAACAAATAGATATAAATTTGTTTCTGTAAAATTACTGCTTTTTTTGTTTTTTAAGGCACAACAAGCGATTTGAAAGATCACGCCGCGCTGTGTCGCCTCGCTTTTAAAACTCTCGCCACCAGTGTTATAAGGTTCTTACAGACTACAACTTATACTTAGAACTACAATACTTTTCGGAAAGAAGGTTTAAAGACTCATTTACCATGGCGCAGGTGAAAGGGTGTTGGTGGTCACCACTTCGCCATGGTAGTTAAGTTGAGAATGATAAACGAGTCGTGGGTTGGTAAATGACTGTGTATTACTGTAGATGACTGACTGATGGTATATGTTGCTTGAGCTACTTATTTATACTAGTTTGGTACGTGTGTCTTATGCTGATTCACAAGGCATGGTTGTTACTTTTGCTTGAACTAAGACGTGCCTGAATGTCGGAAGAGGGTTAGACATTCTGGCACGTCTGTGGCTGCTACAACTCAACTACAATGAAATTAATCGATATTTTTTTATACTCATATAGGACAATTATAATATTACATATTATATTATAATTAAATATAATGCTATATATAATAATATAATATTATTACACATAATTTGTTTCATGTTACTGTTATTTTTAAGACTTTCATATGCGGAATTCTTCGTCGTGTCTGGTTGACCGGTGACGGTAACGAGCAAGTTATTTGTTATGTTATAAATACTAAAACATGTAATATACATATATTACGTGGGGCGCACTAAAAGTTTCCCGAATGAATAAGAAAAAATACTATAAATGGTCCGAAATGAATTTATTATTTCTCAAAATATTCTCCGTTAGCGTTAATGCACTTTTTCATACGAATGAACCAATTTTTTAAAACAATTATGCCACTCCTCCGTGTCAATCTCTGAAACATATTTTTCATACTCTTCGACAGCCTCTTCAGGTGATGAAAATCGTTGACCGCGTCACTGGTTCTTAATTTTTGGAAATAAATAAAAGTCACAAGGTGCCAGGTCGGGACTGTACGCGGGATGGCTCATAAGGTCAACGTTGTTCACCTTCAAAAATTCATTTGTTTATTTGGCCGTGTGAGAACTGGCATTATCGTGGTGCAAGATGATACGGCGTTTACGGTTATTTTTACGGAGTTTGTCAATAACTTCAGACAAAGAAATGGTCGTGTACCAATCACTATTCACGGTACAACAATTCTCCAAAGCAACAGTAGCCACGTGTCCAGTTTTATAAAAAAAAGAAGCAATCATCCGCTTAGAGGCACTTTGCACGCGCGCCACTTTGGTTGGTTTCGGCCCATCTCGAAAGACCCATATGCACGATTGCTGCTTTGTGTTGTTTTGGGGTCGTAACTATAAATCCATGTTTCGTCACCTGTTACTATGTCCCACACCAAATTTGACGCCCCTTCGTTGAATTTGGTGAGCATGTCATTGCACCAAGTGACGCGATCCGTTTTTTAAGCCTCAGTCAAATTGTGTGTGTAGTATTGATTGTATTTGACTCATGCGTATACCTAAAGATGCTCGAATCTCATGGTATGTCACATGCCTGTATGTTTTGATCATACGGCGCATAGCATCGATGTTTTTGTTGTTCACAGCAGTGAACGGGCGACCATCACGAAATTCGTCACTGAGATTCACATGACCGCGATTTAATTCTGCAAACCAGCTATAAATAGTCGTCTTGCATGGTGCTTCATCGCCAAAAGCAGTTTGAAGCCGAGCAAAGCTCCGCTGAGCTGTTACATTATACTTATGATCGTAGAATACTACGAAAACTTTTACGAGTTAAATCTATGGTGATGTAGACAACCAATTTCTAAAATGACGTCACAATGTAAAAACAGATGACAGTCAGATGAAACAAACTGTATTCTACAGCCAAAGAGTTCCATTTTCAAATGTTGTAATTACTATTTAAATATTGTTTATGTAAGTAACCAGTTCCGGAAATCACACGCGATGATGTTTCCCCGAAACGCATTCCAGAGTTAAATAAAATATCAAAGTTGTTGAAGGCACGTAATTTCAATAACGATTGTTAAAACAATTATTGCGAATTTTTGTAATAATACTCCTTATGAGTATTTCGTTAAGTCGACATCCACATAAATTAGAAGACAAATATTCAAATCAAAGCAAATAAAATAAAATCAAATCATTTATTGTGAACGCACGTCTATAAGGTCTTATAGACGTGAGTACACAATAAAAGATTACGTATTGCCTATTTTAGCGCATACAATTTACATAATTTAATATTTGTGTCTATTATACATTAACAACAGTGTATAATTAAACATTCACAATATCTTACACTTTTACCTTGATTCCGCTTATTTACTGTCTATTATCGATATTAACATTAGATATAACCCTCGGCGTCCTCAGGTTTTTGTCCTAAATGTTTTTAAAAACAACACATTTTTAACCGACGTCAAAAAAGGAGGAGGTTCTCAATTCGACTGTGTTTTTTTATATATGTATGTTACGCGATAACTCCGCTATTTGTGAACCGATTTTCATGATTATTTTTTTGTTCGATAGAGGGTACCTCCATAGTGGTCCCATTTCATTTTGAAGAAAATCATCTACCTCTAAGAGTGGCTGATCACGCATGAATATTCATTTTTATAAATAGCGCCTCAATTTTACTTAAGGAGCAATTATTTTAATGGTTGGTTTTGCTATTCTCCAATTCAAGGCGTTTTTCTCTCTCAATATACTTTGAGTAGTGAGAACCGATTTTTACTATCTCCTGTGGCAAGTCCTGTATAGTGGCGAACTATGAGATATTTCAATAAAATTTGGCAAATAAATGTAATTCCACGTACTTTTGAGGTCGGTTTTTTTAGTACTCTGTACTGAGATTATTATTACAATCGCATAACACGAATGTGTCGCACATATAATGACCTTATTAAGGACAATAAAAAATTAGATATATTTAATTCTTAGTGTCACGTATTTAAAATAACCGTCTCAGATAGCCTCAAGTAATCCAGTTAAACTATAAAAAAATATATAATACTTATTTTATTTTAGCACTATTCTCTTTCTTCAATTCAATTCAATTCAATATTCTTTATTGCACAATAAACAAGCAAAAATACAAAACAATCAAAAATACAGTGTACAACAGGCGGCCTTATTGCTAAATAGCAATCTCTGCCAGGCAACCTTTCTTTTGTGTATTTACTTTTATATATTTGTATCAACATAAATTTCGTAATTTATAAATAATTGACAGTTACTTTTATAAACACGCCGAACGAACACACTCCTGGTTGGCATTCCGGTTCAAATCTAGTTTTAAGCAAATTAATGTGTTAATCTATTTTAGATGTCAACTGTTGTGTTCGTCTCTCTCTGTATAATTGCTTGGTGTATAGTATGCACTCAGCTATAGGTGTAGGCCATAGGTGTAGACTGAACATCAGCATGCTGAGTCTTCATTCTTTTTGGCCACGTTATTGTTTTTTGGTTTAATTGTTCGCTTATATTATTGTAGCGGACTTTATCAATGGGGTCCGAGTGGGTGCTACTGACGAGTGAGCAAGACCAAAAGAAAAGTACTTACAATGTATATAAACGACAATATAGAGTTACTACGATAACAGAAACAATAGTGACAAATAGAAAGAAAATGGCGCCAAAAACAAGTACATTTAAATTTAGTATTTCAATATAAAACTAAACTGTTAAAAAGAATACATAAAATATATGTGCAAAAAGATTTATAGCGACTGCTGTGATTCACTACAATTACGATTTATGTGTTTTATAGATAAATAAAAGTATTTTTATTTATTTCTTAATTATACGATGTACTCAAGACGAAATAACATAAAATAAAATAAAATTGCGTGCGTGCTCTTCAATTTAAACAAGATCTCTTGCCAACTGCTCTATTAGACGAAAAAAATTATACAACGTAACAGACCCTATAACAATACTTCGTTAAAATTTCCCTTTTGCATATAAAGGCAAAAAAAAAACTTGAAGACAGTGTCTCACGAATCGTGTTTACATATATAAATCCCAGAGGTAAGTACAATGGCGAACAAAATGCGCGTCACGTCTATAATAATATGTTAATTTATTTTTAATATAACTCGAGAGTGAATGTGTATGGCCGGTCGCATTGTCCGTGCCTATGTTGAAGGGTACATCAATTGGCTTAATCCATTTTATTGCGTGTCACGAGTAGTTTTTTTTTTCGGTTGCCGTACCTATTTGGTACAGACGGTAGGAGAAATCAGGAACATATTCTGAAATTCGTACACTAGAGTGTATTTATGTATTAGAAAGGTTACTTTAGTAATTAATAAACACACCACTTTCTTTTTTTTTAATACAGAGATCGAACACAAAATTCCTTCGATATGACAGGGTTCAAACCAGCGTCTGTTTTACCTATCTCGGGCAACCGCTCTATCAACTGAGCTACAGATATAGTCTGCAACCTACACACGTACATAAGCTTGCGCCCTTGTCCCACAAGAGGGGCAGGTAGAGACCACGGAACGCCACTTTACTCTAACCTGACACAACTCTCGAGCCTCACATACATCAACTATCCGTTTCATGCAACTTCTTTTATTCTTGTCACTTCGGATCCCAATATTTTTGAGGACATCACTGATCTGGTAAACATAAATCCTTCTGGGACGTCCCCTTAAAACACTTCCTTCCAAACATTCGTATCATAAATCTGCTTGGTAATTCTTCTTACATCCATCAGCAAACGTTACCAATTTCTTTATATATTTGTTACAGATTTTTTTCTAGTCAAACGGCTTTTTATGCCTTTTTTACTTTATTAGCCGAATGTGTCCCACTGCTGGATCTCCTCTCGACTTACAAAACTTCTGACTTGACGCAATGCAAACTATATTTAAATAAAAAAATTAGGCAAGTAAAACTTTAATATATTTAAAAAAACAATAAGCGAAAAACAGATACATTCCGGTTTTGAAGGGTACGGGTTGCTGGTGAAACTCAGGCACAGGGGACTTGTCAACTTTATGCGGGTAACGGGCGCAGTGCACCTTAGATCTTTGTATTAAATTACAAACTGAGTCGCACTGCAGCATACTCAGTGTTGGTTTTCTTATTAATCTATGGCTTGATTTGAAAACTCCCGCCTAATCGTCCGAGTTCCGCCCATAGAGCAATACTTACGCGCACCACCACGCTACGACGTGGCGCCACTGTCTTCCAAAAACTCTAACCGACGTGAAGGTGAAAAATCGACATAAAATTAGAAAAACCTATCATGAGACCTCAAAACTGTGTTCTTGTGTTGTGGCATTCCATAACCCATGGTTTCCTACGTCCCGGGACATGCTCGGGGCTCGGAATGTCCTGATGAGTGTTTTTGAACTGTATCAAGCCACTTTTCTATTTAAAATTAAGCTTAACTTAATTTTAAGAGATTTTTAATTCCCCTGTATATTCCATAACGATCCAAAAATCTAAAGAAAAGCAATGTGATTTTAACAAACAAAATATAGTTTGTTTTCTTGTAACAATTTTAAGTAATTAATTTTCACGACGTTATTTATTCCACCAAGCATCTTAGCAGGATAACTTGGTTAAATTTTTTTTTTCAGCTCATCAGTTTTATTTGCTTGTATTTTGAATTATCCGTTCACTCATAGTTAAGGAAAATGACCTGAATGAAATTTTAATCTATTTGGTTTTGAGCGCTGATTTTTTTTAAATTAAAATATAAGGGCGCATTTGACTTCCATCTCACTTGATGAAAAGCGATGATGAAGTCGATGATGGAGCATGCACACCTAAACAATGCCTATTCACCCTTACTTTGAAAATGTCCAAATTACTTTTAAGGAACAAGTCTGCAGGCAGGGAATTCCACTCCAGAGCCGTTCGCCATGTAAATGTGGAAGCGTAACGCTTCGTGCGAATTCTAGGAATATCCACAACATAGGGGTGGAACTCCAGCCTACGCCTGGTCCTACGAAGGCGAAATTAATTCGTGTAATTTCCTCGCACACTCTCCGTGATATATATTGTTGAATACATAATACTTCTGCGTCTTACATAATACTTGAGGTTTATTAAAACTATAATGAAACAAAAACTTTATACAACAGCTCCTGCGTACTTGGATAATTAGAAATAAATATATATTTTAATAAAAAACTTGATTCATAACACATTCTCTCAACGACTGTACAGTAGTCCGGTGCATATGACGTCGCAAGCACTTAAATCACGTGAATTGTCATAGAAAAACCATGTCTATGATAATGAAGTATAATGCATCATAGTGATGCTGCAATGAATTGATATAATTAGGAGATTAATATGCAAAGCTCTTTGCGGCTCACATTATTAGTTCATAAAGGGGCGTAAGCGCACTTGTACTAAACATAAACCAACATAATCAGATCCCTATTGTCTAGATAAAATACGAATTATTTTAAAAAAATACTATACCAGTAAAACAATAAATAAGTTAAATAAAAAGACAATTTAATACAGTGTTAAACTGTATAATTGGAAAATATATGTCATGCCATCTATGTAAGTTTATATGAAATTATTTTCATCTCTGAGATCATGTTATAATAGTTCTGGTAAAGTCTATTGTAGATGCAAATTTGTGGGTCACTCTTTTAACTAGAGATTTATGACGCCTAATAAGTATATGATAACAGACGATTTATGATGGGAATTTCTCGAAATAGGGAAACAACCGTTAGTCACAGCGTCTGTTAAAAATTTGAATTTTCATAGTTACCAAGACGAATAAAAAAAAATATAGAAGAGAAAATAATATACAATGCATTTGTTTATCCGATTGCGGCGAACATCAAAATCTTACAAGCATAATAATAGTAACTGCCTCAGTGGCCGAACGGTTACCTGACACGCAGAGATCCCGGGTTCGATTCCCGAGTCGGAAAAAAAAATTGTATTTCTTATTATAATACTAAGTGACGGGACGAACAAGTCGTGTCCCTGGTGGTAAGTGACACGCCTGTCCCTAACGGTTGCAGTGCCAGTCAGAGTATTAAATCACAAAGGTCTGAGGGGCAATGCCACTGCGCCCGTCACCCTGAGACATAAGTTGACAAGTCCCATGGCCCCACCCAAAACCGGAACAAAGTAATGCTGACATGACTGCTTGGCGGCAGAAATAGGTACGGTGGCAGTACTACCCTGGACGATTTACTTTACTTAAGAGCTCTCATGCCAAAAAAGTTTTGACGTTGGCTCCGCCCAAATTTGTGAAACAAATATATGCCTGAAGTTCGCGTGACATGCGACAGGAGATGTTGAATTTTGCGCATTAAAAGTACCAAATCCGTTTTAGCGGAATAACTCTAAAACTAAAGGGATTAAAAAACAATCCGTAGTGACAGTTGTCGATCATGTATAAATATAATTAATTATCTAATTTTGGTCCTAATAACCTGTAGCATTTCGAGGATAAATCGAAAAAATGTGAAAATTAGAGGTCATTTCGTGATTTTTATCTATAGAGGAAACTTTATTGTTTTATGTTTATGATTAGTGTCTATGCTTGAATATATCATGTAGTTACTCATACAATATTTTATTTTTAACTTCAAAGTGGATATACCCCTCTAAAATCAAATCGAAGATTAGGAATTTTTCCTCTGCTCCCTCTTAAAGTACAAAGATAAAGTAATCAGCTCCAGAGGACTGTGGAGTGCAAAATTCTCAAACATTATAAGAATACGCCAAAAATTAATATGTATTAATATTAATATACACGTGCACTAAAATGACCTTTAAAATTATTTAAAAATAAACCTGGATTCCGACGACATGATATACGGCAGTGACAAGAAGACAAAATTAGATAAGTGAATTAAAAAATAAAATTTTGAACGCATTATGGTATATTTTCAAAACACTCATGACATTTCAACTGTAGGTCAGTCCACAAACATTACAATTACAGTCCACAAAAATATTCCTTATTGAAAAAAAATATAATTTCTTCGAATATATCTCACAAAAAGATATTTTTCAATCTTTTTTTTATCTGCAAAATTAAGATTGCAAAGCACGGTAATATCAAAAGCATAACTGTATCAGATAGAAACGATTGTTTCTTACAATAAGGCGACACTTCCTTTTTGTGACAAAAGAAAGAGCGACCTTTATGAACTATTGTTGTTGTATAAATTTTATAACAAAGTCTACTGTCAATCAAACGTTGATCCCGTATTCTCGTGTCAATTTTTTTCGAATATTTGACTTGGATAATCTTGAGGGGGTTGTGGGAATTTCTTTCAAAACCGTTATCTTTTGCAACGAAGTTAATTAATACTGAATATCGTTGAATAAGTTTATGGAGTAGGAGATGTTCCATTCTAGTTACGACAATCAAAAAAATTACCTAAAAAATATTGAATTAAATTCGTAATTAAATTTAATTTTATTGAGCACTGATTCACTATGTATGTAGAAAAGCGTAGCTATACAGGAAACTGCTTTTGTGACTGTCATAGTATCATAGGGTTATCTGTCAACAGTCCGAAATGACATTTTCCAGAACTAACATTTGCTCGAATTTTCATAACCTCGAAAGTAATTTTGAGAGGAAAATGATTTTTCTTTTAAATCCAACTTAACCTAACCTAACCGAACCTAATCATGTCTGCGATAAACACCCAGCACATCCTGAAAGAACAACGGTTTCGTTATAATTCGGTATAGTGAACATTCGATCAAACGTTATTTCGGAAAAAAAAATTCGAGTTTTTGATAGGTTACCGTATTATAGGTTTGTTTGATTGACCTACACAGCTGCCTATTTAGGTAGCTGCATAGTGGTATTTACATAATATAGAAATATACTATTGATTCGAAATATAGTTCCCTTTTTGTCTTTAAATAAAGAGTACCTCGAAAATTTTTACTTTTCCTAAGTAGTCGATATCGATCGATACAACCTCAAATGGCTTTGTTTGATTCCGCATAATAGTGAAAGTGTTCAATCTATCACTTTGGACAAAATTACTGATTAGTATACGGTGTGAAAACACGCTTTCTGAAATTTTTCAGAAGAAAAAAAAACACAAACTTACCTCGAAATTTTACAAGAAAATCGCTGTATTTAATAAGTACTTTACATATACCAATGTTTTTTTTATATCAACTGAACTATATTAAATACGCAAACCTTAGTATACGATATACAGTTTTTAACTTTAACTTCGTCTGTAAAAGCAAATCTGAAATAAAGCCGCTACCGCTTGACCCAAACAAAATGCACCGTATTAGTACGAGAAAAAATTTAATTAGAGTTGAGATATATCAACTTTCAATGGCAATCTTTAACTTTTAGTTGTCCTGGCTGCAAAAGCAAGTTTTTGAAGGGGAATAAACTTTTTTCATGTTAGATCCATTTTTGATAACCCAGAAACTAAAATGTTGTGTTACTTGTTGTAACAAAAATAATTAAAATTGCAACTACGTGAATTACAAATAATCAGTGTTCCTATTTACATAAATCTTCCCAAGTCATATAACAAAAAAAAACCAATAAACAACATGAAATAAAAAGAAACAGTTTTGGAACCCGTACCCCAAACCATGACTCGTTCGAAAAGTTTTGAAAATGGGAAACTCCATCCACGTCAGTAACTTAAAAGTTTCGAAACCGATGCTTAGTTACAACGTGATTTGTTTTTTTTCTTCGAGTTTAAAAACAAAAATGTTTTCTACAAATTTTGAAGTTTTTCAACTTACCTTTACGTGGCTTCCCATACTGTTGATTTTTTTCTTTTTAAATACTTTTTTGCTCGGAGGAGTTTGAACATTGTATGTTCTTGATTAAGATCGCAAGTTTCGGTTTACATTGTGATAGGTTAACGATTTTTTGAACCAAAATAGGTTTTCTTCCCCATTATACGCCTCTTCAGTTAAAATTTCTGACAATGTTTGGAATAAATTTATATACCAAAAAATTAAACATGGCCAACGTGGCCAACCAACAAAAGACAATTGTTTTTAAATACAAAGCAGTGCATATTACTCAACATATTTTAGTGACATCAAAAAAATGCAATACAAAATAATGTAGGTACGGCTTTTCTTTGACGCGCCCAAACAACAATGATCGTTTTCGGAGACGTTAATGTCACTTGATAGGAGTCACTTGTCAATTATCTCACGTTGTTATTGCTATGTTTAATTTACTTTTTTTTATTATATGTGACGCGATGACATGAAACTTGGTCGTTTGGCTCAGTCACAGAAGAATTACATAACCCTCGCTGACATGCTATCATTGCCCGTAATGATTAAGAACACACTAAAAATCAACCAACACCTCAATAATTTAAAGTATTCAAAAATGACACTTATTTTAATGATATCAAGTCATGGGATAAAGAAATCGTGCAGTTGGTGGTAACCAAAACGTCTACCTGCAGCAGCCCCGTAGCATTGAGCTGTCAAATTCGAGTGATAAAACCGCCATTTTGAAATTTTATCACAATAGTTAACATGGCGAGTACCGTGACGTCACATTTTTGTCGCATCGCGAGCACCTCGACCAATGGAATCAAAAGAATATCGCAGTGCCACATGCGGCCACGGCTGATTATAAATTATTTTGACAGTTCTACACAGTAGTTTTATCAACGTAAAAATCGAGCGCGTCATACGAGATAAAAAGAAAATAATAAAATCCAACAAATTTATTGTAGGGGCCAATACTACGCTATAGTATTGACGCCTAATTGTTTAAATTGATAGATGATAAAAGTATAAAGTTCATTAATAAAGTAAGAAGATACAAGGCTCGTTGAGGATGTGTATCTCTTACGTTGTTGTTACGTTAAGACACATGAATGTTCGTTAAACACTCAAGATGTCTAGATGAAGTGAATGCTCGTTTAACACTAAAATTACTTGCCTACTTATGTGCCCATGTAATGTATGTAAGCCACGGACAGTAGGCCACGGACAGTAGGGCACAAAGTAGAGCGCAAGGTAAGCGTAAGAAAAATGTGCGGTTGTAAACCGTACATTTATAAATTATTGGAAAAAGGTGAGAAGATTTTTAATTCAGCTCAATACACGAGAATAATTAGAAATACGTAAATAATAACTAATATAATATAAAATATGTAAAAACTGAAACTACACAAACCCGGCAATTTTTATTGCTACATTTGCGCGGCGATGATTAAACGACAAGGATATCTATATATGCAATTTCATATCGTTATCCTTGTTCTTCAAAATATGTAACTACCATACTTTTTTATTTATTTGGTAATAGTTCATTACCAAATAAACAAAAGAACGAATCACTCTAGTACGGTATCTTACCGTGCAGTATTCGCAATAAAAAAAAATAATGGCGACATAGTTTTATCAACTGAAATAAATATGTCACGAGAATGTTGTAGATATTTGCCGGATTCGCACGGAGCCTTTTTTCCCGAACGCTATAACTTGGACCATTTCAAGGGGAGAGTAGGCATTATTTAGGTGTGTATGCTACATCCTCGACCTCATCGTCACTTTCCATCAGGTGAGATGGAGGTCAAATGCGCATTTATTTATTATGTATAAATAATAAGAGAAGGCAGTATATCACACATTGCATGTGATATACTGCCATGCTACGGCCACAGTTATGTCCAGGGCGCCACTCAAAGTTTTAAAATCGTAAAAACCTGAGAAATAAACAACACAAATTAAAAGATACCTATATCCACGAATTGCTTCTCGAATAGCCGTTATCCATATTTTCGTCGGAATACTCTATGCAATTTAAGTACGTAGTGCCTTTTGGAAACGACAATCGTTCATGGTTTCAAATACACACAGATAGAAGTAAAACAAACATGTCGAATGAACACAGATCTATACTAACGTACTAAACTTCGAGTTTCAATGCACAAGCATGCTACATCCATCAAGCCGAGACACTAGTTTTCATCCTTCCTTCACCACCACTCAATTCCAGAACTGTTTAGAATCGCCAACCAGTTCACAAAGACATCTCAACTTGTGTGAAAATTCCCCATGTGTGCGTTGCATAAGAGTGCACGGGGAAACGCGGTAGGTCGGGTTAAAATGGACTATGTCGGTATTTGTCTTTAGGCTGTGCACGTATCTGAGACAGGAAATTAGGTTTCGATGTTTGAATGCATTCCGTACTTACCTTTACTACGAGTTTACATTGTCGTTCGTCGCTAGCGACTGCGTAAATTGTGTACAGAAAGTTGTAGTTTTTATTGCGACAAATAGAAACGCTGTCCACGTGACATATAAAAAATTGTCAAGTATTTGATGCGGTCGCTGGCGACTATCAATACTGTAATCTCGTGGTAAAGGTACAGCTGGATGGTGTAAACAGTAAAGTACCATCTGTAAAAGAATCATGAAGGAGGAAGATTTTGGAACATGAGTGTTCACGTTTTGTCTTTGTTTTCGAGTGATTTTAGGATTTATTTTAAGCAGTTTTTTTATTTTAGTTTCCCATACGTTTTATCTATGGATGCTTGGAATGTGGAGGTTTTTCAGCTACTAATAGTTTAAGTAATACTACATATATTTGTGTTTAGAAGGATAAAGTTACTTCGCTATTTCGTACAGTATTGAAGTCATAGATTGTATTCGACTTTAAAATTAAATAATTTGTTATGATAATAAATTTAATAGTAATTTATTTAAAATTAAACACAGTAATTTAACACAGTAATTTATTTAAAATTAAATAAATTACTGTGAAGAGAACGATTTAAGATGTTAAGATTTATTTAATTTTTTGATTCAAAATAAAATAAAAATTTCTTTTTATTTGGATTTTTTATTGTTAAGGCCATGGTCACTTAGAACTTAAAACTAAATTTGAAAATAATAATGTTCCAGTCCAAGCTATAAAACTTAAACTAAAACTTGAGGTTAGTTCTATTTTTTATCAACCTATTTATACGTCCCACTGCTAGACACGGATCTCCTAACAGGCGAGGGTTTAGGCCCTAGTCCGCCACGCTGGCCCAATGCGGATTGGGCACTTGACACGTTTTTCGAGGGCTGTGAAGCTTGTTCCATGTGCAGGTTTCATCACGACGTTTTCCTTCACTGAAAAGCTCATAGTAAACCATGGAAATAGCTCATGGAAAATGGTTTAAACTATATATAATGTATATTTCGTTTGTTGCGATATTGTAATAATTATTTGCATGCAACCTCTCTTAATTGAACTAAATTAAATATAATATATTGCAATGCCCTTCAGGGTTCATGTACCTACTTATAATACTTTTTTAAATTAATATTTGCACATAAATTCCGAATATTCAGAGGAGCAAGCCCGGTTTCTAACCCACAGCCTCTGCTTGAATGGCGGTAAGTCCACCATTAGGCTGCCACGGTTTTTTTTAGAAGAACGGAGAGTTTCTTTTTTTATAATACCAAGTAACGGGATGAAAAAGTCGTGCGGCCTGGTGATAAACGATACGCCTATCCATAACAGTCGCAATGCTACTCAGAGCTTTAAGTCGCAATGGTGTTAGGGGCACTGCCACTGCGCCCGTATGTCTCGGATGACTCAGATATAAGTTGACTAGTCCCATGTGCCCGTTATTTCACCAGAACCTTCCCAAAGAGAACGCAGTAATGCTCACATTACTTAAGTGAGGTGGCAGTACTTCCCTTTTTTTTTTGCATGAGGAAATCCTCCTAGGATACCTCTCCGCCGCAGGGGCAGCGGGAGGTTATAGCCGGACTTCTACCGGCTAAAACCCCACGGTGGCCTTCTCGGGTGCTGTAGTGGGAAGGATCCGGGATCGGCTTTGCGCACCGGAACCCCCCCAGCACCTAGGAGGAGCTACGTCCTCTCCGTCCTCTCCTCACGACGAAGCGGGCCACACCGCCCCGTCGTCCTCCTCGCGGCTGCCTAACTTGCAGTACTTCCCTAGACGAACTCTTTCGCAAGTTAGTTAATGATAGTATAAAGTGTTATAATTATAGACATCACATTTTTCACACAAAAATGTCACGTCAATGCGATGAAAATTCTAGCAGTTTAAATGAAAACATGATACATTATCATCAGGTTGCAATGTTTTGCTCAGGTATGTTTGTTTATTAATATTTAGTGTCTCCTTAATTGTTACAGGGTAATAGCACAATATAAGAGAGGTTTAAGTATTACATAGACCCTGTACGAGCTGCATGTCTCGTACAGTAACATATCGGAATATGTTAGGCGATGTCAGTGAGATCATGCAGGGAGTAACTTTATTGTACAAAAAAAAAATTATACATTTTGCACATATGACACGTTTGTTTTATTACTAAAGTGTACTTCGTGCCCTTGGTATAATAACACTGGATTTGGTGATACATCAAAAGTGCTTTTATAGCATGAAACTCATAAAAATAATAGAAACTACATGGAACAAATATTATGTACATGTGAAATTTTGTGATTCTTCTTTTTAAGTATAAAACATATCGACTTTTTTGTTGGTAAAATTTGTAAACCTCTCTCCTAAAAAGTTGTCATTTTGTAGATATGGCCTTATTACAACACCATGAGTGTGATTTCCTTGATTTTATAAATTAAATATTGTTTGTACAATTTGATTTGAAAATTGATAGTTCAAAGATTTGCGCTAATAAATGCGCTTTGAGATAATAATTTTTCATTTGGTTATCTACAGCATACATCCGGCCCATAACACGTCTTTGTGGTAAGAATTGGCTGAACGGTATAATGTTTTCGGAATGGCAGCTTACGAAGTAATTTGAGTTTAGAACTGCATTATTTGGATTTGGAATTAATGTTGGTCGTCAAACGTTATGAACAGTACAAATATTTAACTTTTAATAACAAAATACATTCAATAAATTGATTTGTAAAATGTAATGTAGCGTAAATTGAAATGTTTCTTTGTAAAATTAAAAATAAGGTATTTAATTAATAACTTTTGTAACTATAGTGAAAAAATCTGGTGGTTTGCATTAATATTAGGACATAACTGGTTGATGACTGTACCACCTCAGTCAACCGTGACCATGAGACCAGTAAAGGGCCCGAAACGTTGGTTGTTTGAAAAAAACAAATATATGCGATTTGATTCCGGAAAAAATAGTTTCATTTCCTACGTGTTACAATCGCGAAAACCTAATAACTTGACTTTGAATATTATTTTTACGAACTCACTAGAGTAAATTTTTTTTATAATATCAAGCGACGGGACGAACATGTCGTGCACCTGATGGTAAGCTACTAGCCTGTCCATAACAGTTGCTGTGTCACTCAGAGCTTTAAACCGCAAAGAACTGAGGGGCACTACCACCGCGCGCGCAATGGTAGTACCCTTTTGTGCGCTTCTTTTTGCGTGCAGACAACGGCAGACAGTAGCGGGCACCCGAACAGATTGATTGTTCTTATCAACTTTTAAAGACGAAAACGTTTAAAGAAAGCTCAAGCTCAATGGATTAATAAGGTTTCAGCTTTGCTAATTTTAAAAGCACTGCCATTTCGTGCCCAAATACAACTACGCATGTCCATCAGAAGACTCACAAAATCCAACAAAACAAATAGAGAACCAAATCCATTGCTGTACAAATAATAATCCCAATCACACCAGACAATACAAATTCAACTCAACGAGGCAGTTTATTTGCCACTCAGTGTACGGTACACTGTTGGACGATTAATTTGGCAAATAAAATTAAACGGGGGTGGATTATCCATACTGAGGGTTCGGAACATATTGTCTATGGGGACCTTACAATTGAGTGGTTCCATGCTTATGTTGCTAGTGGAAAAGGGAGGGCCATGAATATTTTATCGGTTATGTTTCTATGGGAACTTTAAATTTGGCGCCTGATTAATTGTATGATAGACTCTTTATTATGCGTAAACGCATATTAATTTCTTTTTATTTTATGATATCTAGTGATGGTGGTAAGCGACTCGCCTACTCATAACAGTTGCGGTGTCACATAGAGTGTTTAAGCCCGTGAATGAAACTACATAAAGTATTTTTGGGACAAGATTCGGAGGCGGTGGTTGTTTGTCACATAATTATTATTAGTATAGTACATTATTGCAGAGGCCGGGAAGTAGGGGATTGCTGGACGAGTATGAGTTACGAGGACAAGCGCCAGCGACGCCTTGTATTAATACGAGTCAATCAATCATCGAAATCATAAAAGACTAAAGAGAGGAAGATGTATAATAGAAAAAGTAAAAAAATATTAATTAACAGTAAAATTTATACAATACAATAACTAAAAGAAAATGTAATTGTTTTTCCAGGCACATTAATAGTGGTCTGCTGAACTTCTGATGATGTGTTGAATGTATATATCTATTACTGTATTTTCGTTATTGCTCTTCTCACTAGCACTCATCATTTTCGTGCCCAAAATACAAAAAAGCGACAAAACAAAAAAAAGATACCAAAACACTTTAGTTTAAATGTTACCGCTGTTTTCTTTTTTTTAAGTAAGCGCTACAGGTAGGTATTTTTAATTCTTGCAGTTCTGAACACTGGGCAGTGGGCTATATGCGTTTTTCTTTTGCCTTTTTGTATAGTACCTTATTATAATATAGATTTAAAAGTTTAGAGAAGAGGACAGTAATGGATTTTCATCAGTCGAATGGTCAATAAATGACAAACTTTCCGTGTTCGTTTTTGAAAGTAATGCATGCACTTCCGAGCATGTTTGAGTTAATAATATTTTTTGAAAACCTTAATAGTTAATGTGATTAATAGATACACTAAACCGACTGTTCTTGATAGTCGTCTTCACAAAAATACTAAGTACGTACGCGCTTCTATAATAAGATTCCACTTGATAAGTTGAAAACCATAATTAATTAAAAACTTTAAACAAAATCATTATAGGTACAATTCTCGCGTACTTGGATAACAAAAATCCATTGTAGTAACCCGTTCAGGTCTTTCAGGTCAGGTCAGATCATTTTCATCTTTGCTATGTGCTATAAAAGATTCTACATGATAATTTTACCGGAAATACAGACTATAAATGCCAAGCTATCTTTGGTTTTACGCAGTTAGTCTGCTTCTCTATGTAGCTTGAGTATAATCCACCCTTCATCATATTATCGTCGCCACCCTATATCCGCGGCAGTGACACCCCACGGAGTCGAGGCCTAACGAACCACAAACCATATTGTTTGTGTTATCAAGCATTGAGTACTATTTATTATGGTGCAGTTGTGGATCTACTGTACTTTTTTTAAATAAAAGACGGTAATGTTCTAACATTACCGTCTTTTGGTTCCAACGCATTTAGGTTTATGTTATTTTATACCCATGTAAAATAGCAGTAGAGATGCTTGTGAAAGAGTTTGTCCAGGGAATGACTGCCACCTTACCTATTTCTATGGCCAAGCAGTAATGTGCGTTATGGATTTGAAAGGTAAGGGTGCTGGTGAAATTACAGGCACATGGGACTTGTCAACTTTGTTTCAGGGTGAAAGGCGCAGTGGCAGTGACCATCAGATCTTTACGATTCAAAGCTCTGAGTAGTACTGCAACTGTTATGGACAGACGTGTCGCTTAACACCAGATACACGACTTGTCCGTCCCGTCACTTGGGTATCATAAAAAAAGAATACTATGAATTAAGTACCGAAAGGCGTGAAACTTCGTTTTTCGTATATTGGTCCGTGGTTTTAAATTATCCAAATGAAAATCAGGTACTGCAATATGTAAAAGTAACAGTAAAATATATTACCATTAACATTATAGCGAGTTGGCAAGTTGGTTGAAGATCGACCAAGATGAACCTACCATGACTAAATTCTGGACGTTTTAAAGAAACGCATAGACAAGTTGAAGGCTGTGGTCTCTGTCTACCTCTCTGTAAAAAGGGCGTGTAATGTATATAATCACACTGCTATTACAATAGTGTCGTAACACAACATTGTGGAATTAAGAAAACACGATTTGAAAATTAAACATTTCTCGTTTATAAATGGAAAATTACGTATCATGTTTACATAAAAATAATCGCATTATTCGCAACACGATCCATTTAGTATTTTTTGTTAAATTTCATACTGTGTTTTCTCAATTCCACAATTTTGGGTATTGTAACTACCCTATTGTAATAGTGCGATATATACACACCAGCACATCAAGCTACACATTGACGTATCTTGTTCCGTTGCAATGGAGTCGATTTTCGAACAAAAATGTGTAGTCTGATGTGCCGTTGTCCGTACATAAAACATCAATACAATAAAGATTTTTCGCTCGCTGGAAATTCATCCTAATTCACCTTAGGACTATATTAAATAACAGATAACTCACGTATTTAAGTCGAATTTTTGCTTGACATGTTTCGAACCAGTTCATGGTTCTTAATCATGAGATTCCGCGGGGATGACTGTACAGAAACTGCGCGCCAAAGCCCTAGCAGCCCGATCATTTAGTACAGCTGCGGGCGCACGGGCGTCGGCGAGCAACTTATTACAAAAATTATGCTATTATCCATAATTATATCAAATTGTACATGCTGTGTCATCTACTGTGTTCCTTGGCATGTGTTCCCTATTGCCGGGTCCACAGAAAATCAACGTCGTAGCACATGCAGTGAGACGACACCAAGCTGAGTGGATGACGGATTCCGTAACAGCACAGCGTGCACACTTTATAGTTTATCGCTTGATTATTTATTGTTATTTGCCTCCGGATTGTGTGTTATTTGTGTGTATTATCTAATTACTATGTTTTTTATTTTTTTCATTTTATTGAGGGACAAAAAGTTACGTATATGAGAAAAAAATACATATTTAAAATTAACGATATATAAACCTATGGTCCCCTAAATATATTTTAAACAAAACAAAAAGCTAACCCGGCAAACTGAGAAAAAAATACATATTTAAAATTAACGATATCTAAACCTATAGTCCCCTAAATATATTTTAAACAAAACAAAAAGATAACCCGGCAAACTGATACAATTTTTCACATATAGGTACAACAACGAAACTAAGAACAACATAATGCAGTGCCGTCAAAACCAAACTGAGGTGTCTCTTGTGAAATGGATGTTATGTGGAGTGTAGGAGACTTCATGAACTCTCCTATAAGCCCAAATAGTTCAGTTTCTGATACGTAATTCTAAGAGTAGCTAATGATTTAAAGTTCATTAATGTTAATTATAAGATGCTATATGCCGTGGCCCTTGGGTTTTCCAGACAGCCTATTAATTAATTGGATAACATTTTGCACAGATGAAGGGACCTAGGACCTAGGATTTCGACTCCGAAGGCTGTAAATAGGTAGTTGGAGCCGAAGTCCTGGTACGTATTACTTTTTATTATTTCCGCCAACTCAGCTGTGGAGCCAGCCCTGTTGCTGGTGTGCTGGAGATGGGATGGAGCAAATGTGTCGACACACGTGGCGTCCCACACCAGAGCCCAGCCCATAGTCCAATGGATGAGAGTCATTCCGTTCCGGCGTTTGTCATCTGTTCAAGTCATGCCGCTTGCCTCGAGTATAGCGGGCACGTTAACCGTGGCTAAGGTCCGACGGGTGATGTCATTTTTAGTACTGTACTGAGATTATCTCTCACCAGTGCGGACACACTATCAAAACGAATATAGTACGTCGAATCCGAATCTTCGAAATTTAGTTAATGTCTGAGTTTCACGGTGTTTTCTATTTAAAACACCTTAGGACTCTTCTGAGTTACCAGTCTGTAGGGAGTAGATAATCCGGTTTAGGGCGAAAATTCAATGGGAAATTATTCCAAAGGTGCTCCTCAGAGTTTTTGCGTTAATAAGGGAGCTCACACCCTTCTGTTTATACTATTGAGTGTTTAATTAAATGGAAAACGGTACTCTTTACTTAAACTCTAAACTCTACTACTCATTCGTAAGGCAGGTTCTTCTGAGACAAATGTACAATAAATTAAGGATGTTAGTAAATAAACATTTGTATACATTTGTCATTTACAACATTATTGCAATTTATTTCAGTTTAGTTTACATATAACATATTTTGTAGATTCGTAAAGCTTAGCATATCGCATCATTTTTGTTAACTTGCATAATTATTAGTGCAATTAGTTTTGTAACTTGGAAATTAATTAGTTTGTTTCATACAACTAAAAGATAATGGAAGAGCGGGACTTCTTGTCATAGGTGGATGACACCTACTAGGAAGTCCCAAAAATAACTTGAAAAACAGAAATAAACTTTTTATTTTTAATTTTCAATAATATCACAAGAAATCGTCACTAAACTCTCGCTCTCTCTTTTCAAATTTAGATCATTTTCTGGAAACTTTAACGACCATTTCTCAAAAATTCATTTTATCATTTAGTGGCGGTATCGATTTCAACATACAATATCTTATTATCGTTTAAAAAATCGAACGAACGAAAGAATGAAATTAATGAATTATTAATTGCACATTAAAAATTATAATACATACACACACAGCAGTAATGAAAGTGAACACATTTACTTAGTTTAGGAATTGGAAACTCATATAAACTGGCCACATATACCAGAACGCTTAATCGAAATTAATAAACAATTCAAATCATTCTTTTTTCAAATTAAACGTGTGGCCAGTGGTTCATGTGAACATTGTTATCATAATTTAACCTTTTTTTAGCGTGCCTCTAAATATTTACTTGAGTGTACATATGGATACGTGTAATGTACACAAATCATCATCGTCACCAATATGAATAAAGCACTGATACTGTCGCAAATCTTCTATTTATCAGCGCAGTGCTCTTTTTTAATAGGTCAGGGATACCACACCAAAAACAAAAAACCGTAAAACAATTACAAACAATAAATAATAAATAAACGTTTGACTTCCATATTGAATTTTCATGACATCGTAAGCCAAACGATATTCAAAACACTTCCACACTTTCTATAAGCTCGTAATTGTCACTTTTGGAACAATGAGGTTGACTAATGGGAGAATTCGTTGTCACGCGTGTTTTTCTTTGTCACTTTATTCTTTTGCAAGTGTTACATGACAATAAATTAACTTCGTGAGCATTGCATCATGAAGATGAAGTTGGCCGATTGTTGAATTTTTCTGTAAGTATCTCGAAAAGCCACTAAATGACTTTTTGATTTATTAAAAATTTAAATTTAGAGTTAGGTCAATTGAAAAAATGGATAGTCCATTCGCATATGTCAGGTGACGACGGAGGTGGTGCAATTTAGTGCGCAGGGAGACAAACTGGTACCAGAAGTTGTCACTTCACTTCTTCCTTTTGTTATAGCATGTACTATAATGTTTGCCATCGTTTACCTTACGTTGATCGGCAAATCTTTTGCCGATCGATTAAGGTACCCATCGGTTTTTGCCCAAGTTGAGCCAGACTTACAGGGAAGGAATGATACAAGTCGTGCGGAGAGGCCCTTTTCTAGCAACCCACATGAGAAGATGTCAAATATCGTACTGTACCAATCACTGATCTCAAAGTAAGGCACTTCTTGTACTCTAAGTACCGAAATAACGAATTTTACGGGATACTAATCTCAGAACACAAAAATTACAACCAATTTAGAAAAGTTCACTTTGATATAGGCGACTACCTTACCTTACCTTTATTCCACTGAGTGGCAATACGAACAAGTCTGTTAATACCTGGTGGTAAGCGACCGCTGCAGTGCCATTTAGAGTGCGTACACCGCGCCACATGTATTTAATTAGTTTAGTATGCGAGCAACGCGTATGCAGCGCGTTTGCGGCACATTCGCCAGATCTGTACGCACCCTTAGAGCTTTTAACCGCAAAGACCGGAGGGCCACTGCACCTGGGACATAAAGTTAACAAATCCCAAGTGCCTGTAGTTTTTCCAACTTCCCGACCTTCAACATTGAAACGCTGTACTACTCTATTACTGCTTGGTTGGTGGCCTTGGTTGCAGAACTAAAATACTCAGTCTTAGTCCCTATCCCAAATATGTAGAAAGATAGATAACTAACTGCCACCGCTAAGACGCGTGTCAAACAAACAAAGAGGTAGCTGTAACTACTGTAGGTACAGATTACGGCAACTACCGTAGCAATAATGACAGCCATTGTCTTACAAGCTTTGAATAATGACACTTGTAAATACGTGCTTTGTTTGTGCTGCCTTCGTTTGTAACGCCTTAGTTTAAAATGTCGTACTTGGTATACATGTGTTTCTATTGGAGAGAGATAAATGCAGCAATTTCGGAGAGTCCATGATCTTCTATCGATAGCTAAAGAAACCAAGTTAATTGTAGGGTATTTTAATTTACAAATTTAAAGACTAAAGATAAGTTTTTGATGTCATTATCAGCTCTTGAATAAGCCATGCTCTTGTCGGTATAGCCTCGTCCACTCCTCAAGGTTCATAGCCAGTTCCTTGAACTCTTTATAGCTGCTCACTTTGATGTTCTTCTATATTTGAACACTATACGTCAATCTTGATCTCCCTCTCTTTCCGTTTCCTTCTATTTTCTCCTTCTATTCTTTATACTAATACTATAACTTCTTCTTTTGATATCTTCTCAATCCATTTTATTTTTTCCATTCGCCTCCAGCACTACATTTCAAATGACTCCGACCTCTCTCTGTCTTTGTTTGTGATTGTTCATGTGTCCCATCCATACAAACATAGATCTTGATGGATTTTTTTTTGTAAAGTGTAGCCATTTTTATGGCGAAAATGTGTTTTTTTTTATTATGTGATAAACAAATAAAAAAGACATATTAGAGAACATCGCATACGTTGCTTCGATCCCATAGTCAATAACTAAAATAATTGTGATGTGGAAATCAGAAACAATGTCGGTACCTCAAATACCCAGACCCGAAACAACACAGAAAACTTTTTTTCTCATTTACCATTTCGCTACTGCAATTAAAATTATACTTGAGATGTTATGACATAAGATTGCTTTCCGTCTATGGTTAATAACGCACACGCACACACTCAACATAGCCCCGCACTAGGGAAAACCTGTGTCGCGGGTGCCATGGACACACACATAGACAACCACAAATTACACCCAAACTCACGAGAGAAATAAATGTAGGCCATACAAATATTTCTACCGGCCCGGGAATCGAACCCGGGGACCTCTGCGTGGCAGTCCGGTATGGTAACCGTTCGGCCACGGAGGCAGTTACTAGGCAGTTAATATTCAGTGATATTCTATATTTGAATAATCGATTTTCTTTTGTTTCAAAATTATTTATTTATTTATTTAATAATGCCAATATTGGACAAGGCGAACATCTTAACCACCCTAACTAAGCAATAAATAAAAAATTATGTACTTTTGCTATTTATATTTTATGAGGTAATTATTTGCAGTGATGTTTTACCAGATTAAAGACATTCTCAATAATAACTACAATGGCCGGTATTAGCTTGTAATTTAGAAAGTAGTGCAGTGTTTATATAATTACTTCAACTAATGAGCAATCAATACCAAAATTGTTTACTGTACATCAAAATGGGAACAAATATAAAATAATTAAAAAATAAGCATTTTTTTAACCGACTTCAATAAAGGAGGAGGTTCTCAATTCAACTGTATGTTTTTTTTATTTATATTACGCGATAACGCCGGTATTTGTGAACCGATTTTCATGATTCTTTTTTGGTTGGAAAGAGGGTATCTCTGTAGTGGCCACATTTCATTTTCAAGGAAATCATCCACCTCTAAGGGTGGCTGTTCACGCACGAAGATTCATTTTTACAAATAGCTCCTAAATTTTATTATAAGGAGCAATAATTTTAATGGTTGATTTTGCTATTCTCCAATTCAAGGCGTTTTCTCTCTCAATATACTTTGAGTAGTGAGAACTGATTTTTATTATCTTCTATGTCAAGTCCCGTATAGTGACGAACTAGGGGATGAATCCGGGTTTGCGCACTTTCTGGTAACCGATTTCAATAAAACTTGGTAATTATAATACTTCCACGTACTTTTGAGGGCGGTAATTTTTAGTACTCTGTGCCGAGATTATTAATCATTTCGCTTCAAGCGATTACTACCAAACAACCTGTGGATGGAAAGTAATTATACAACAGGCAGGAAAAACGGCGGTGCACTAAGATTTTATAATCTAAATTAATTATTGAAATTAAATGCATAAAATAATTAAATCAAATCCAATACGTATATTTATATGAATATCATGAGCCACAACATATCCCTATAGTTGTATGAAATTGAAATTTAATAATAAAACATAATTTTAAATCTAAATATGTGTATCATTACATAAATAAAGCAGTTCCAGTTGCACTTTTTTTAAGACACCAAATAAGTGCCTGATGTCAAACGACACACCTGTCCATAGCAGTTCAATAATCAGAGCTTTAAATCGCGAAGATCTGAGGGACACTGCCACTGCGCCTGTCACCCTTTTTTTTTTTTTGACGGGGGGAAATCTTTATGGATACCCCTGAGCCCAGGAAGACTCAGGGGTTATGTGGGGACTCTCCCTCCACACTGGAAGGCCTACCCCACTAAAACCCCCCCGGATTTCCCTCTCGCCGGTTGAGTCGGCGCCGTGGGATCAGTGAACATTCACCACGACGCCGCCCGGCCGCCCTAGCTTGCGCCAGGGCTCCCGCGTCAACGGAGGGACGAGTCGGTTGTCCTCCGACCCGCCCCCCAGACGAGTGAGGCCGTGCAATGCAGGCTCCGGAGTCCCTGTCCAGAGCCCGCTGGTCTCACTAGGGGATCAGGCGAGCAGCGAACTGCCTTCGCCTTCTCCCCGTACGTCTGCGCCGGAGCGGGTGCGCATCCGCCGCGTCCTCGCGCACCCGCTCCGCGGCCTCCTTTTGCGACATAACCTCTGTGCAAAAGGAGGCCACCGCCTCCCAGGACTCCTCGCTATCGAGCATGGCGGCAACCACGCTCGGCAACGAAAGGTCCTGCCTGCGCCTGTCACCCTGAGACATAAGTTGACTAGACTCTTGTGCCTGTAATTTTACCAGCATCCTTACCCTTCAAAACCGGAACACAGTAATGCTCATATTACTGTTTGGCAGCAGAAATAGATAAGGTGGCAGTACTGTTTTGGACGGACTCTTTCACAAGGAGCTCTACTGCTATTAGAGGTAGTGTTCTTTTACCATATTTTTAAAGAGATGCAATGATTTCGCTTGTTTAGTAGATAAAGGTAGAGCTTTGTACAAACGAACAGCCTGAACTATACAAAATTTGTAGTACTACCGAGGCTTCTTAAGTCGACGAGTTGAAGATGAACGTATAAGTTATGGATTGGATTGATGGAGAAATTCGAAATGGTGCTTAAGATAACGTGGTGTCTATGTAATGGATATTGATGCCATAAAATAGTTTAAGAACTCTAAACAAGAAAATACAATCGTAAAGTTTTTTCTGATCAACTTCTAGCGATTCCGTGTCCATAATTCTGTTCGCTCCCTTAGCCATTTCTGACTTGCAATCTATAAAGGAATACATGCAACATGCTCTGTAATGCCTAATAAAAATAAGTTATAATTATAAAGCTTTGTCCATCTTTGAATGCACATTACATTATCTACGGAATATAAGTTAATTAGTTTTAAACAGATCAATACGAAAGTTGCTATTAATTGTTCCTTAAACAATCACGTTCACGTATTGTCTATTGCAATCCTTACGCTTGTCTCTAAAATAATCACTACGAACAAACTCACTATCGTCTATTGAAGATATGATCTCAATAACAAAGCCCGCAGTGCGTGTAACACGGCTCACTTCAGGCCTATTGTCATTCCAATCACTTTGCTCTTTGGAATCTTCTCCATTGTCTTCAGAGCTACCAATGTTAGCTACAGACTGACTTTGAAAATTAATGAGCAACTTCGTGCATGTGTCTCAATTCCTAACCTTTTGTTTTAATGTGCTTATTGTTCAGGAAACTAGTACGACGCCATTTCATATTTGTTGTTTTTCTGTTTTGAAATTTGCTATGGTGTATTGTGACGGGGAATTCATTAGTTAATTATTTTTTACTTTGTACGTAATTTGTTGTTGTCGATCAATACGATAAACTTCTAAGATTATTTCTTCTTCTTATCGTGTAATGTAATGCAAGTGTAATGATACGTGAACTGCTGTCTTGAACCTTACTACGATGACAATTTTGTGTCATCATCCTCCCACTTCAGCGCACTGGTCTCCTGTTAGGAGAAACTTTAGGCCATAGTCCGCCAAGTTGTCCAAATGGGCGTCGGGGACTTGACACTTATTTCAAAGGTTGTGAATCTTTTTTTTTTACTTGCACGATGTTTTCCTCACCTTTGCGTATTAAAATCATACCTTTAAGTTTCTTTTTGCGTGTAGTCAACGATGACCAGTATTAGTTTGTTTGTTCATATCAACCAATGGTATTTCGGGCTAATACGTATTATTTAGTACAAACAAAAGGTTTTGAAAAACAGGAGGTTAAGAAAACAAAGGACGGGGCTACCTTTCCCAGTCACACAGGCTTCAACTTTGCTAAGTTTAAAAGCACTGCCATTTTGTGTTCAAATGCAACATACCCGTCAGTTGACTCGCTAAATCGAACATAACCACCGAACCGAATCCAGAGAACCAAATCCATTACTATACAAATAATAATACCAATTCCAGCACACAGTACAAATTAAACTCAACGAGACAGTTTATCTGTTACTCAATGTAGTTACGGTATGGTTGTGACTAGAAAGACTTTGCTGATAATACATGCCGTCATAGGAGTTCGAAATGTAGACCTCTCAAATAAAAAACAACCATTCTCTCACTGGGTTACTACAGCTCCTAAATTTGAATACAATCTGTATGCGTTTGGCTGGTCGACGAGCTCTTCTATTTCGGAATTAGTGCGGACTCTCCAGCTACAATTATCTCCTTAGGCTGGCCCTAATATTTTCCTGAGAACCTTCGCTGGTTCGGCCATTTAGAAAGGATGGGAGAGGATCGGAACTTGAAGAGAGCCTATCTGAGTTGACTTACTGGACGAAGACCGATTGGTTATCCCATAAATAATAAATAAATAATAAATGTTTATTTCAGTAATACAATTAACTTTACATTAACAGTGGATGGTACCTCCTATTAAGCTTATCAAGCCTGTGTCAGGAGGCACCGCTCTTCCATAGCTATAAATGCATATTTAACATTTTTAAGTTATACTTAATGTAGTGTTTAATTTTTACATTTCCAAAGATCGACAAAAACAAAACAAACAATTTTTTTTTTAACAATTTTCAATTTTCTTAACTTCTTATGAAAAAGTATGTGCGTGCGTGCGTGTGTG
>NW_020653713.1:4205005-4285798 GCF_003589595.1 Hyposmocoma kahamanoa
TGTGTGTGTGTGTGTGTGTGTGTGTGTGTGAGTGTGAGTATGAGTGTGTGTATGTATGTATGTGCGAGTGAGTGTGTGTATGTATGTATGTGTGTTTGTTTGTTGTTATGTTTTTAAAGCAATTGTTCTAATAGATCTTCGGTTTCCTCATACGATTTCGACTGTAGCCATTTTGATGTAACTTTTTTGCAGTCTCTATAACATTTGGCGTATATTTCTAATTCCTTATTAATTAAATTGTACAAATGGGCCGATCGTTTGCTGAATTGTCTGTTTGCAAATGTTGTATTTACTTTAGGTACTTGTGCCACAATGTCTTTCCTTCTCCTCCCATCCCATGTATCGCTTTAGCGATCTCGGTGCACTACAAGTCATCAATTGGCAAGAGTTTGCACAGGTCCGAGTAAAGTCGTTGAAGAAGGTCGTTCAGCTAGCAGAGTAGGTTTCGAAGGTCAGTGCTGCTCAGATTTTGAACAAGTCTTGCACCTGGTGGTAAGCGACAGGCCTGTCCATAACTCTTGCAATGCTGCTCAGAGCCTCAAATTGCAAATATTTGCGCGGCACTGCCACTGCACCCGTCACCCTAGGACATAGTTGTAAAGTCCCACGTGCCTGTAATTTCACCACCACCCATACCCTTCAAAATTGAAGCAGTAATGCTGACATTACTGCTTGATAGCAGAAATAGGTAAGGTGGCAGTACTTCTCTGGACGAACTCTCAATACGATTCTTCAATCCATATCATAACATCTGTTTTGCGGTAAACGTAAATAATGTGAAAACTTTATACAGGAATGGACGAAGTAGTCCAGCTTTTTTCTCGACAGATCATGCACCTGGTTCCACTCTGGTATCCCATCTGCTGTAAGTATGATAAAGCAATATAACATTTTAGTTGTTTTCAACTGTTTTATTTACTTAAACGTGCACACACAATGGTTCATGGGAAGAGGATTAGCGAATCTCATGACGTAATGAATATACAATTAATACCTTACGAGATACTAACGTGAACTGACAGTTAAAATCGTTGGGTTGTATTAGTTAAATGTAGAGTAGTTTTATGGACAGAGACATCAGCGATGACTTCCCGGTAGTACATGTTTAGGTAATGCCCCGAAGTGAATTGCGTTGCTCTGGTAATCATAACATCTTTTATTATACGCACAACCCAGGAATGGAATTCTCTGCCTGCGACTGTGTTTCCGAACTCCAACACAATCCGGATACAATCCGGGTGTCTTTAAGGTGAGACTGAATACGCATCTTCCGAGCAAGGTCGTTCCGTCGTAGATCCTATCTTTGCTCCAGAACTAGGTAGTGGTCCAGAGCAAGTCCATATTATTTAAAAAAAAAGTAGGGAATCCCTAGTTTGAGACCAGGCAATTGATGTGGTTATCTGGCACAGTATATGTAAATGAATGGATATAATAAGTTTATTTGCCATAACACAGTAATTATACAGATCTTAAGCGATTATCACACTGCACCGCACCCCGCGACGGAGCACGGAGCTGCGTTTTTTAACGTTGTACTGAAATACCTCAGTTTCTATGGAAAACACGCGCCGTCGAACACACTGACAACGCTTCTCCGCGTGGGGCGCGGCGAACCACAGGGTATGGCACACTGCGCTCCGCACTACCGCGCAGATTTTTAAGCTTAAGGACATGTTCAGTTTTCTACAGTAGATCTCAACGTCGGTAAATTTATATTTGCTATTGAAAATCGACCAAATTTATCTTCATATTTTCTTAAATATTTATAATGGAGTTTAAATTATCCATTTATCGATCTGGTTCGTAAAAAGGAATGTATCCAATATCTTCGATGTCTTTTCATTTGAGTAAACAAAAACCAAATAGGCAGTATAACTGCAGCGTCGTGAATGAGTTGCGTATTATTAACCATTCTTGTCAAAGAAGGATCTCGGCTACATATACAATCACTACGGCGATCAACTAGACTAGACCACTGCCCCCGTGCAGATTAAACCGCGCGTTGGTGCAGTTCTGCGTCTCCGCCACCGCTTGCGTGATTCCGCGTCTCGCGCTCCGTCGCGGGAATACGTACTCTACCAAAACTAAATTTTGATAGGGTACGTATTTTTTTTGTTAATGTAAAGAATATTATTGCCATTCAGCCAAAGGTCGTTTGAAACCTGAAAATAGACAGGTATTTCAAAGTAAAATATTGCACGTATTTCTTAGAAATAATTCTGTTTCCGAACCTACTCTGTATTAAACTCGACACAAAATCCTGCGCGGGCGCTCACAAAACGATTGTGTTTATTGTATTATTTCGTACAATGAAACAATCAGAAAGGGTAGTATTCATCCAGTTTATTCAGAACTATAGTTGGGCATCGCATGCAATATTTCACAAGACCTATTGTAGGAATGGAAGGCCAAGTTTGATTGGTGGGTCACCCAAGTTTTGATAAGCCGAGTTATGGCAGAACATCTATTTGTAGAATTTGTTCAGAACTGTCATGTGGGGTGATTTTGGCCCATTGTGAAACGGTCCACACAATCGATTGTTGTGTAAGTGTTAATAATTTTAAGGGGTCAAACAGGAATAGTTATTGTAGTCGATTTTGCATATGAGATTTTTTAGGTTAGTTAAGTACCGCCACCGCCGCGCTTTGAGATTAATTTTACACCAAGCGCATTTAAAATATTTAATAGTTTATTAATTTATGTTAATACTATAAAATAAGTATCTACAAAACAAAATTAAAACAATAATATTTCTTGAGTATGACTAAATTTAATTAAAGGTTAGTTGGAAGAAATCCCTTTACGGGATAAGCTCGCTTTTGTAACCCAAAATTTTAAATTGTTTCTTAACATTTGTAATTTACTTTGTGGCACAATAAAGTGTTTAAATAAAATAAATATTTGAAACGCCATTTCATAGAATAATTCAATGTGTCTTCACCATTTAAGATCACCTTACTACTTTCGCCCATAAGTTCCTGTATAGTTAAAAGTATGTAAAATGCTTAATGGCGCTTTTACACCAAGTCATCAGGCGACCATGGCTTGCCTGTCGCATGTGGTAAACTACCTGGTGTATAAATATTGAGTCGTCTGACGACGGTAGTTTGCAGCCGACCGAAGCGACCGGGTGCGTCGCCTTCGGCAAGGCGAAGTAGTCTGCCGAAGGTCGGCAGATGATCCGGTGTAAATACGCCATTATTTATTGAAGTCAGTAATATTTTGTATAGAGTTTGAAAATTAATATATTATATTTATTATAAGATAATTATAATCTCAATACAGAGTACTAAAAAAACCGACTTCAAAAAAAAAAGTTCGTAGAATTACATCTATTTGCCAAGTTTTATTGAAATCGGTTATCGGAAAGTACGCGGAACTGGATTCATCCTCTAGTTTGCCACCCCTATAGGTGGAATTCAAATGGGACCAATACTGAGGTACCCTCTTTCCAACAAAAAAAGAATCATCAAATCAAAAAAAGTCGAATAGAGAACCTTGTCCTTTTTTGAAGTCGGTTAAAAAAGTCGACCTCAGTTCGCATTAGTTCCATTAAAATAGGTGCTTAGGTTTTCGCGATTGTTACACATAGGAAATGAAACTATTTTTCCGGACCTGTAAAGGGCCCGAAACGTCGGTTTGTTTGAAAAAACAAATATACGCGATTTAAATCCGGAAAAATAGTTTCATTACCTATGTCAAAGTTACCGGAAGTAACACCAGTAGGTTCCAAATGTCAAGAGTTCCAGTTGCATTTGACTATAAATATCCATAAACTTGTATACCACACGAAACGCTAAATTCTAACCCTTCAACACAGCGGGGTGTCAAGAATTTACGCGCACTTCTCGTGACGGCCGCCGGCGCACGTTGACATACGGAGTTAGAACACGCGTGTGAAGCAACACAGTGGCACCGCTATTAAGTTACCCAATTGAATTGATTACTAAATGGACGTATGACGAGCGTCTGTGGTAGGCATTTCATAGTAATATTACTTGACATGTAATGTAAGTAGGTATGCTCTTTATAGCACCAAATAAATAAATAAATAATGCACCCACTCATATCCCTACACTAGAGAAACCCTGAGCCGTGGACACATACAGAAACAACCACAAATTACACCTAAACTCACCACCACTATTTCTCTCGGGTCGGGAATCGAAACCCGGGGCCTTTACGTGACAGACCAGCATGATAACCGTTCGGCCACCCACTTTTTTCTAAGTCTTGGATATTTGTATTAATATTTATAAAATTATAACAAACTACTGGAGTAATTTAAAAAAGAAATTAATATTATGGTGGTGAAACAATCAGTAAACTTAGTTTTTTTTTTCAAGTCGTGTGCCTGGTGGTTAATGACACGCCTGTCCATACCAGTTCCAATGAAACGCAGAGCTTTAAATCACAAAAATCTGAGGGGCACTGTCACTACGCCCGTCACCCTGAGGCATAAGTTGACAAGTCCCATGACGCGCTTGTAATTTAAAACTGGACGAACTCTTTTACAAGGAGCTCTAATGCTACTAAATTTTATAATGTAATTTCAACTCAATGCTACACAAGATAAGGACAACCCGCTGTTCAACGTTTAAAACAAATCATGACGTTGGCTCTTACGTCAATTTTACTGTAGCCAAATACAAATTTACATTAAAACTTTTGTCATTACTATTCGCAATTGCTTTTCACAATAAATTGATTTAGAACTCTATGCTATTTAATTATTGGATTTAGTTTACTTTGTAATAGAATTTAAGTCTTATAAAGTTACCAAAGGAGCAATGTCGTTTTAACGAAATTTATATGGACAAGACACGGATTGCCTTCTCACGCAGCCTATATTACATATACAATGTTTGCCATCATCATGAACATAATGATCGTTTTTTAAGGATATTTTGAAGTTGGCCACTGATGGCCTTGTCAGTGCCACCGAACAAAAGGGCGAGCAGAAAGCTTTTAACCCGTATATAAGTTTAAGTAGTGGGCACGGACCTCGCTCAGGACATTACTGGACACTTGAGCCAAAAGGGCGTGCTGTAGGAGTAAATCTACAGTAGCTGGAGAGCTTCTAGTGAAAGAATTCTTCTAGGAAAGTACTGCCACCTTACCTATTTCTACCCCCAAACAGTAATGTAACAATTACTGCGTTCCGGTTAGAAGGGTAAGATTAAGGGTGAAATTACAGGTATGGGACTTATCAACTTATGTCTCAGGGTGACGGACGCAGTGGCAGTGCCCTACGGATCTTAACGGTTTACAGCTCTGAGTGGCACTTCAACTGTTATGGACAGGCGTGTTACTTAACATCAGGTGCACAGGCGGATTTTTATGCGAATTATAGGTAAGGTACAGTAAAAACTTAAATACCAGAAACTAAAACTAGAATTAAATTGTATGAATAAAATTGAGTCCCCGCGGCAAGGTGCCCAAAATGCTGGCAGCGTTCCCCCTTTTGTATGGCTATGCTAATCCATTGGGCAAGGTAGCTTGGGTTTCCCAGATAGTCTATTAATTTTTTGGATAAAATTTTGTTCAGATGAAGAGCACCGGGACCCCACGGGCAAAGGATTTCGACTCCAAAGGCTGTAAATAGGTAATCGGAGCCGAGATCCTGGTATTTATTGTTTTTATTCTTTCCGCCAGCTCAGCTGCGGAGATGGAATGGGGCAAGTCTGTCGGCACACGTGACGTCCCACACCATTGCCAGGCCCACATTGCAAGGGATGAGAAAATCGAAAGGATTCTTAGGTTTTCGCGATTTTCGACATTGGAAATTAAACAGTTTTTTTTAGATCTATATCGCGTATATTCGTTTTAACAAACCAACTGTTCAGGCCCGTTACAGGGCCCATGGTCACGGCTGACATGTTTGTTTGAAAAAAACAAATATACGCGATGCAGATTTAAATTAACAATTTCACTTTCAAATCAGCAAAACAAAAGAAAGTTCAGGTTCGTGAGCTATATTAGAGCACTATAGAATAGAAAAAAACGCCATCTATGTGTATCAAAAGAAAATAAATAAATAAACGCACACACTCATCATACCCTCGTGGGTGCCACGGATACAGACATAGACAACCACAAATTACACTCAAACTCACGAGATAAATAAATGGAGGCCATGCAATTATTTCGGGAATCGAAAGCGGGACCGTGAATGGCAGAAGAAGTAAAAGCAAACATCGTAAGTATTAATACACTTTAAAATACATATTTTATTGAATATCATAATTATTTTTTACTACCATGATATTGATATATTTTTTGTTTATTAAACACAGAGAAAAATTCCTTGGATTCGGCTGGACTCTAACCAGCGACCTCGCCATACAGGGGCTTTCGCTCTCTCAGCTGACCTTACAATTTTGTATCTGTTGTTGTAGAGGTTCCGAAGAGCTTGGAGAGAGCAATGCTCGGAGTTACCCTGCGAGTTCGAAAAAGCAACGCTTGGATCAGAAATAGGACCAAAGTTAAATATGTCATGGTTGTCGTGGCGAAGAAAAGGTGGGCTTGGGCACTTTGCGAGAATGGACGAGAAGCGCTGGACAAGGCGAGTATTTGAGTGGAGACCCAGAGCGGATCCAGACTGGATTAGTCGGGCACAAGATCGCCTAGAGTGGAAGAGGCCTACATCCAAGATTGGATAATAAAACGACCGCCATGATGATGATGCAGACCTTTGTTTTTTTATAGTACCAAGTGACAGTCCATAACAGATGCAGTGCCAATCAGTGCCTAACTCATAAAAGTCTCAAAGGCCTCGTCACTGCGTCCGTCACACTGAGACACGATTTGACAAGTCCCATGGCAGAAACAGGACGAACTCTTTGACAAGGACCTAAACTACGAATGAATAGGCTTTTCCTGAGTTTCCCTTGAACGAAGAAGCTAGTGCTCTCACACAAATAAATTCGAAACTACCTTTATTTCGAAGCCAATGCAGAAGAGCCTGTACCTCGTAAGTTTATTGAAATATTGTCTCGTAAACGTCGACTCGGTGCCGGTTCATTCGGGTTAACCGACCGACGCGAGATTGACAAGTATGACATATGACTTCATTTGTCTGCCTTCGATGTAGTTTTGCCAAGTTTATTTTGCCGTTTTACCTCTACCTTTACGCCTTGTTGTAACATTACAGGATGACCTTTGTCAATTGATTGTAATTTTATTACTATAAAGACTCAATTGACAAACATATGTAGTCTCGTTTGAACAATACAGGGTTTAAAAGGGTACTATTTTTGTGCAGTAGTAAAATAAGAAATCGGTCAGAGGTCTTCGTTCATTGGCAGACTCCCCACCTTTAAAGCTGAGAGTAAAGTTTGCAAATTCAAATAGTCTACAATGTTAAGTTTGTAAATAGGTGTTCAGAATACATCTTGTGACCGCAGGGTTTATAAGATCGGTCTCTGTTTGAAAACAAAGGTATTTTGTGATGGGCGTTCGTGATTTACTGAATTGCTTTTGAGTTTGTTCAAACGATTGAGGAAAGTATTTCGAGTGTTTCTTTTCTTTTGAGTCGGTCATGGATTGTGCGCTTGAGTTGTGTTTTTAACGTATTGACCGAGAATGGCGCGAGTTGTTTAGTTTTTAGTTTTTATTATAGGTTTTTTTTTTCAAAGATGGGACGAGATTAAGGGCTGAATCCCGTTAACTGATTTCATTAAAACTAAGCACATAGACGTATTATTTTACAAAAATTACGTCCATTTTTTTATAATTATAAATAGATAAATATATCTATATATAAATATGTATATAAAAATAATAATTTTGACATGAAGCAATTAATAATAATAAACCTGCTCGATACGGCACGTATTGTTCCTCGGTTCTTGAACCCGGGTCCCTGACCCCGGTTGACTGTGGGCAAAACCGTTGGTGGGCAAAACCGCTCCCATTTAAAAATTCAAAATTAATATCCAATAAGTAATTATTATTTTTCAGTTATAATATTCTAACTTAATACCACAATCATAACTGTGATGTATAGTTATCATAAAAATAATTATCATTGTATAATTGTGGTACTTATATAGTATTGATGACAAACCTGTACAAAAACTACCTCCGTAAGAAATAGTGCCAAACGACCAAACAAATCACATGGTTTTAGATTAGAAAATTGTCTATACTATGATTATCTACCAGAGCTCCCAGTACTATGAGAAGAATAAGCGGGCTTGTATCAAACGTTTGATGGACGTAAGACAAGCAAGAGAGGTTTATCAGGATCGCGCTAAGTGACAATCAATAGTCTCTGCCTACCTCAATGGGAATCTAAGGGCGTGAATGTAAGAAAATATGAGTACCAACAAACATAATTCCGGGGCACTGCCTTGAAAATCCAAACCAGGATCAGTTCGTCATATCGTAATTTCGTAACAATAGAGCTCCTTCTAAAAGTGTTCGTCCAGGGAACTAGTGCCGCCACCTTACCTATTTCTGCTGGCAAACAGTAATTTGAGTATTAATGCGCTCCGATTAGTGGCGAGCGCAGTAGCATTGACCCTTAGATCTTTTGCGATTTAAAGCTCTGCGTTGCACTGGAACTGCTATGGACAAGTGTGTCACTAACCATCAGGCGCATAACTTTTTCGTCCCGTCACTTGGAAGAGTTGTTACTTTTGATCCTGTACTAGAAGCAGAATTAAGACATTTCAGTACTAAAATAGTTTTGTACATCTTTTTCTGTGAAATTTTTGTTAATAATAAAAATATAACCTAGCCCTTAAAAGCTATTGATTGACAAGACAAACAAATGCACGCAAAAAGAACCCTTAATGTGGTAACGCGCTAGTTTCGCTGATAGTACACGCGGAGCCCCGATTGATACCAAGAAAAACCATGAATGTTGGCGTAAATCCATACAGTATATTGTGTTGAGACGGCATTCGTAAAGAGCTAAAACAACTATACGAAGGGTAACAGAATCATTTTCTAAAGAAAATATCGGAGGATATTGTTCTTTAACTGGTGCTGTAAACTTCAGATATTTGTGATGTAGCATTATTTGTGTATTCTCCAATGGCCTACTACATGAATTTTGTTTTTGTTAATATTATGATGGTTTCGTACATTGATCTTTTTTTTTATAACTTCTAAGTAAGCTACACGACTATCCAGAACAGTTACAGTGCCACTCAGAGCCTTAAATTGCAAAGATCAGAGGGGCACTACCACTGCGCCCGTCACCCTGATACATAATTTGACAAGTCCTATGTGCCTATAATTTCACCAGCACCCTTACCCTTCAAAACCGGTACACAGTAATGCTGACATTACTGCTTGGCAGCAGAAACAGGTAAGATGGCAGTACTACCCTGGACGAACTCTCTCACAAGGAGCTGCTACACCTAAATAATACCTATTCACTATCGCCTTGAAAAATTGAAACCTTGAAGTCTGCAGGAAAGAAATTCCACTCCATAGCCGTACATTTCCAATGAATAGCAACTAAGAAAACTTTAGAACTCGACAATAAAATAAGATATAAAACTTGTGTAATTTGTGTAAACTGTCTCTACACTCATAAGTTTGTGGTTTTCTTATATACCAGATCTTTAGATTTTCCATAGTCACTTTTTTATTTCTACCGAAATATACCTTAGAACTAAGTCCAAAGTAATGGTGCCACGATTTCGTTTAACAAAGATAAACGATTCTTTTACGAGGAACTGTATTCGTTTTTACAATAAGTTTCCGGACTTACCATTAAAAGTATTTTAATGAAAATTCGAATTACAAAATTGGAGACTACGTGATAGATAAAGATGTATGGAAAGACGACTTAGGTCTAGATTAGAGAGACATTCCATAGTATCTGCCACCTTACCTATTTCTGCAGCAAGCATTAATGGAAATTACAGTCACATGGGACTTGTCAACTTATGTCTCAGGGTGACGGGTGCAGCGCACCGTAGATCTTTGCGATTTAAAGCTCTGATTGGCACTCCGCCATCAGGCGCACTACTTATTCGTCCCTTCACTCGGTATCCTAAACAAAACTGATTTTTATTGAATATCACGATGTTTATTATTACCATAATATTAATTTATTGTTTTCGAAATTATTCCGCTGCTTTGTTATAATTATTAATACAAAGTTCCAACACAAGAAAAATCCATTTGATCTGGCAGGCATTGGACCTGGAACCTATTAATTCTTTGCTGTACATTAAAAAATTACTATGGTAACACAGAGCAGTAATAAAAGTACAGTTAAAATCAGCGAATACAAATCTTTTACTCAGTTCAGGGATTGAAAATTCATATTTTATGTATAATTATGTCATACAAGCCCCATTTTTTTTGTAAATAATATTTTTGTAACCTTCGTAGCAATATTCTGTGCAACTGAAAAGCTTTAAATCTCTAAGATAGTTTTTAGTTGCTTTCGTTTTAAATTGTGATCTCACTTTTCCCTCTTTTTTGTAATCCTTACGCAAATATGTTTACACTTCGCATAATAACGCTGTATATACAAGTATTAGGTCTACATTTTAGATTAAGACTATAAATTGTATCTCAACATGATCCACTGAATGTAAACTGTTTTGAACTTTTTCACAAGGAGCTCTACCGCTACTAAACGTGACATCTCATGTAATAAGTCGTAATTCTATTCAAGACAAACCGCATTCCAAAATGTCTTTTAAATCCGAAGAACTTTGTATTAATTTACAACTCATACTTTATACACATTAAGCATCGATATTGAGCGCTAAAAACAAAGAAAACATTGTTCATCGACATTCCTTACACGGAACACTAAAAAACTTAATTTCCTCAAAGGCCGTTTTACGGCCCACTAAACAGTTGTTAAGAAACTGACTCTCGTAAAACTATGCTCTTTATGTTGCCAGACAATGGCAAATAAATAATGAAACTTATCGAAACAGACGCTTTCAAAGACGAGTTAACAAATACGCGACAACTCGCACTTCGCGATTTATGTCTAAGAACCTTTATAGATTACGACTCGATGTTCCAACCACAATACGATTTGGTAATGGCAGAATTCGAATTCGATCGGTCGTGTCAGACCAGTGCCGCCACCATGAAGACTGCAGTGACATTCTCAGCATTGAAATTCTCGGACTTCCACTCCCCCTCTTTCTCTAAATCAAATATTTGGTATAATAAAACCACAATATGTAAGAGTGCCGGTGAAATTACGAGCACATCGGGCTTGTCCAGTTATGTCTCAGGGTGACTTACACAGTGGCAGCGTCCCTTAGATCTTTTAGAAAGCTCCGAGTGACACTGCAAGTGCTATGAACAGGCATGTCACTTAACACCAGGTGCACGATTTTTTGTCCTGTCATGTGGCACCATGAAATAAAAACAAATTATGTAGATGTGAATTTATATAATTCTGTTATTCAAGAATAAAAAGTTGTCGATTACTTTTGTTCCCAGAATATCCAAACGTCTCTTGTCAAAATTGTCATTTTACAAATGTGACTTTTTACACCAGGGGGCGAAATAACGAAAACCAAAATAAGTTGCACCGCTTTTGTTAGTAACGATTAGATTGCAGGGACATCCCTGTTTCTAACGTGTCGTAAACAAAATCGAATTCGAAGTTTTCATTTCCAAATCGAGTCACAACCACGAAACCAATCGTAAGTAAGACGTTAAGTATAAAGTAGTGATCAGTATATCCTACGTTTTCATATAAAAGTACTGTACTTGCAAGTTGCAATGCGGTTCGATTACATGACTAAGTTTACAACACAAAAGCTCATCTATTTCATCGATGACTTTTACCTTTTCTCTATTTACGGATTATTTATAGACATATAACTGAAGTCATTCACCTTTAATACCAAAGGAGTTTATGCCTGATGTTACCACAATAATTTTGTGTTTATTCGTCAAAATTCATCGACTATGGGAAAGCATTTGATTATGTGAAACATGACAAGTTGACTCAGATCTTAAAAAAGATATTCCTAGATTCTAAGGACATCTTACTGATTAAAAACCTTTAAGGTTGGTTTCACAGGAGCCTTTGGGTATGCTGATGACAGCACAGTCGTGGACAGGTACTTGACCAATGCAAGGGCCAGTGGAGAAGAAATCCAGTCTTGTCGAGAGTCCATGGTTAGTCGTTTGAATTTGACACTTAAGGCAGTCTCCGATTGGGGCGATGCCAATCTCGTCAAATTTAATGCTACCAAAACGCAGACGTGTCTATTCTCCACAAAACGGAGTCCCTTTCACCTGACTCCGACTTTCGTGATGTATCCATACCGATAGTCAACCGTCTCCAGCTACTTGGAATGGACCTGTCGTCCAACCTGAACTTCGGCAGATAAGTGGCCAAAAATGCAGCCAGGAAACTTGACATCCTTTCCAAGGTGAGGCGTTACTTCACACCGGGACAGTTGTTTCAGCTGTACCAAGCACAAGTCCAGTCGTGTATGGAGTACTGCTGCCAATTATGGGATGGCTCTACTAAATACCAACTGGCCACCTTGGATTCAATCGACAAGCGTGTCAAGGGGCTTTTAGGTGACTCGAAATTAGTAAAAACCAAGCTGCAGAGCCTTGAATACCGTCGGAAAGTTGCCTGCTTATCGGTATTCTACAGGACATATCACGGAGAGTGTGCGATGGAATTGCATAATTTGATTCCGCCTTCCCCTTTCCATCATCGGGGGACTAGACATGGGCTGGGATTCCACCCCTATGTCGTGGATATTCCCAGGATTCACACGAAGTGTTTCGCTTCCACATTTATATGGCGAGCAGCTACAGAGTGGTATTCCTTGCCTGCGGACTTGTCCCCGAACGCTATAACTTGGACCTTTTCAAGGCGAGAGTGAATAGGCATTATTTAGGTGTGCGCATGCACACCTAAATAATACATCGTCGATCTCATCATCACTTTCCATCAGGTGAGATGGAGGTCCAATTTCGCCTCCGTTATTATTATTATTATTATTATATAAATAAATCCGTACTGCTCTGAAACCAGCCTAATGGCAGTATATAGCAAATGTACGCGTAGTGTAAGGACTCACAAATGATGTGAAGATACTAAGAGGAGTTTGAACCCAAGTAGCTATAATGATAGCCGACCTTCTGTAGGAAATGGCACCCCAAGAAAAACACGTCAAAATTGATAATGTTACTCATTAATTTGTAGATACACAGGTAACCTGCAAGAGCTAAACTGGTCACTACCACGGTTGTCATCCAAGTACGCAGAAGCTGGAATACCGTTTATTATAAAGTTTTTAACCTCCTTCAAAAAAAAGGAGGAGGTTCTCAATTCGATTGTGTGTTTTTTTTGTATGTATGTTACACGATAACTCCGGTATTTGTGAACCGATTGTGATGTTTTTTTTGTTGGAAAGAGTTCAGACCTCCATAGTGGTCCCATTTAATTTCAAGAAAATCATCCACCATAAAGAGCGCCTAAATTTTATTACAAGGAGCAATTATTTTAATGTTTGATTTTGCTATTCTCCAATTCAAGGCGTTTTTCCTCAATATACTTTGAGTAGTGAGAACCGATTTTTATTATCCCCTGTGTCAAGTCCCGTATAGTGGCGAACTAGGGGATGAATCCGGGTTTGCGCACTTTCCGGTAACCGACTTCAATAAAACTTGGTAATTATATGTAATTCCACGTATTTTCGAGGTCGGTTTTTTTAATACTCTGTACTTAGATTATGTTTCACTATAGTTCAAACCTAAACCTCGGGAATGGAATTTTATTATAGAAGTGTATTATAACCCTTAAATAAATTTGTGACTTTGTGAAGACGACAGACAAGAACAGACTATTTATTTATTTTTATTTTTAACCGACTAGATAAAAGGAGGAGATTCTCAATTCGACTGTATGTTCTTTTTTTAACGCGATAATTTGTGAACCGATTTTAATTAATCGTTATTTGTTAAAAAGAGGGCAACTCGGAAGTAGTCCTATTTAAATTTGAAGTAAATGTCCCACCTCCAAGGGTGGCAAACTAGGTGATGAATGACTTCTGAGGTCCTTTTTTTTGTATTCTGTACTGAGATTATTCATATTAACGTTATGTCGGTCACTATTTTAAATCAAATTACTACTAAGTAATTACTACTAAGTCGGTTTAAAAACCGACTTCAAAAAAAGAAGAGGTTCACAATACGACTCTTTTTTATTTATTTATGTATGTTACTCGATAACTTGTGAACCGATTTTGATAATTCTTTTTTTGTTGGATAAAGGCTACTTCAGTATTAGTTCCATTTAAATTTGTAACAAATATTCCACCTCTAAGTTTGGCAAACCAGTAGATGAATCCAGTTTCCCGCATTTTACGGTAACCGATATCAATAAAACTTGCCAAATAGATGTACTTCCGCGAACATTTGAGATCGGTTTTTATTTAGAGAAAAGTTATTTATTTTTCATATTAATATTATGTCGGTCACTATTTTTCATTAAAAAAATACTGTTTTTCTTTACATAAATTACATTTTCATAAATGTACTGTGTACGTGTACGTGCGTATCTCTCAAAGACACTCCGATGTCCAGATTGTAAATTGCCCAAAACACATACGATAATATCGTTTTTTCAAAGTCCTTATATTATCGTCTTAAAGAAAGTTATTGTCGAAAATTACTAATCACCTGATTTTAATGATGCTTTTTCTTAAAATAAAAACTACACTTTCCAAATAACAAAATAACCTGTTTGCAATAAAGTATATACCCTGTATAAGTACCCTATTTCACCAAATAATTTCGTTAATCTCACAAGAGCACAAATACTCGTGAAATAAGCCGGGAAGTGTCAAATGCACTAACAAGTGTTGTGTTCTGGTTTCCTTTTTGAGGGGCAGTTTCCGCGCAATACCTACACAAATGGTGTTAGTAGTTTAAATGATAGAATAAGTGAACCGTCCGACTACAAAGGTATTTTGGGTAGAGGATGAAGTTAAAGATGGAGCCAAAGCGTTATTAGAACAGATTTAAATCTCTAAATAAATACTCTAATCTCTGTTATACGAGTTATACAGAGTGTAATGAAATCAAATTAAATAATCATTTGCCTATTTATTCAACCTACGGGTAAAATTTTGTCACTTAAAAACGTAATTTTTTTAAGCTACTGCTCGTTCCATATGCTGACTCCCCGGAGAAGAAGAAACTCTAGGGATTGCTTTTTTTTCAAATAAATTTAAATGCTATGAAATGTACTTATGTTTGTGTGGAATCTAAACACATGTTGTCTTACCATACATATTTATCTAACACGTTGTCTTCAATTTTGTGCTACGACTTTTGAATTAAAATACTTTTAATGTAAGTTTTAAAGTTAGGAAATGATAATCTTAATATATATGTTCCGAAATCTTATTGTAAAAACGTGTACAGTTCCCCATAAAAGAACTATTTATTTTAGTTTTTTTTTTTCTTATAAAAATAATACATTCACGCTTGGCTACAATCTCACCTGATGTTAGGCGACGATGTGACTGACGATGGTGCGCGTTTGCCTAAAAAATATCTATTCACTGTAGCCTTGAATAGCCCCAAATTGTACTTTTCGGGAAACACAGATAGAGTATTCCATTCCTTTGCAGTACGCATCGGAAAGGAGGAAGCAAAGTTCTTAGTGCGAATGGGTGGCATATCAACGACATAAGGACGGAGTGTTCCGGACCTTCTAGTCGACGAAGGAGGAAACCAAATTTGAAAGTTCCAGCGCACACTCCTCGAAATGTATCCAATAGAAAACCGACAAGCAGGCTACTTTCCTGCGATAGTCGAGATTTTGTAGCTTCGACTCCACAACAGAATATTTAAGGGAAACCCAAATGAGGACGATCACCAAGTAATACCCCCCTCTCTCTCTCTCTCTCTCTCTCTCTGTCTCTCTGTGTCTCTCTCTCTCTCTCTCTTTTGACTAAAAGAAAATTTCGCAATTTGGCGATGATTCAAAATGTCAGGTTTGACTTCCCTGTAGTCAAGTCTAAAGGACTCAACGATCATTGTATTTGTATAATACAGTAAGTACGCTGCCGACACAGGCAGGGACTCACAGACAAACATCCCCACGTGAGTGTAAAGTGGAACCAGTGGCACTACACACAAACGCCGTTTATTTAAGTAATGGACTATGCCAGGAACATTGCCTACTGAACATAAAAGCGCAGAGATGGTATTGAGACTCCTTATGGTTAAAGAATTTGGTCACACGATCATCATATACGAGCTTGCCAGTAACGTCCCGTACGACACAAAGACGCCAAGTTCGACACTTAAGATTTAAATTCAAGTCTATGCCGTTTACGATAAGAACGGCTCAAATTTTAAAGTGTCAAGTTTCATGTGCTCTTGACTCGGTATTACGACGGCAAAGAACTTTAGTGAAAATCTAATACTTGCAAATGAGTACGTGGAAGATGCATATCAAGTGATACGCATCTTCCACATTCTAGTAATGCATACTAGAATGTGTCTGATACGAGCAACAAAGGGCGGTGTACCTACGGATGTTCCTGCTTTGAATTGTACACCGGACAAAACGACTGTTGATATTTTTTTAGTCAGACCAGTAAGCTATAGTTTAGGTTATGCATCTCTATGTATATTATATAAAAAAATATTATACTGTCCCATTGCTGAGCAAAGGCCTTCCTCCCCTCTCTCCACACCTCTCTGTTTTGCGCCACTCAGGTCCAGTCCTTTAAGTTCGCGTCTAGCTCGTCTCTCCATCGACGCTGCCGCATGGCCGTTTTCTATCCTAGTGGCCACGACTCGTCTGACATGCGGCAGACGTAAATAAATATAGAATTTAAAAAATGAATATTAAAAAATTTCGTTACTCCGCGCACATTTACAAAGTATGATCGCATCTTTTTGTAACATCCCCTTCATTATCATGTCCACCCAGCTCGGTCGGCATATAATAGTAATCGTTGCTATCATTCTTAGTTTCTTCTTTGTTTCTTCCATTCGTATCAAAATCATTTCACGCCTGTTTGTCCACTCGTCTTCTTAATGAGATACTATTACTTAACAATTGAGAATTAACTTATTAATCAACACACCATTCCTTCTACATCTGTTCACTGTTATATAATCTCGTCGACGCCCAATCTATCTTTAATGCTATTGAGAACGGAAAGTTTGCTCCATTTCTTTTCTGTTCAAAGACCGGCGCGTACTACAGAAGTCCTATTTTATTTTGGTAAACTACCCACTATGTCCTTCTGAGAACCGTCACTCTCCCACTAAGTGGGGCTATGATGATTATTTGACCGAATTAACACTTTTAACTTGCGCCTTTTTCGTCTGAAATTCTTAACTTGACATTTCCTTTTTGTCATCTCTTTTGTTGGAAAACCGTTTGTGAATGTACGTCGAAAAACCGCCCGCCAACGTTAGCACCTTGAATGAAATGTACATGCATGTACGTATAGGAAAATTTCATTTATTTTAGGTAATATAGCTTCTTAGTTCTTGTGTCCCGTGTAATGTAAGCATTACTGCATTCTTATTGTGAATTTTAAGGGTGTTGATGATAGTATAGGCACACGGGACTTATCAACTTCATGTCTCGGGATAATGGGCGCAGGGACAGTGCCCCTCAAATCTTTGCGATTCAAAGCTTTGGTTGGCTCTGTAACTCTTATGGATAGGTGTGTAAGCCTTACTACCGTGTGCACAATTTGTTCATCCCGTCGCTTGATTTTATAAAACGAAAGCTCGTCTTTTAGTTTCCTGATAGCAATTAGGCAATTACAGTCATAAACAAAATGTCAAAATGTTTTATAAAATAACTTATGTTTTCGTTATTTGTTTCAACCTTAAAATAACAGCAATAATTCACTACTTCCTTAGACAATCCAATCACATTCATTTCCAAGCACATTATTAAAACGGACAAAAATACCACTATAATAAAAACGACAATAGAGTCTATAATATGTAACAATGATAATTTAACTTCCCACACTCTTTGTCATATTATGTCACACATGAATATGAATGTCATCAGATGTCAATACGTCTCTAAACAAACGCGCTGTATTCGGCAGTGACAATATAAGAAGTGTCTTGGTTGAGTAACTGCTATGTAAGTTCACACGTTTGACACAATGATGTATACATATACATAAGTCAGAAATAACTACCTCCATTGCTAGATTTAGATAAAAAAGTTGTAATTTAATTCAAATAATTTTGTTTCATATAACGTGATGGAACGAACAAGTCAAGGCTACATGCCTATCCATAGCAGTTGCAGTGGCACTCAGAGATTTAAATCGCAAGATTTGTGGGGCATTGGCACTGCGTCTGTCACCCTGAAATATACAGCTGACCCTACAATTTCACCAGCATCTTTAACCTTTCAACACCGGAGTGCACTAAAAATCACATTGCTTGACGGCTGGTGTTAGGACTTCCCTGGAAGAACTCTTTCGTAAGCAGCTCTACTAGTTTTCTACATCATCCGAACTGTTTAACACCAGTTCGGAACGGTTGCTTCTCAATAGGTAATAAATACATTTGTAACGATTATTCGCAAAAAAACATCTTAACGAAACCTACAAGTCGAAGACGTTTGAAAAACGTGTGTCGTACCCAATCGTCGTGTGTCGTATTGGGCCTGGATTACGGACCTCAGAGGAGACCCGTGCTCAGAAGTAGGACATATAATGGATTGATGATGTTTATTACTCATTTATTTAAGAGTTACCAACATTTGATTACATTATTATTAGATATACTCCTTGAAACTAAATGTAACAACTACAGGTTACCACTTAATTACTATAAAGACTGTAAAATTGACAACATGATGTAACATTTAGTAAAAGATAAATTAACAACTACAACAACCGTATGATGCAAGCAAAATGTTGTTGTTGTTGTACATCAGAACCCTTAAAGTTTTCGTTAATTTAGAATCAATCATAATTTTGCTCGTGTCTCTCGACGTATCAACTCATGTAAATGTTTCTTTGGTTCACCTCATAAGTGTCGTTTAAACGTCTTAGCTTAGTTTAAAGTTTTCAAATCAGTCCACCATATACCATTCTACTGACAATCGTTTATTATTCCTATCATTACGTGATACATCATCCAGCGTACCAGTTTCACTTTCATCTGTTTATCCAGTCATCTTTTACTAATGCACACCTTCCTCTAATTAACAAGTCTCACAGCTTCCGAGAAACAATAGTTCAACAAAGGCTACCAATCTTACACACAAACGAGATCCAATTTTATGTTTGTCCGTCAATTTGATACTCGTTGTTAAGGCATTATTCATTCGTTATTCGTTTTCTACAGGGACGAATCTTCTCGAAGGCCTATCTGAGCTTATAATAAAAACCATCCACGAGTCACAAGTTGTGTATAAGCTGTCTTGTAATTTTCAATCATTTCAGGGAACACTTAATCTCAACCTCAAGACGCCTCAAGAAGCTTCATACTTAATCTTGTGAAATCGGATATTAGACATTACAATCAAAAATATTAAATTTAGATATCGAACATGTTGTTTATCTTACTTATAACATCCAAAAGATCTGGGTTATTTCATAACATCGAAAAACAATGAATAACAGTGGACCCAGCAGTGTAACCCGAGGAACTCGCATACTAAGTTCGAACCTGTGCCACGTTTAAATATAGTTCAGCTCCAACGAGTCTTGTTTCTAGCAAGTGATAATTGGTCAGATAAAGAGTGAACTCAGATCGGCAGGTTTAGCGCTTGTTGTTTGACTGTTAGAAATGTTGGACGGCACATTTTAGTATTATGATTGTGTTTGGATTCTTGGTTTCGCGCTTCCTTCTTGTTATGACGTTTGTTAACGTCGGGATCGAAAAGGAGAGTTTGATGTTTACCTGTGAAAATGTAACTTTGTGATTGACACTTTCAAGTAAACTCGGAATGTTTTTTTTTACATTCTCGTTGAACAGCACTATATCGCTATACAAAAATTCTTTTTAATTTTTTTTTTTATTTTTTTTTTATTTTTCATTTAAAAAGTTCTGATGATCATTATCTAAACTGTTGACTAACATTTTAATCCATTGAAAAATCGACATTTCACACATAATATATATAATTTCATTTATAATAATGTACACACAAAATACAGAAAATATTTCTTTCGCCATCTATTATTGCCTTCAAATCTTACAATCAAAAGGAAATTTATTATATATCTGTATATTACTTACATATTACAGTAACTTGATGACGTCACGATGACGTAATTATATTCTGATTTGAAACTAGATGTTTCTGATATCACGTCACACGATAATACGTAAGACAAAACGTAATTAGAATTCAAACCTGTACAATAGATTTAAATCGAGTATATTTATTTTTTCAAACAAACCGACGCTTCGGGCCCTTTACAGGTCCCATGGTCACGGTTGACTGAGGTGGTAAGTCGTCAGCCAGTTATGTCTAATATTAATGCAAACCACCCTATTATTTCCACTATAGTTACAAAAGTTACTAATTAAATTATATTTTATTATTTTTGATTTTACAAAAATACATTCCAATTTACGCTACGTTGTTGTACAAATTATTTTGTTGTAACAATATGAATTTTTATTAAGTTAAAAATAGTTTCATTTCCTACGTGTTATAATCGCGAAAACCTAAGAACTCGATCTGTAGAAAAGACTTATGATTACGACTTGCTTAGAAAGACTAGAAAATTTAGGAGCTACTAGACTAGAAGTATCCTGACGAACCTTAATAACAGGGTAATTTAGGTCCACAGGCCGTTGGTCGTAAATATACAGGACCTAATTTTTCCCTAGACGACTATTATTTATAGAGGACTCAAACACCTTAGTACAGTTTATTGTTCCTCTGTATCTGCCTTGTGTCTACTCAAAAAAAACCTCAAGATTAATGATTTAAGATTACTACCAACAATGGAACACTCGTCTTATTGAATTCCCAACAAAGACATCTAATTTAACCAACATTGCGTCACTGTCATTCGCCATTTTGTTTGTACAAATACAGTCATTAATAAAAAACGAAAGCAAGACATAAAGATGTAAAGTGAAAACGGGAGAGTAGCGTGATTGGCGAATCGATTGTTATGTAATCAGTTATTTAATTCATAACAGTGATAGGTGAGCTATTTTAAAATTGTTTGTCACGGTATCTGGGATCTCAACACACAGCAACAGTATAAAAGAAATATCGAGTTATTAGGCTTTCGTAGTTGGTACCAATGAAAGTATTGGCCGACTAAAAACATGTCAGCTACTTTGGAATTGCAAAACGGAACTAAAGCAGTCTTGTGGCTTGATAAGCCACACAGGTAACATATGGCACTCTAAGGTTTGACGTGATTCTGCTGTATAAAAGTCGTATAAAGATGTATCATGCTCATGAAGTGAAAAGAGCTTGGAAAACTAATTTGTTTAGATCTTTTCTGTTGATGCGAATATGAAACTGTACGGTATCCCTCAAACACTGAAAGACTAGCCGTCTTTTTTCGAACAAAATAAACATTTCGGGCCTTGTACAGGTCCCATGGTCACGTCTGACTGAAATGGTAAAGTCTTCAATCCGTTATGTCCTATAATCACGCAACAAGTACATGCAATTTAGGTCCGGATAAATAGTTTCATTGGAAAGTACAAAGGAACTACAAAAACATAGTAATAAAAACCATATACTTGCCTAAACAGCAGAATATTTTCTCGTCGAAAAACTACAAGAGATAGAGATCAGAATATATTCACCTACTTCCAGTAATACACATAAAATGAATAATACCATCCCACTTACTCACAATTACAAAACTTGTAAATGCACGACCGTAGCGGAGTAAATAGCTAGTTATACGTCAAAAATATGGAACTAAATCCAATAGCAATATTCCAGGGTTTCGGAAACAGTATCCAGTTCATGTGTGTTACTTTTTTTTTATATGCCAGACAACCACACTAATAACCTGACCTCAAACTAGGGAAGTCCCTGTACTCTGTGTACAACAGCAACGAAATTAACACCGGAGCACTATCCAGAATACCGACGTCGTCACTCTTTAGGTAAATGTGCTAGGTAAGTGTTATACCCATTTCTATATCTTTTTTGACGTACATGTCACTTTGTGGAAAGTGATGATGAGGTCGATGATGGAGCATGCGCACCTAAATGATACCTATTCACTGTCAGCTTGAAAAGGTCCAAGTCACTACAGTACAAGTACAGCCAGGGAATTCCACTCCAAAGTGGTTCGTTTAGTACGACTTTTAGGAATATCCACAACATAGGGGTGGAACCTTAGCTTCGTCTACGTGGAATTAAATCATGCAATTGTCTCAAACACTTGATGTAGAATACATGATAAGAACTAAAGATTTTCCAATCGTAAAACAGTCGCAACAAATAACGGTCATTAGAAATCCATTCTATTCACACCAACCCTGCATGACATATGCAAGGTTGTCAATCAACGGATAATAATAAAACCTGACATTGCCCGTCAAAAGTTGTCCCAAATCGCATCCAACCCGATGACCCGTACTAACGACTCAGACCAAAATCCCTGGACATACGTTTTGTTCGATTTTCTGACACCCGACTTTTGGAATCGGACCATGATTTTGCACGACCCGACCAAACAAAAATTCTTTACACTAAGCTCTGACCATACGAAAGGTGGAGTACGTAAAGCCGGTATGTTAGAGCAGTGCATATTGTACTTCTTGACAATGCGTTCCAAAAACGGAGCTAACCCTTCTCGGACAAAGCATCAAAATGTTTTCTAAGACGTCACAATACAATGATGCTAAAATAAACTATCATATAATATCAATAATGTATTCACGTACGCACGGACACATGTATTTTAAATACACATTATGGTGAAACCAGTTAATGTATTTCCTTCAGTTTGGGGTGGTATTGTTGCTGTGTTTTTGAGATTCCCATGCTTCTTTTAGGGTATTTAACAGCTACTACACATAGACCCCGAACACACGTAATGTCTTGAGTTACAATTCCTACTACTTACTGTATGAAAACCGTTTTAAATTAATATAGTATTTTGATTTTGGTAATATCATCAGAGGCAATTTCGGTCCTTTTATATAAATACCATACAATTCTCTTATCTAAAACCACTTCATTGATATATCCAGCATTTTATTTTATCATTAAATTTGCCGAAATCATCATTATAATTGGACTCTTACTAATAGTTGTCAGATGGCTCAAGCACATTGCTTGCCTTGTATTTGTTCTCACATCTGTAAAGACCGATGCTAGAATGTCACGGGTCATCACAAAGTGGGTATCGTTCCACAATGCCAATATCGATTTGTAGGGTAGGTAAGTGTAACAGTTTTGTTAAATCGTTGTGACGTGTTTTCTTAGTTTTTGACGCGTCCGTGACGTGTACCGCTTTGAATTTAATTCAAATTTAATAAGATCAATCTTTATTAGGGGAACCCGTTTTATATTATGCTGTTTAAAATAAAAATCATCCTTATTAATTCTTTTTTGTGATCGTATATTGCATATCTTATATTGTCGAGTTCTTAGATTTTCATGATCGCTATACATTCCAAATGACACGGTTTTTTCTGATCTCAATTGCGTATATTTGTTTTTTCAAACAACACCCGTATCTATACGACCTGCAAAGAACCCGTAACGTAAGTTTGTTTAAAAAAATATAATATACGCAATGGCGTATATATAACTTATCATTTGATCAAATACCTTTATTTGTTTGATCAGTTGGAATCACTGCTTTACTTCTTCTTCTTTCTTTACCTGTACTAGCAGGAGCAATTACTATACTTTTAACTGATCGAAATTTAAATACATCTTTTTGATCCAATTTTATATCAACATTTATTTTGATTTTTTGGTCATCCTGAAGTTTATATTTTAATTCTTCCAGGATTCGGTATAATTTCTCATATTATTTCTCAAGAAAGGGGACAAAAAGAAACTTTTGGATGATCTAAATGTAGATCCATAAAAACACTTTCATTTCCAATATGTTTTATAAATTGAAAATTGAAATAAATGACGTTTTACTTAAACTACATTTCCAAATATCCAGTTTCACATATGTCTTCTCAAGTCGAGCTAGAACAAATACAAGTGTTCTTTACTTTCATATTTACTTTCGGACACCAGCCCGTTACACCAAGTACCAAGTACTTTCATATTCATCATTTCATTACCACCCAGTTCAATATTCGATAGGATTCATTTGAAAAGAAATGAACTTATGAAAATTAGATTAACTGGCTCTGTGGCCGAACGGTTACCACACTGCTGTTGCTGTGATGGACTGCCACACAGAGGTCCCAGGTTCGATTTCCGAGCCGGAAAAAATATTTGTATGGCCTACATTATTTCTCTCGTGAGTTTGGGTGTAATTTGTGGTTGTCTATGCGTGTGTACATGGCGATACAGGGTTTCCCTAGTGCGGGGCAATGTTGATGTTGAATGTGCGTTATTATTATTATTATTTTATATTATTATTATAGATCTAGTCTGGGTGTTGTGTATAGTGCTTCGAAGTTATTTTCATTATTCTAATACTCATAGTACTAAAATTCTCTAGTGTAAGACCAGGTGCATATAGGCGTAGTTATCTAGAAAAAACAATTGAAATAATTTGGTCTTCTCCAATGCCTTGGCACGCTGTCGCATCCAGTCTAACGTCGCTAAGTTCGTCTATCTCGTCTCTCTCCACGTGTCTGCTATTCTAAAGGCGTTCACAAATACCATCACCCTTTTGCTCCGTTCATTGTGAGTATACAGGCTCACACTGGCCGTTAGCTACGAAGCCAGGCTTATTTTTTTTACATACAAACGTAAACGTGTATGTAAACGGTCTTGTAATCAAAATTGTAAACAAGAATCGCGTTATTAATTTGAACACCTCAAACTCTAACGAAGGTCGTAAACTACAATGTTGTAGATAGAATGCGAATTTAATCTATTAGAATATCTTTCGTTCCGATTGATTACCAAACTTTAAGAATGTTGTTATTGGTCAGACCACGACCATTATTAGATTACGATACATTATTCTAATTGTGAGGAAAAACATGATGAAACTTACCTGTTGAAAAAGTTTTACAACTCTGGGAAAGCGTGTGAAGTCTCCAATCCACATTGTATATCAAGCGACAGGCTGAACAAGTCGTGCGCCTGGCGGTAAGCGACACGCGTGTCCGTGCCAGTTGCAGTGTCACTCAGAGCTTTAGATCATAAAGATCTGACCGGCACTGCCACTGCGCACATCACCCTGAAGTCGAAATGTCTCATGTGCCTGTAATTTCGCCAGCACCCCTTACCCTTCAAAACCACATTACTGCTTGGCGGCAGAAAAGGTAAGGTCGCAGTACTTCCCTGGATGAACTGTTTCATAACTGTTATACTGTTAGGTACGCTTTCGGTATGGTACGCAAATTTCGAGTTTTCGGTGTACTGTAGGGAGGGACCAATTACAAAATGATATTGATAACTCAGAAACAATAATCGATAAATTAGTTGTGTCATATTTCACAACTTTCCATTACAATTTTGATAATGTTTTCTGTTTTATTTAAGTGTAGTGTAAATATTGAAGAGTTCAGCTTATGTCAAAATTCGCAATCACACTACGACACCAATACGCCTCCCATTGTCATATAGTTATTAAATAAGGTTTCAATCAACTTTTACGAGCGACCGCACATAAAAATGTTTAACTATTTGTTTGAGGATTATATTAACGACTCTTTTCTTACGATATTGCATAATCATCTTTATAACTATTGCGATACGATTCATGTTATGAGCTGAAAATGGAGTGTCGGGCCTAAGAGGGGTTCAATTAATTGTAAATATTTTGTTGCCAAACGTAATTGAAAATAAAAGAATCACGGTAATTTCTGGTCCTCGAGAGACTTGTTGGTCAGAAAAAGTTATAATTCCGCGGTCCGAATGATATAAAACAAATATACGTACCTAAACTTGTCTTTCAAAGACACAACTATCAACTTAACTCGATGCCGCTCGCAATAAAGGCCGTCCTGTGTCAAATTTGATGTGCTTTCGACTGTACTAAGTGATCTATTTTTATTTTATTAACAATGGCATAACTACAGACATTTTTGTAAATTTTTTTCTTAGCTGTCCATGGTATTTGCGGTGATACTCAGAGTCGCAAATATCTGAGGGACACTGCCACTGCGCCTGTCACCTATAATACACCAAGGATGAGGAATTGATAAGTAAGTTTAATATATTTTAGTAGCATTAGAGATCCTTGTCAAAGAGTTCGTCCAAGGAAGTATTGCTACCTTACTTCTGCCGCAAAGCAATGATGTGACCATTACCGCTTTCCCGTTCAAATCTTTGCGATGGATAGGCGTGTCCCTTACCATCAGGCGCAAAACTCGTCGCGTCACTTAGTGTCATAAAAAAATATGACCTCTGCAACTACTAAGAGCCATCGAAAGTACTCTATACTACTACTCTATGAAACATACAGTTTTCTATTCTTTAAAATTACTCTCTTAAACCATAAAACGATAAAATCATGAAATATAAAAAACAGAAACCAAGGTGGTAAATTCAATAAACAAAATAAATCACCGTACAAAATTACTCATTGCCCTCTGTAATAAAATTAAAAGCCCATTGTCCTTAAAAGGGCGGCAATAAGACAAACATCACTTATCTTGATTGTTCTCTTAAAAAAGGAAAGAAAACAAATGAAAAGAATCATTAAGGTGATACCTGTCATACAATAATGATGACCATTTACTTGTCACATACATTTGTCCGTAAAATCAAAGATCTATAAAGCTTGGAAGGATATGGTGCTAAGTGTCAAGAAATATTTTGGTAGATAGAACCTTTCCGAAGTGAAACTTCCTTTTAAATCATTCTAATAGAGTTGTGCTGTATTCTGTCAATTATTTTAAAATATACTCCCGGACACATAATTCGAGAATCACCTCGCGTTTTTGCCTTAAAGGGCTAGAATACAAAAATAGTGTTATCATCGAAGAAAAAAGTTTCCCCCGGTTTTGCAAGTCCAAATTTCCAACAAGGACTTATGGAAAAGACTCTTAATATATTAGTTTCAAAATTACGTAGGATAGTTTTTGATCAATCGAAAATTGTTTCAACTTAGGGCATTTAATACTGATGCGAGGTGGCTCGAATTATATGTCCGGGTTATGTGACCACAAATTTTTTGAAGAAACTAAATAATTCAAGTTACCTTTTTCTATAATGAAAAACCAAAATCATTCGACATAGATGATAGAGTAAGCAAGCTGAACTGGAGGCAGGGGAAACGAGTTCTTGAGTGGAGACAACGGCATACATAGTCGGACGCCCTCTGGCCAGATGGAGTGACAATATGCTTGAGGCTAGCAGCAAATGGATGCGACAAGCTAAGGACCGAGCAAAATGGCGCACATTGGGAGAAGCCTGTATCCAGCAGTAGACTGCTATAGGCTAATGACGATGTTGATTTATTTCATACGTAATGTTTTGTTTAGTTTAGTAACAGTAAACCTCTTGTGACAAAGTTCGTTCAGGAAAGAATGGGTGCTGGTAAACTACAGGCAAATGGGATCTGAAGCATTTGGTGTAACAATGGCGTATCCAGTAAAAGTGATATTCGAAAAAATTTAAAATAAAGTTTTAATGTCTTATATCTTTTTAATATTTATAATATGACTCTGATATACTTTTTTATTTATTTGTCCTATTATTTAGCTAAAAAATTCATGCATTATTATAGTTTTAAAACAATTAGAAACATTTGAATTTTTTTTCCTCCTTATATTGTCCGCCCTTGTTGCACCAAACCGGGAAATTAATGAGGCGTTCGTTTTTGTTATTGGTTTTTCAGGAAATAAATTGTGAATCAATCTCATTTAAAAGTTACATTGAAAAAAAAAATTAAACGTATTTTTACTCACTCAATTCATTCTTGAATTCGCTGGGTTGAAACGAAGCAACAGTATCATCTTCAGCAGGTCTCACTGGCCTCCTAGATGCTCCATGTTGAGGATTTATTCACTCATTTTAGACATTTTTTACTTTAAAATAAGTTTTTACAAACTGCAGTTGGAAATGATGTAATAACTTCAAAAGGGGCTCTGGTTGCCGAACGCCATTGTTGTTCCCAATGCTTCAATTGTCAACTTTATGTCTTAGGGTGACGAGCGCTCTCAGATGGTTTGCGATTTAAAACTCTGAATTGCAATGCAACTGTTATGGGTAGGCGTGTCACTTAACACCAGGGGCACGACTTGTTCGTCCCGTCATTTTATACTGTTAAAAAATCATATAGAGCCTTTCTTCTAAAGGCAATCTAAGTCCAACGCTAAATAATCGCTAATCTATAGCGAATATTCATATTAATTTATGATTCATCGGTTTCATATTCGAATAAAAACTTTCCCAGCTCTACCACTCGGTTGAAGCTGTGATAATCTCGATGACGATAAGAAGCAGGAGTCGTAAGGAGTGTTCCTTTGTACAACTGTCAATCATTGACAAATGGATACCAGCAATAATCAAAGACTTAAGCTTGTTGTTTTTAAAGCTGTGTGTGGCGGTATCGGGTTCGTTTCTTGGTTGAATTAAATTTGCAAAAAAAAAACCTATTGAATTGTTATTACTGACGACTAAAAAAACCGTAGTAGTTAATGGTTTGACCTACCGTCTTTTAACTAGAAGGTCGTAGGTTCGAATTCGGGCTTGAAATTTAATTTGAAATTTCCTATGAGCTTTTTGGTGAAGGATGACATCGTGAGAAAACCTATTTCTATCTACTCTATCTACAAAGCAATTTAATGATGTGCGTGAAGGTTCCCAATCTGCATTGTGAAAGGACGTCTGTGTCCAGCAAAGGGACCATAATATAGCCTAACTACTAAACTCAGCTAGAATTAAAATCTTCCCCGTACTAATATACGGCTCATTTTGTTTAGGTCGAGCGACAGGGACACTGGGTTTATTTCAGAACTTTCTTTTGTACAAACGGTAATTGAAGCCAATTGAAAAATGTACATCATATACTATATAGCGTTCTATTCAGTTCAGTTGATATAAAGTAAAAATTATTGGTATATGTAAAGTATTATAGAATACAGCGGTTTTCTTGTAAAGTGTCGAGATAATTTAGTGGTTTTATTTTATATAGTAAAAATTTTTAGAAATTCTATTTTCACACCGTATAGTAATCTATACCGTATATAATTTAATTTTAACACTTTCACTGTTATGCGAAATCAACCGAAGCCATTGGAGGTTGTATCAACACTTAAATATTAAGACGGTACGTCATTATCATTGATAACAACCGCATTATTTGTTATTCTAGCAATACTTGCCAATACATCTATCAAGTACTGACCAGTTTTTAAGGAACACCCTCTGTTATGGAAACTAGAACAATCAATCTTATACGTGACCCTTTTGCATAAAACAGATTTTAGGGATAAACCTGCAAGTCACGCGTCCAGTCTCTAGGGACATAGAAGCGTTTACTATACAGTTTCTCAAACTTAACTTGTAAGTGAAGAAAAATTACAGAAGATAAAATTGCTGTCTCTAGTGTAAGATGTAGATTGGAAAATTTTTTTGAAAAAATATTTCGAGTTCTTAATTAAAATTGAGGCTGTAATTTTTAAATTTTTATTGTATGTCATGCTGTTTTACTACCATGATATTATTTTTTTTTTGTGAAATTACGCCAGTGGTTTGTTATAATTGTTATAACAAAAGTCGAAACACTAAGAAAATTAATTCTCTGCGTGAAGGAATTTCTCGCAGATGTCATTACGGCAAAAACAAGGATCCGCAACAGGCACTTAGATTCTTAAGGTCTGCTAGTTTGTTTCAAGGTAATCCACGGAACGAACTAAAAAAATTGGTTTCAAATCCAGCCGGATCAAATAAATTTTTCTTAGTGTATCGATTTTTGTCATAATAATTTAAAATTCTGGCATTTTCCATTTGGTTTCGTTTTGTATATATTCGAATACGCTTTGAAAAACATGGATACTGTTAGGCTCAACTCACACAGTCCTGTTTTTCAACTACAACGCGCAGCGACACCATTGACGCCCATCGACGTCCGTTTCCATATTTGCATAACATAATTTTGTACCTTAATAATGGGAAAATAGAGATGAATATGCTATAGGCGAAAAATATAAAACGTCGCGATGCTTCGACTCTGCGCCAGTGTAAGTTGAGCCTAAAAATTCATCTACTTTTGTATACGAGCGCCAACATTGCACTAGCAAGTAAATAATAATAATAATAATAATAATAAATGTTTATTCAGTAAAGGTAAGGTAAATACTTGTACGTAACGTCGTGTATACTAACGAACGCTCAGGGCCTTTTTGTTTTTCCGCATTCTGCATTTAAATTAAATTGGCAAAAACAATAAAAGATCTAAGCTTACAGAAATAATAGTGAGTTGTGAATTGCCAACCATGCATATTCCATTGATTAAAACGCAACTCTTACAAGGGGTTATGCTCTCTTTGTCTTAACTAACGCACTTGCATTTCGATAATTTTCGATATGCAATATTACCTAACACACCTAACCTACACCTAAAGGCTTAGAATAATAACGCATAGAAACCTAGTCCGCACACGCTAAGTGAGGCAAATTGAAGCGCTCCCAAAGGGTCTACACGAGCGAGCGGGCCTTCAGTGCTCAAGGTCAACTTGCACCGCGAACAGATCAAGAATTTTAGCTAAAGATGACGAAATGTGCGGTAAATGAGTGTAAAAATACGTCAGACAAACATAAAATAGATACTAACATCACATTCCACAAGGAAGTAACGCGTTTCAACTTGTATTTTTATATAAATATTCACTAAAACCGAAAATTAACCCATTACTAAAACTAGCCTACATGAATTTGTTTTTTGCCTCACTTGTGACAGTTCGTTTGATATGAAACTATCATTCTATGCGTTATTATTATAAGCCTAAAGGTTTATTGTCACCTCAATGTCAATCACGCTGATTTTACAATAAAACTGAAACTGAATAAGATATTAAATGAACAATTAAGCTCAGGTCACACCGCTTACGAAGCTAGATGACTTAGCTCACGTAGTTGCATGCAAAGCTAGGTTAAGAAAATACGTAGTAAATAGTATCTACGGATACGTGCGGGGGTGAAAGGCGGCAGAAGGGCGACATAATTTACATTTTTTTAAATAAAAATTAAGTACGCGTTTGATTTCCACCTCACCTGATACAAAGTAACGATGAAGTCGACGATGGAGCATGCACACCTAAAGGTCCAAGTTGTAACGTTCAGGGCATAAATCGACAGGCAGGGAATTCCACTCCCTAGCCGTTCGCCATATAAATGTGGAAGCGTAACGCTTCGTGCGAATTCTTGGAATATCCACAACATAGGGGTGGAACCCCAACCTAGGCCTGGTCCCTCGCACACTCTCCGTGATGTATCCTGTAGAATACCGATAAGCAGGCAACTTTACGGCAGTGGATTCGCCTCTACTAATTCTGAGTCACCTATAAGCCTCTTGTCACGCTTGTCAATTGAATCCAAGGTGGCCAGTTGGTATGTAGCAGAGCCATCCCGTAGGTGGGAGCAGTACTCCATACACGATTACATAGCTAGCGCGATCGCACACACACACTCAACATAGTCCTGTACTAGGGAAACCTTGTGTCGCGGGTGCCATGGACACACTAGAAATAATGTAGGCCATACAAATATTTCTTCCGGCATGCGTTATAGAGAGGGCTGTAGATCTTGTTTCGACGATCCTATATGCTAATAAGTCAATTTCATTAAAAATATCGATTATATTAGTTATTTATGATTAAAAGGACAGAATTACGAAACGATTATCAAACACCATAGATATGTTACCAGAAAACGACTTATTTACAGTTTGATATGGTGATAACAGCGATGTAGCTACACCTTCTATAGCAGCAGTAGAGCTCCTTGTAACAGCGTTGGTTCAGGGAAGTACGGCCACCTTACCTATTTCTGCCACCAAGCAGTAATGTGAGCATTGCTGTTTCGATTTTGAAGGGTATGGGTGGTGGTGAAATTACAGGCACGTGGGACTTTACAACTGCAGTAATGTTAGCATTACTGCATCTCATGCTGATGGGTGCAGTGGCAGTGCCTCTCAAATCTTTGCGATTTAAAGCTCTGAGTGGCACTACAACTGTTATGGACAGGCGTGTAGCTTACCATCAGCACGCACGACCTGGTCGTCTCGTCACTTGATATTATTAAAAAAAAGATAGCGATGTAGCTGCACCATCTATGAAAGAAGTTTTAACCCAAACTTTGAGAAACTCTGTACGCATAGTTGAAGTTAGGAAGGGCTAACGATTATCGGCAGATATGGAATTTCACTTACCGAGCCGAGGTCGAGGACTATTCAAATTCAAGCGAAGTTATTTATTGCTATAATGGGAGATAAGTGATGAAGGGTGTTGTGCTTTACATGTTGAGAATAGATTGCGTTTTAAGACCATTTTGTACACTAAACTGCAAAAGATTCAGCGGTGCTCGCCGTCCGGTAGTCATCGCCACCAAAATAGCCCAACTTAAAACATTGGTTGCCTATCTAAAACTAAGTTATGAAATCAAAAATTACCAGAAGACTGTCTGAGATGACGAGTGGCATCTCTTTCTAAACTGGGTCCCAATACCAGCGTGGTGAGTAACCGCGGCATTATGCTACGCCAGCGCCTTTTCACTAACATGATTTCCTCAATAACCCAGTTTAAGACGAGTCACCGGATGAGAAGCGGGAAAAACTGTTTTGCTAGACCAAATGGTTTAAGTATTTAGTATTAAATAACAGAATGACAAAAGAATACGATACACTATTTTGTAATACGATAGGATGTACTTCACCGGATCATCTAAAATTCTGAAAACAGACTAAAATAGAAGTCTACAACGAATTATAAGAATAAAACAACTGCCTCCATGGCCGAACGGTTACCATGCTTGATTGCCACGTAGAGGTTTCGGGTTCTATTCTCGGGCTGGAAGAAATATTTGTATGGCCTACATTTATTCCCTCGTGAGTTTGGTTGTAATTTGTGGTTGTCTATGTGCATGTTTGTGTCCATGGCACCCGTGACACAGGGTTTCCAGATTGCGTGGTTATCAGTGTGTTGCGTTATCTAACTTTGCACATCATTTTTTTAAGAAGACATTTCTCTTTAAGTACTTGGTAGTTGGTGCAACGGGCTGGTATCCGCAACTCGACGACAACCAAAATTTTAGTTTTCAACTGAATCGCTGTAGTTATTAAATTCATATTTGTGGCAAAATTTTAACCCAAAATTTGCAAATTGCCCAGCGGTCAGTCGCTATCGAGCGCTTGTCGACGTAGGGTCTGTGTCAAATTTTCTCCGCCTGTTGTTATTTCATTCATTATTAATGTTCGGCGCGCGGGTTGCGGGACCCGAGAGGCAATCACCCCGCAAATGCATATCTAACTGAGTATAATACCAATGTATACGACAGACCCCTATCACCATAGCATGCTAAGAAATGCTCATGTACGACCGTGCAAAGCTTACTAAAGATTCTGATTATGTTAGAGATCCACTGGCAATGCACACAAAAAAACGTAGCCTCGTATTGAAATACCTCGCCATAATTCATACTCATTCGGTAACGTACTTGCTACATCAGTTTAACGGTTTTCGATATCTTTTATATTCACGGAATAATCGCACACTTAACGATTGCACCTTGTATAACGTAACATAAAAATTAAATCACAGGTACACAAAATACATCGATACAAATTAAAAACGAAAGTCAGTAAGTAAGCTTCATTTCAAAGCTCATTACGCAAGTTGTGAGAAATCAGGGCACATTTATTTACAAACTCAACAAACGCGGCGTTTGACCGGTCCACGTTAATATTTTCCGATAATTGTCCACACTTTTCAAAATTACTACAAAGGGGCACAAATTTATCTACGTCAACACGTCAAAGTTTGCTAATAACAACATTAATAACATGTATTTCCAAAACATATTTTAGAATATCTTCCTTTATCTCAATGCCAGACGATTCTGAATTCTATTTTCTGGCTTCAAGGGTTACATTGCCAATGGTAATAAATTTATAAATAGGTTTCTTTACTAATTGCTTACTAACTAAAGCGACACGAGTCGCTTTGTCGACTTCGTTAAGGACACCTTCAGCGTTTTTTAACATAATTTTTTAAATATTTTCCTGTCATGTTCGTTATAATTGTTATTTCTACCTGCTTATGTGTACTTAAACAGGATTTTGTTTTTTCAATATAAATATATATAATAAAAGCTTATTATTCAGGGTAAAGGAAAAAGACCAAGAACATTGTACAGAGAACATAAAATGGACAAAGTCAAAGTGGGCAGCTATAAAGAGGCGAAGAAGGGACTATATACCGTCAGAAATTCATTTATTTATTTGTACATCACCACTTTACATTAACATTACAGGCAAAAACCTAATTCGTTAGAGAAGGTCAATAAATAATAATAATAACGCACACACTCAACACAGTCCCGCACTAGGGAAACTTTGTGTCGCGGCTGCCATGGACACACACATAGACATCCACAAATTACACCCAAACTCACGAGAGAAATAATTGCAGGCCATACAAATATTTCTCCCGGCCCGGGAATGGAGCCTTGGACCTCTGCGTGGCAGTCCGGCATGGTAATGGAGGCAGTTGAAATAAAATAGTTCATAAAACAACATATTATAAATGTAAGGCAACCCTTGCCAGTGCCACGCAGTGCTTTAAATCACAAAGATCTGCCACTGCGCCTGTCACCCTGAGACGTAAGTTGTCATAATTTCACAATTTCAATATAATATGTACTTTAAGTCAAAGTTACGTTAATTTATGAATGCTTAGTACCTCTGACTACAGATGAAAAAGGTTTACAATCTATGAAAATAGTGTGAAGTCCTTAACCGTCATTGGGCCTAAACTCTCTCCCAAGAGGGACCCATGCCCAACAGTGTGACATATAATGGCTTAGTGATGAAACAAGATTGTGTCCTCATCCAACTACAACGACAACTTTGTCCTATTTATTTTTATAATATCTTTCATCATATTATAAGGCAAACAACATGGCGCCGCCGCCGAAATTACAATCATAATAAATAATATTAAAATTTTAATTTGTACAAATGGAATAATATGAAAATTCTGAATGTCGTGCACAACACGCATTATTTAACAACAATAATTTGTCAACCGTAATCATTAGTATAACCAAAGTGTTAAACGCGTAGATTTTTTAGCGCTCGTTGTTAATAAACCACGAAACGCAAACTGATGACAATTTTCGATTTTGAACCGCGTGTTATGTGTAAGTAATAACATGAGAGCGATTTTAACTTTATTAAGTCTATTAGAAGTACACACATACGTCTGTTACGGAACAAATTGCATTTTTATACATGGTACAGTGTTATTCATATTAGTTTCTTTTATTTCCCTTTATTTGGTTTATTCGACCTTGACAATGCTTTCAGACGGCGAAAGAATTCCTCAAGGGCTGCATCTAGTACCATAATGTTTTATAGTGTATTTAACGAGATTTGAGATACACGTTTTTGGATCGAATAAGACCTAGGAAAAGACCACAAATGAAGTGGAAAGATGACAAAAGATGTGGCGGGCACCAACTGCAACTCATTGCCAAATCTATAGACAATTTATTGCTTCAGAATTGGTGAAAAAGAATATATTGAAATGAATGTCGTATCTTTTTCCTAAAATATGTAAGTACTTGTTGACGCTAAATCTCAAACCTTGTAACACTCCACAGGTCGTGTCGATCGAAGCCTCAGCCATTATGACCGCACCGACGCCAATGGGGTTGTTTGCCACAAAAGCACACAGGCCACAATGCCGATTAGCGTGAGGATAGTAAACGCGATTGTCAACTGTTTTGTTATTTTTGTCACACTCTTATGCAACCATCAAAAACGTTCTCGATGTTTAGGTGTTGAGTGGTCTGAATAAGTTACCTTTATATTACTTTATGTTTAGTGTGTTTTGCAGAATAGCTTTAAACTACTTCCGTGAACTCATTTTGTAAAATTTACTTTCAAGTTTTATTAATTTACTTGCGGCTGTTCAATTTATCATATGTAAGTAATTAAACTTACCACGACCCGTCCATCCTTTTCAGTTTTGTATATGCACGACGATTCAGAATAATAACTACAGTATCGCTTACCGCGTACTCAAAGCCCCACGAAATACGTTCAAGTACAGAATTTATTCCACCCTTTGTTCCTATCATTCACAGTATATTAAATGGTATTATTATATTATTACAACGATATACCTTTAACATTAGAAGCGATTTATGATTCGAAAGCATTCGTGCGCGAAAACTGACTATGGTTTTCGAGTTTGATCTGGTTCTTTCCGGTTCTCAAGAGGATACGATCCGTTCTTTCATTGTATCCTGGGACATCGTTACAAACTTATTTTTCGGAACAGCAGCGCTACGGTCGTTGAACATTTCGTTTGAATTGTCGGCAATAAAATATTAGTTAAAAATTTTATCACCTGAAAATGTAAGTTGGTGTTTGGGTACATTGTTGTTCTGGACAATGATACCTTGTTCTCTTGTGATTAGGACCTTTAAGCTTGCGTCTGTTAACAATGCAAGTTTTTGTGTTTATCAAGTAACCACATCCGGTTTTTCAATTTTTGTACTTTGCGTTATGCAATGCGACTTTGCCTCATATGTGCCAATCAAAAAGTCGGTATGATTTCAGATTTTTTTCTAAAAACTTGTTCCTTATTTTCTTATTATGTTTCTGCGGCTCTTGCCTGAAGTGGTACGTGTGACTCGCTGCAATGTTGCGTTATTTAATGTAATCTGAAAAACCGATTCTAATGTCATTTGGGCATCGTGTAATGCGTCACAATAATAATGTGTTTCAACTCTGCCAAGTTTAACTATTATTAGTAATTGTTCATTTTCTGGAGATACCTTTATTGGTTCATTATTATCTAAGCCAATGTCCTGTGACTATTTATTAATGACAGCACAACATAACAGAATATCAGTGAACCGACTTGTTTCTAAGTTTGTTTGTCTTATCTTATAAACATTTATACATCAAAACTATTTTAATACTTTCATCTCCAAAATCAAAGCCAACTTCAACGTCGTCAATAAAAGTTTCAAATTTGCTCACAACGAAAACTTTTAGGGTACTGACCTCTGAATACATTATATATTAATTTGTACGAGAATCTATTGTGCTTTAGTTTCTATTATTGTCGGTATTAATTGTCAAAGTTTGTGACATGTGCGGGTTAATATTCTGTACTTTGACAATGGTTATTTTGCTCTTTGTTAGAGTGTTTTACAATGAATTGGACTATTTTAGAAGGGTTCATTATTGATTAACTTATAGTGTGTAGGTAGACGTCTCAAACATAGAACTTAAGTGACCTGTAAAATATGAACCCCGTCGTTCATATAAATCATTTCCCGATTGTTTTCTTTTTAATTTTATACAGGCATTGATTATTGCTTATACTACACTTCTTCCAACAGCGAACGAAATAAAATTACATTAATGCAATGGGAATTTCCCTCAAATGTACTTAAAAAGAACGTTTAATACTGTAGTAAAAAACCGAAATTTCATGATTCTTCACATAAAATACTTTTTACAATATTATCAAATTCAAAGCGAATATTAAAGCCAAACATTTGACCACGTTCTTATCTGATTAAACGTGACGATGTAGTTGAGAACGGAGCATGCCATGAAAACATCTATGTAGCATTAGGGGAGAAATGTTAATAGCTATTGTTCATTCGTACTTCCTTCTTTTTCATTCCTTCGTAGTACTCATATTATTTATTTTCTTTGTAGATAGCCCAGCTACAACTTACGTAACAAACCGTAGAACATTTTCATGAGAGGACATTAGTTTGTTGACTTTATCCAGTGTAGTTGACCGCTCGAACTTTGTTCCAATTACTAATAAATATTCTTATACTATTGCTTATTGATGGAGCTCCATTTATACTTGCCATTGTTAACACGTAACGTCTTTATTTCGATTGTGGTTTTTGTGATTTGGAATATAATGGCTCGTATTCGTAATATTGGCTTCAGGAAATCACATTCGCTTGAACTGTGACCGGTTATTATCCAGAACTTTGACCTTTGAATCGCAACGAGGATGAAATTTTTTATATGTTGTGTTTGTATTTATTGATATATTATCGTATCTCATAAAATATTCATATTTACACTTTAAAATATAGTTCATGGTCGGAGAATTTTAAATATTTATTCGTAACATTATTCTTTACTATTTTATTGATGATGATGAGAGGTGGTAATCTGCTGTCGACCGGTTCCTTGTCGACCGAAAGGTTGACTGTACTTATGACTTTTATTTCTAAGTTACGTGCCTTTGTGAATGTTATGTAGCAATTCCTCTCGCTGACAGTGAAGGAAAACGTAGTGCTGAAACTTTCACGTCGAACAAGGTTATATATAAACCCTTTGAAAACGTGTGAACTCTTCTAAACCGTCTTCTTAGAGAATACCTTTACCCAGCAGTGGGATGTATAATGAGTAAACGGTGATGATGATGGCGATGTTTTTTTGAAAATCCAATAATTGGTTCGCACTCTTGGCGTAATAAGACCACATCTGCAAAATAACAACATTTCAGAAGGGAAGTTTAAAGTTTCTACGAACGAAATTAGTCGAGAACTATTTATGCACAGCATTTCAGAAAATTTGTTCCATGTAATTCGTATTATTTTTATATGATGAAAGCACTTTTGATGTATGATAATATGTGACTTCATTATACCAAGAATTATAATTGGAAATAAAACTATTTCTTCCATATCTTAATACCAGCGTTTTTTTTCTTTACAGGTCCAATAGTCATCAATCAGTTATATGTAATGTTAGTAACGCAAACCACCCTATCTAGAATCATAGCACTTAACTGCCTTTGTGGCCGAACAGTTACCATGCTGGACTGCCACGCAGAGGTCTCGGGTTCGATTCCCGGGCCGGAAGAAATATTTGTATAGCCTACATTTATTTCTCTCGTGAATTTGGGTGTAATTTGTAGTTGTCATGGTATCCGCGAAACAGGGTTTTCCTAGTGCGGGACTATGATTGCGTGCGGTAATATTATTATTATAGTTAAACAAATTATAACTAACTACCTTATTTGTAATTTTCCAAAGAACACACTCCAATTTATGCTACATACTATTTACACAATATTTTAAGTAATAATAATTACAGACTTGAGGCAATATAACAATCTCGGCTTGCGAGTTTGTTAGTTTCAGTTTGTGGATTGTGAGTTGCTTATAAGCCAAGGTTACCACTTTCCATCAGAACTTCCAGCTGTTTGTCAGTATTAATAACTATAATCTTCACTTACATTATTGAATATAATGATGTTTTACTATGATATTCAATTATAAAGTAGTATACAGTCGGATTGAAGGTATTATTCTTTGTGTTTATTCGATCTTTCTATCAAATAATAACGCTTCTAACCTTTACTGTTATTATGTTCTGTGAATTCTGAAGTTATTCAATAAATAACATTAAACCCAATTGTAGTAATAAGTAATATTAATTATAAGCTACGGAATGTAGCAAATAGGCTACTTACAATATCTCAGAGTCCCTGATATGAAATAATAGTCACATTTGCATCGGAAATAAATAACAACAATTACCATCCTAATGATATCTTCACACCATTCATAAATCCCGCCAACAATAAGTAATTACACATTTCATATAGCAATACAAAGCATGAACAACATAAAAATCTAAAAAAAGATACACGTACACGTGTCTGAGTCGGCGAATAAACGTCATAAGCGGTGTCTCGTGTAATTTATCTTTTCAACAATCATTTTTACGGGGTTTCCCTACATCCACCCTCAGTGATTAATGGCGGATGGATTCCTGAATAATTACCAAGACTTTTAACATTCAAGTGATTTTCAATCTTGAACAAAGAATTTTCACTTCTATTTAGTGTAGTATTAAAATTTATATTGTCGTGTTCAGGGGAGATGACCCTTGAGATTATGCGCGAATTAAAAATGGCGTAACTCTCTGTGTCTTTGGTAAGCAATTTTGAAATTTACGCTGAGCGTTTATGGTGCAAAATTGATTGGTGGTGAGTTAGCAACGGAACCGGTAGAGCATTGAATGCAAATCTCCTCTCGAGTTTTAAGGGTAGTGTGCGTTATTAATATGTTATAATTGTCCCCTCGTGTGGCATTTTTATTGCGAATTAGTCGCAATCATTAATTTTTGTTTTTCTTTACAATGTTCTCAATGTTAATGTGTTTCGAGTGCCTTTTATGATGCTACTTTTATGCGAATAATAATTCTGACGTCGCATGTGTTTTGTACAGCTTCTTTGAGTGAATTATGAGTGCCATACATATCGGTTACAATGAGTTTCATTAATATTTGTTTTGTATTTAAGTTGGGCTTTATACCTTTCACGTTTCGCCGATTTTTGTTCCAATATATGCTTTATATTTAATTGTTATTTCATTGCTAATAATACAGTTTATTTCACATTTATACCATTGACTGGATTGTAAATGGGTTTTGTACACGTTTGTATGAATTTAATTACAGTATTTGAAAATCATTTTTCAATGGTACCTATGATTTGTAATTGTGGTTTCTTAATTTTAACTTTAGAGATCTAAAAGTCTTACAGACCTAAAACTCAAACTCACAGAGTCTTTAGAGTCCCGTGGATGTCAGGAGGGCTGATGGCCGATGGACCAGACTTGATCTAGAGTGGCGACCACGTTAAGGCACATACATAGTGTAGAACGCCCCGCAGCAAGATAGCCGGAGAACATCATAAAGGTGGCCGGCAGCAACGACCAAGAGAAATGGCATGCTCAGGGGAAGGCTTATGTCTACCAGTAAATGTGTGTAAGTTGATGATTGGATTCCTTATTTTATTGAGAGACGTTGGCCCTCTGTGTTTGTTTGAACTTTTTAAACAGGTGCCACGTCACCATCGCCCTTCCCGACAAAGGAGTAGAACCCAACCTCACATTATAGATGCCTGGCATCGAAAGATCACGCGGGCATTGCGTCCGTTCCTTCCTCGAACCAGCAAAATGTGGAATGGTCCTGAAATTTTCCTTTGCGCTATGATATGGGATTCTTCGAAAAGCGAGTCAACAGGACTCTTGCAGATGCCCATAGGCAACGATGACCACCTCCCATCAAATGGCTCGTCTGCTCGTTTGTTGGAATCAGTTTTTCTTTTCGGGCTATAACACTCTAGTGGATTGCGAATAAAGATCCTCTTGGGAAAAGACAATCGTTAGATTTAAAATGTTCATATACTGTTATGAATAGGTGTGTCGCTTACTACCAGGCGTACGATTTGCTCGTCCATTCACTTATGGTTAGCATGACAGAGTGCGACAAAAAAACGCAAGATACTGCTATTGTCGCATAGAAATCTCGCGTTTTATATCGCTCTCGCGCAAGTCGCCCCTTGTCGTGCTAGCGCTATAGGTATTATAAAAAAACCTACTAAAGTCTAGATTTTTTGATATTTCATTGTTTTAACAGAGAGAACCAATCTACAAACGTATGTAAAAATGAATATTTGTAAGTTTGTCCCGAATACGTTTCATTATTATTTATCCAAATGTAATAAAAATTAAAAATAAAGCCATGGTGGCCTAATGGTTTGACCTTCCAACTGTCAAGCCGAGAGTCGTGAATTGAAATCCATTGACATGTCTCAATTCGAGGAGCAACCGTTCTCCCATTGGACTACCTAAAACAACTTACTAAAAAAAATGAAGTATCTGTTAATAAATCTAATTTGTAAATTGTATGTTACAGTATTTTATTAAATTATTTTCACTTAAATTCAAACCCTAACTCTTGTAGCATACTGCCATAGTGTAATGAGATAAGTAGGGTAACTTTATTCAAACGTCGTAGGGCGGCTGTGTACGTGTGCACGCCTGCCGCGCACCGTGTACTAACGCACACATTCGCATAGTTTCGCGGTGCACTCGCGTTGCATAGCGCGGGTCGTCTCACGCGCCATTCGTTTACAAAATAGAAACTCGGTGTTACAAAAATGACATCAAATAATAGACGTGTTTATTATTGTATTCATACTCCTATAACCAAGATACAAATTTGCGATGCTGGTAATTATACCAGAATCGATACGTAACTACTGTATTTAACAAAGGTTAACTTTTCATAGATTTTTGTATGACAGGTATCATCCTAATGATCCCTTTCATTTATTCTCTTTTCTTTTTTAAGAAAACAATCAAGATAAGTAATGTATGTCTTATTGCCGCCCTTTTAAGGCTTTTCATTTTATTACAGAGGGCAATGAGTAATTTTGTATAGTTATTTATTTTGTTTATTAACTTTGCTACCATATTTTTGTTTTTTTTTATATTGATAATTTTATCGTTTTACGGTTTAAGAGAGTTTTACCATTCAAAACCAGGGCGCATTAGCTTGGCAGGAGAAATACATGATGCTGCCACCTTATGTATTTCTTCTGTCATGCAGTAATGTGAGTAATACTGCGTTTCGGTTTTGAAGAGTAAGGGTGCTGGTGAAATTACAAGCTGACGGGACTTGTCAACTCAAGTCTCAGAGTGTCGGGCCAGTGATAGTGCCCCTCAGATCTTTGCGATTTAAAACCATGAGTGGCACTGCAACTGTTACGGACAGGCGTGTCGCTTACCACCAGGCGCACAACTTGTTCGTCCTGTCACTTAGTGTCATAAAAAAGACACCACTTGCATAGGCACTACCTAGACAATTTAGACCAGAATCATTTTAGAAAAGTTCGTTTCTCACATTAGATTAACCCCGAAATCGATCCCAGAACTTCCTCATGTGCTTCACTGGACGAACTCTGTCACAAGGAGCTCTATTGCTTGAAAATAATGTGACACTAAAACAATAATGTGACAACCCTACTCTCCAAGCGAAGTACAAACATTTACGCGCCGAACAGACGGGACTGGTACTACTTGTCTTATTTTACTGTGGTATCACTAATGGCCATGTTATTGCAGTTTTCACCCTAGTGGAGTGATTTGATTTGCATGTTCAATTATGCTGTCTCGTCTGTATCAATGTCGATGCATTTATTAGCTGAATTTATCACATGTAAGAACGATGAATTTAGGATAAAGTTTAGTCGAATTGTTTTTGTTTATTGGCATGTTGTTTAGTGTTAGCAACAATATAGTCTAGTTTTCGAAAGCGAAAGGAGCTTTTTAAAATATTAAAATAAAACTTCAGCAGAACTAGACAACAAAAGTTGTATATTCGTAGTTTAACTGGTGGTCTCATCGATACATTCCTTAGTCTAAAACCTTATCTACGTCGGAGCTATGCACTACAGGCAGTTTGCATTCTAAGTTGCAGCGTAAGCGTAATGAGATGTACCTTGGTCGTCATGACTAATTATTCATTACGAATCCCAGACTACACAAATCTAGAAAACTCGGACCCACTTCAGATGTCCCTTGTACACTAAGTCCGATTCAAATCCGAGAAAATACAAATATCGCTTGTACACCTAGAGATAAAATGATCCCTGGGACATTTCGAACTGTCATTGCTTGGGTTCGGAACTAAAACGAACGTACGTCGTGCGCTAACACTCTAACTGTTTTTTTTTATTATTATTATTATAATTCATACTAACAGTGCCATTCAAGCTTTAAATGACCTGCGGGACCACTCCGTTCAGTATCACTTTGAATGTACAGCTATTGAGATTACTTATTGCAAATTGATTATAATTTCGCTATACAGGACTGGAAAGGGCAATATTGACATTTATTTAGAAAAATTGGAATTATTATTGAATAAGCTCATTGACGAAAAGAAAAGGTTTCTTCTAGTCGGTGATCAAAATGTGGATTATTTATCTGACAATAGTTTGAGACGGCGGGTCGACGACGTACTAAGTAGTTATGGGTGCTTTAATTTAGTTTCCTTTCCCACTCGCGTGACTGCTGACTGCGCGTCGTCCATCGATTGCGGTATAACAAACTGCGGTCGTGAATGCCTTACCTATCACCGGTGGATACTGCTATTAGCGACCACAACGCACAGCGATATGAATTTGCAATTAAACACAGAGGAAAGGAAAACAAAACAAATCAGCAGCTGATCGAACGTCGTTGTTTTACAAACGAATCTATCTATTTATTTTATTGTGACATGTGTAACTATGATTTTAATTTTATTTATGACAACACTATAGATATTAACAGTAAATTTGATAAATTATTTAATATTTTGACATATTACATTGACATACACTTTAAGGTTAAAACATTTAAATTTCGGAATAATGTGAGAACTACGCCGTGGGTAAATGACGAGTTATTGGAATATACACGTAAACACAGGGATTTACATGAGATCAGGCGTCAGTATCCAAACAACCCAGTAATATCAGAGTGTATCACGACATATTATAATCTTATTAAATCTGAGACGTTACGTGCCCGGCAAACCTACATTGAAAAGAGGTTGGTAGAAAGCAAAAATCCATCCAAAGAAATATGGAATGTAGTCAATGACGAAATAGGTATAAAAACCAGGTCATCAAACATCAGCCTCAAAGATTTATCCTCTCAAATTGATATACCAATAAATATGGTTCCAGACACGTTTAATTCACACTTTCTAGGTGTAGCCTCCAAATATATAATTGAAAGTGATCTGTCTATGTGTAGGCAATACATCTGCAAACATCTGCACAATACAGATGTGCCAACTTTCTCTCCACCGACCATCACACGGGGCCTTATAGATAAAGTGGTACAGTCGATGTTAAAGACCCGTTCAACTGTTGACAAATATGACATATCACTAAATATATTGTTATACATATGGCCATTTATCTCAGACATTTAAGTAGTCTTATTTAATATAATCCTTGACACCGGTGTGTACCCGGATGTGCTTAAGAGTACCAGGGTGTGTCCTGTCTTCAAGGGGAAGGGTGACAAGTGTGATGTGAACAATTACAGACCAATAACAATTGTTCCTACTATATCTAAGATTCTGGAATCTATCATATCTTCCCACATAATGGGCCACCTTGAGGACAATGAATTGCTGACAGATAATCAATTTGCATATCGGCAGAAGATGTCTACAATTACCGCGGCACATAAAATATTTGACTGCTTAGTTTCCGGTCTGGATGAGAAGTATAAAATGGCGGGCATATTTTGTGACTTGTCCAAGGCCTTTGATGTAATTAATCATGAACTGTTGTTGGATAAGTTATATCATTATGGAATACAGGGTAAGAGCCACAAACTTCTCACCTCGTTCTTATCGGATCGGAAGCAAGTGGTAAAATTATCCTCGAACGGTAAAAGACTGGAGTCCATTGCTGGTACTGTGAACTTAGGAATTCCTCAAGGGTCTGCCTTAGGAAACACGTTATTTCTATTATATGTAAATGACCTTCCCACTGCCATCACAGCCGGCCTCTCCGTACTGTTTGCGGATGACACAACAGTTATAGTTAGCGCGCGCACGTACGAACAGCTGGGACACGAAGGGTGTGAGCAGCTCCAGAGGTGGTTTTCATCGAATGGGTTGCTGCTGAATATCACTAAATCCAACATCATGGTTTTCTCGGGTCGAGGTCTCACAGTTCCTCCGTGTGTAGCAAGCAATCCGATGCCGATATGCAATGAGAGTAGGTTCCTTGGCTTCACTCTGGACTCGAACCTTAACTGGAAGTGCCATGTTGACAGACTGTGTGATGATAGACTGAGTGGTGCAGTCTTTGCGTAGCGTAAACTGAAATTGCTCATTTCTGACTCTGCATTAAGACAGGTCTATTTTGCATATTTCCACTCGCTGATGTCGTACGGTTCACTCATATGGGGTAACTCCACGGATGCCAATAGAGTCATGCTAATGCAAAAACGTGCCGTACGCGTATTGGTTGGGGTAAAACACAGACATTCCTGCAGAAATCTCTTTGTAGCGCAACGCATAAAGACGCACTACTCACTCTACTTATATGAAATTATAATGTACGTTAGAAATAATCTGTCTTCATTTGGTACTGTAAATGTTTCTGGCATCCCACTTCGCCGTACCGGTCATTTGAGAACAGTCCCTCGACGCATGGCACTTGCAGAGAAAAACCCGCGTGTCATCGGACCTACTTACTATGAGCGTTTACCCGCTACTCTCAGACTTGAACCGTCAGACGAAATATTTGGGCGCCGGCTGAAAGACTTTTTCTTGAAAAATCCTATATACTCTGTAAAAGAATTTATGGACTTTAAATTGTAACGAATTCAGTATTTTCTATTTTTATATTTTTATTCTAATTTTCACCGCATTAACATGCTCTTGTATAATTATCAACTTATGACGATCCTTGATGGAGAATGATATTTGATATGTAATTTAATGACAACAATATTAAATAATGAATTGTTAATTTTGTAATTATTGTGTGCTTTTCTTATAATTTTCCTTTTTGTCTGACGATCTCAATATAATTTCTTATACTTTGACATGTAGTGCAATTTATACTGTAATGTTATATTTGAGAAATAAATGAATCTGAATCTGAAATCGCAAATATCTGAGGGACACTGCCACTGCGCCCGCCACTCTGAGACATAAGTTAAGTAACCCTTCAAAACCGGAACACAGTAATGCTGACATTATTTCTTGACAGAAATGTTACTAAACTCTATAATCAACGTATATTAAACTTCACTTTCACGTCCTCACTTATATAGTGCTTCTGTCTTCTAATAAAACAAATGGCCGTCGTCGGCTCAAAACTGATGAATGAAATGCTCAAAACATTTGACAAACTATTCCGGTTTGAAGTTTAAATCCGGTTTTGAAGGGTTACTTAACTTATATCTCAGGGAGACGGACGCAGTGGCAGTGCCCCTCAGATCTTTGCGATTTAAAGCTCTGAGTGGCACTGCAACTGTTATGGACAGGCGTGTAGCTTACCATCAGGCGCACGACTTGTTCGTCCCGTCACTTGATACTATAAAAAAGTAACTAGTATTAATAGTTACTTGTCATCCATCATTTTATTGTGTACATACATTGACCTGTACATATTCTATTCTTCACGCAAAAAATAGACTATATAAAAAAAATCTCTTCTCAATTTTCCTTCAAAAGAGAAATCGATAGAATTAAATCCCAATACCAAGTTACGAATAAAGGTTTCTTCACAATAAACATATACCTCATTTGTACGTTGATTTGAATAGATATTTTCTGTAGCACACGTTGGAAGAAATAATCCCTTACATGTTGTTCCTTGGAAAATAATGTTATTTTATTCTGAATCATTTTCTTGGTAATTTTTAACAAAGGAAAGCTTCGTTACGATTTTGTATATACCTGTTTAATATTGTACAGACAGGTACACGTGGAACTTGTATATATTAATGGATTATTGAAATAAATAAACAACAACAACATGTTAAATACGTCACGACGTTGTTTATAAACCAGCTCGTTACACTGAACCATACCAAGTTATCATTTCCACACGTAGTAAGAGAGCGTTACTTGGTACTTGGTGTAACGGGTTGGTGTCCGCAACTCGACGTCAAGGCGCCTACTTTGCGTGTGGTGGGTGCAGGGTCCTACTCGTGCCACCCAAGCTGCTCCAGGAATCTCAGCAGCCTCCTCGGTTTGTTGAAGACTTCGGGGAGCGACCTTGGCACTCCAAGGTACTTTGCCCTGTAGATGGCCACGCCGGAGCACTGTAGTAGGATGTGCGCAGCCGTTTCATGCACGCTCTGCATAGAGGGCTGTCTGTGATACCTAAATTGAAAAGGTGTTTATTGTATGGACCATGACCTGTTAGGGCGGCAGTTAGAGTGCGAAGTGCTTTCGTCGTGGAAGAAGATGTAGTGACAAAGATAGAAGAAAGAGATGCTTCTTCTTTTTATTGCATCTAATAGGTAAGGTGGCAGTACTTCCTGGGATTAGCTCTTTCAAAAGCAGCTCTGGTGCTAGTATTTGAAAAAAATGGCTACCTGAAAACATTAATGTTTCCACAGTAATGTTTGTACAGCTCCAAATTTTAAGCTGATCATATCGATATGGAAGGCAGTGGTCTCTGCCTGCTTATGTTATATACATAACCTGCCGATCTTTGGATAAAAGACAATATATTTGCAGTAATTGGCTGCAGTATTAAAAATAGCGCGGGCGAATAATTTCTTCAAAGAAGAGGACAAAAGACGTAAATGCTTGCTCCAACCACAGTTCCAGCTCAAGGAAAACTTTATCATCAACGACGAAGGTATTTCTCGGGGACCGCAAGACCGTTTAGGCTTGTGGTACACCGAGGTTCTGTGGTCACCTTGAATAAAGTATGATATGCGCCTATGATAGTCACTTCATGGTGGTGATATGTCATCGGACAAAAGGGTAGAAGCCTCTTAATCCGTTTAATATAACACCAAGTAACGGTAAGCACGAGTCATGCGCCTGATGGTAAACTACACGCCTGTTCTTAAGAACTGCAGTGCCGCTCAGAGCTTTAAATCACAAAGATCTGAGGGGCACTGTCACTGAGCCCGTCACCCTCTGTCTCTGTCTGTCAAGTCCCATCTGTCTGTAATTTTACCAAACACCTATAACCTTTCAAAACCGAAACACAGTAATGCTCACATTACTGCTTGGCGGCAGAAATAGGTAAAGTGAAATCTGCTCAGGATGCTACTGGAAACTTCAACCAGCAGGCCTTGACATTGGAGATATTCTATATGATAGATAGATACTTTTTATTTTTGGGACACCCACACAGTTTATAGAGCATTCACGTCGATATGTATGAGAACGCCAATACAACACTGTACACTGCCCATAACTCACGCAACAGTCAATAACAGGAAATACAATTTTAAAATAAACAGTAATAAAAATACAGAAATGAGATATTCACATGAAAGAAATAAAAATAAAAAAGATTTATTAGAAGAAGGAAAATATTGAAATCAGTTTACACTGATTTTCAGCCTGACCCGGCCATAGCAGCTCTACTTGATCGATCACATACACATTTAAAATGCAAACAAATTTCAAATAAAAACAATATTATCATTAAGAATTAATTATGATAAATATTAATAGCAGTAGAGCTCCTTGTGAAAGAGTTCGTCTAGGGTAGATAGCTATTTCTGCCGCCAAGCAGTAATGTCAGCATTAATGTGTTCGGGTTTTTAAGGGTAAGGGTGCTGGTGAAATTACAGGCACATGGGACTTGTCAACTTATGTCTCAAGGCGACGGGCGCAGTGGTAGTGCCCCTCAGATCTTTGCAATTTAAAGCTCTGTGTGGCACTGTAACCGTTATGGCCAGGCATGTAGCTTACCATCAGACGTACGACTTGCTCGTTCCGTCACTTAATATTATAAAAAAAAGAAAAAAATATAAATATTAAAATTAATCCATAGACATCACACAGACAGCAGTTTTTATTTTTTACTTTTTACTTTTACTTTTCGTTTTATATACTCTCTTTTAGATCTACTAGGACATTCCTCTTTAAATGCATTTTCAAGTTTGGAAGAGCTCTGTGTTCACGTAAAGGTGGAGGGAGGTAATTCCAGAATTTCGATGCTGAGTACTAATACAAACTGTTTGTCATTATGAATGTTTAAGGAAATCTGCATTCATTTATATTTGAATCCCATACCCATAAACTCGTTGATTCTGTAAAAAGCGTGATTTCCGAAAAAAAAATTTTTTTGCTTAAATGCAACCATTGCAAGTCACATACACTACCTGGTAATTTATTGTAAATAATAATTTATCCAGATTTGAATCAAACGGAATAAAATCGATTTATTAAACTAAAAAATGAAATATAAATATTTATCATTCCTTAGGCATTTCCGGTTATCCCATTGTGCCGCCAACCCAAAGAGGTCGTGATACAAAAATTTCTTGCCACTTTGAAGTTTTTGAAAGTGATAAATGATATTTCTATAGTCCACAATGCTCTTGTCAAGATTAATTAAAGCCAAACTGTTGCCTAAATAGTTAGTTAACCAATATTCTGTAGTAGGTTTTTGTATTCATTGGATTATACAAAAGGCACGGTTGCATTCGGTAACTTTTATACAGCCGACTTTTGGCCTTGTTGCCTTTTTGTGTGGTTCTGTTTGTGTTTACTTTTATTTGTAGCTATACAGGGTGTAAATTTGAGACGGGGCAGCAAGGTCGGCTACCTTAATCGTTGTAGTTACAGGAAAACGGTTCTAGAAGACTATCCATGAATTTTGAAGACATATTGATTGGCATTCACAGATTTTGAAAAAATGGTACAGTCAGCAAGAATAGAATAATTGATTACTAAATATGTCCCTACAAAATGCATGGTAAAAAGTTTTTTGCGATTTTTGACATTTCGAGTACTCTTACCTCAGTTTGTCCCATAGAGACTATTGATCCTTACCAGAGACTGGATCGAATGGCATAAAAAAAAGTTTTATATGAAATGTCTTTTATCTTGCTGACTGTACTTACCATTTTTTGAAAATCTGTGAATGCCAATCAAAATATCTTCAAAATTCATGGATAGTCTTCTAGAACCGTTTCCCTGTAACTACAACGTTTATGGTAGCTGGCCTTGCTGCCCCGTCTCAAATTTCCACCCTGTATACTTTTTATCTTTTTAAATTTCGTAAAATAACTCGATGCCTTTAAACGCTATTACGTTGAATGAGCGTTGTGTAAACACATCGAGTACATAACCAGAAATAAAGACGAAAAGTCATTTCATTTGTTTGAAAACTATTCTGCATAAACAATTCTCCGATTGGCCAGCCCGAATTCGAAACAATTAACGAGTATCGTCAGTTGTTTGACTTCTAATCGATCGATCAAGATGTAATAAAAGAAATCGAAAAAATGGCGCGAAAGCGAAAATTATACACAGCCAGGACAGTTCGTTTTTTTAAATTTCATTCATTAAATATTTCGTAAATATCCTAAATATGTGTTTTATTTTTAAAACAATAATAAATTTACAGGCGTCCCGCTCTGAGGGAAAAAGGAATAGTCACGTTAGATATAAGCCTTATAGTAAGTCGCTTTATTTGGGCCGGATATTCTTACGTCACGTTCCGCGATCCTGCGCCAGTTTTGTTGACCCAGTTACGTATCCAATTATTGTATATTCTATTCTAATAACGTTCCAGTGGCTCGATTTCATTATTTGCCAATACGGTAGTTGGTAGTCCTATGAACGAGAACCGGCGGCCACTCGATTGCTTGCGTTGGGATCGATCAACCAATAGGGTATTGACTAAGGCTCTGATCACACATTGGTACTACGTAAGTAAATAATAAGTAAGTAAAAACTTTATTTCCCCTACAAATTTGCAACAATTTCAGGTAATACAATACAAGTTTATAGAGGATAGGTTGTTTAAGCTGAAGCCTAAACCAGGCCTCTACCTCAAGAAAATCTTATCGATATTTATAAGCTAAAGAAATAATTATATAAAATAATGAAAAATTGAGAAAAAAAATTATAATGGTGTGTGTGTGTGTGATTGAGTATGAGCGCGTGTGTTATATGTGAACATGTGAATGTGTGTGCGTAAAACTGAATAATACACACACCTAATTTTGTACGTCGTAACTGGATGGAGTTTTGGCATTTAATCAAATAAACCCAAACATACAAAACAAATTTGAAAATACAAAATCAGATAAAAATTCTTAATAAAGAAATTGCAGGGTTCTTATCTGGGTGCATTGGATAGTGCTTTGTATATACAGAAAATTCCCTAGTTTGAGACTTGAGAAATAGTGTTGTTGTCTTCCACATTATTATAATTAACAATAAGGGAAAGTTTGAAAATAGGAAACACAATGAAATAATAACAAAGCAATTTCATTCCAATTTAAAATCTCGATTCAGTATTAACAGTGACCATGTGCATATACCCTAAAGAAATAACACGGACTTCACATTGTAATGCCTTCTACATACAAAATATATTTCTGCGTACAAAACTAGACGAAATGGAAAAATGGGGCATATGGCATACCACGTTCGAACACAGAGATTCTTCAATATGTTGGCAACATTGAATTTAATTCGAATGCGTTCCATTTTTTAAAAGTTGAACGTTACGGGAAATGTATTACTGTCAATGTGTTTTTTAAATATATTTAAGCATTCTGCCACCATCACATTTTTTTAAATACGTTTGGTTTATTTTTAACGTCTAGTGACGGGACGAACAAGTGCGCCTGATGGTAAACTACACGCCTGTACTTATGGACAGGCGTGGACAGTTGCAGTGCCACTCAAAGCTTTAAATCGCAAAGATCTGAGGGGTACTACCACTGCACCCGTCACCCTGAGACATAAGTTGTCTAGTCCCATGTGCCTGTAATTTCACCAGCACCCTTGCCCTTCAAAACCGGAACACAGTAATGCTTGGCGGCATAAATTAGTAAGGTGGCTGTACTACTCTAGGCGAACTCTTTCACAAGGAGCTCTTCTGCTAACATTCTTTTTAAATTTACGTTACAGATTATGTGTTTGTCATTCTAAGTAACTTAAGTAGGTATAAGAGAAAACTCCTTGTGATGTCTTCTTTACAACAGTAATGAATGTAAGTTCCGATTTAGACGAAAATCTATGTTATGTTATCTTCATAACACAGAATAGAAATAGTGAATAGAAATATGTAAAAATGTTCATTCTTCCTAAGGGAATCCCCATTCGAGCCGAAACACGTTTAACTTCTCAAGGAAACATTTATGTGTTGGATATTTTTCATATGACATAATTGTAAATAGCAGACAAGGCATAATTACAAATTAAAAAAAATCGCTTTTATTTACGAACTCTGTGGTCGAGTGGCTTGCACAGCGGTTTTCATAGTGTCGCCATCTCTGAGGTCCCGGGTACGATTCTCGGTCAGAACTGTAAAGAAAAACTAACTTTTATATCATTTCTCGTCTTTGTGTTTGTGGTACCGCTTTTGTTTCCGACTTCCATAACACAAGTGCTTTAGTTATTTACTTTGGGATCAGAGCAAAGTATGTGGTATTATCTAAAAATACTCCTGTGCATTAATAGTAGCTAGAAGACAGTAGTAGCCTAATGGGAAAACTTTTGCTTCTCATACCTGTTCATAAGTAGCAATGCCACTCTAAGCCTTAAATCACAAAGGTCTGATGGGCATTGCCACTGCGTGTGTCACCCTAAAACATAAGTTGATAAGGCCCATAAGCCTGTAACTTCACCAGCACCCTTACCTTTCGAAACCGGAACATAGTGTCACGCGGGTCTTGCGTAATAATGACTGTAACACTCGGTCCACGTAATTATTATTGCAAGAGTTTTATTGTGGAGGTAGAAACAAAGAAAGGGTAAGGAAGGAGAAGGAAAGACTGTAACAAGAAATTATTGTATAAAAACAGATACAATAATATATAAACACTCCCTTCAGATCAAACGTTTAAAGGTGTACTTAAGGGCACGTATTCGCACAAATATTGATGCTTTATAAGCATTAATGTTTCATGACGTTTACATGATTGCAGTTTTTACGGTACCTTTCTAGTCGAGATTTAGTAGCAGTAGAGTACCTTGAGAAAGAGTTCGTCCAGGGTAGTACTGCCGCCTTACCTACTTCTGGCGCCAAGCAGTAATGTCAGCATTACTGTGTTCCGTCCCGTCACTTGATGTTATAAAAAAAATATTTCAAGGCAGTGACGACGAAACGAAGCAAAGTAAAAATGACGAAGAAAAAGAATTAGAGAACGAAAGATTCAAAATTTCAAAAGTACGTGGCCAGGAACCAGAGAAAAGGATGACAAAAAGATGGGATGCCGATGAAAGTGGTCGCATTGCCACACCCTTATTACTGTTTGGGTGCAGAAATAGGTAAAGTGGCTGTATATCCCTGAACGAGGAGCTCTACTGTTACTAAGGTACTTTTGTAAGTTTAAGAACAACACCTCTCATTAACGGTAAGGGAAAACATGTCGAAGAAGGTTCACAACTCTTGGAAAATGTGTTAAAACCCGAACCCGCTTTGTACCAGCTTGGCGGAAGACCATGACCTAAACAGTGGGACGTATAATAGAACACTCAATTGTAATAAGGCCAAATCTTTTCTTTACGATACCAAGTGACTGGTCAAACAAAACGTGAGTGTCTGGTCGTAAGTGACTGGTCTAACGAGTATACTGTGAAACTCGTGATAATGGTACTGGTACAACAGTAGAAAATTTATTGTGGTACAACTGAAGCACCACCAGAATTTCTATAAGAAGATGCTTTACTCTCCTATTGCTATGCAAAGGCCTGTAGATGTTATTAATTTAAAATCCAAATGTTTTAATAGAATACTGAATATCGCTTATAGAAAACTTTTTATTAAGAAGTTTATATTTAATTGACGAATTAATTGACTTTCCAACAGATAAATCCACTTTATGGATCAAACAATAGAGGCGAAATCCTTTAAAGATCGTAACTCAAAACAATGACCTACCGAACTAATGATTAATTCAAAAGTCGCTGGATTCCTTTAGAGATGAGGCCACGAAACCTACGATTGTGTAACGGTGTAACTTGCAGTACGGTGTAACTTATCAGCAACATATTCAGGTTAAGTTACGACATATGTAATGTAGGTACTGCTCGTACAAGTTTTCTATTCAAAAATGTTAAGGGTATAAAGAAATATGTCAAATCTTTATGGGCAATATTAATTACCTCTTCATCAATAGAATCATCTGACTGTTACTCAGTGGGAAGAACGAAAAAGGCAAATTTTCAACTCTTTTCACCTCATACATTCAAAACGCGGATGTGTCGTTGTATACATAGCCTTTTTTGATCGGAATTGTTGTTTGAAAAAATATTTATTCTATTTTACTCATAAAAGTGATTAGAACATTTCTAATAAAAATAGGGTTTGTTGTAGTTTGTCGTTTGACACTTTGAAAGTTGCTGGTTCTCCTCGAGCCGGCAATATGAAGCAAAACCTACTAAAGAACAGTAGTTGTAATAAACTTTTTTTCTGTTACTTGATTGTTGCAAAGAGAATCGGACGAAATCCGTCTAATTTCCCGCTTTTCGCTCATCTCATGGCCTCAAAGTTAAAGCTAAGAGTGGAATGAAATAAAACAATCGGAATTGAAAAACGCCCCCGAAGAGAGGGGACGCGTAATTATTAAATTGAAAACCATGTTTTTGTTAACAATCGCAACCCTAGCGCTAGAGTTGACAAAAGGCCTCGAGCCAACTTTACACTCATAACTAATCTAGGTTTGTTTTGGAGGGTGAGAAAAACAATGGCTAATGGGGTATGAGGGAAGGTCTACGTTTTGAAGTGGTTACTTTTACAACTTCAACCCATTAATAAAGAATAATAATCATATCATTAAACAAAGTAACTGAAAGAAATAGAATACAATGAAAAAACACCCGAAACGGCAGACTCTACAAGATGTAATAGTACACCAAAATATAGCTAAGTATATATTTAAAAACATCAATGTACTGTCAGCACAGTTGAAGCCTTACCAATCCCAAAACAGTTATGTTTGCAAAAATTAGACGACATCACATCATATACGTTGTTCTGATCTCAAAATATGTATGTAACTAAAGCACTTGTGTTTCGGAAATCGGAAACTACGACGGTACCACTAACACCAGAATCGAGTCATGTTTGTATATAGAATTTGTGTATAGAAAAGTTAGTTTTCCACATTGACCCGGCCGGGATCGAACCCGGGACCTCAGAGATGGCGACACTATGAACCGGTGTGCAACCCACTCAATCACGGAGATCATCATATACAGTTGAGTCTCGATCCTCATTTTATTGATCCTTTTAATAAAAGTAATATATCCCTTAAACGCAATCAGTTGACAAAAACAGCTGATTGCACGCAAAAAGAATCCTTAAGGTGGTAAGGCGTCAACTTTGCTGATAGTACCACCTTGACTTGGCGATAAATCACACTGAAACCTGCATGTTAGAGAAAGTTCATAAAATTTTTTGAAAACATGTTTAGTCTCCGTCCACAGAGATGACGAACTATGATCTAAAACCTCTCCTAAAAGCTTACACGTGGCCGACTCAGTGCAACCACCCACAACGCAAGGCAAAGCACTGCCCAGTAGCGTTGAATTTCTGACTATATACCAACAATTCGACAGATATTTTTACTCTCTTTTTAATCTTACTGAAATACAAAAGAATTAAACTGTAGGATCTTACACTGTAGACTTACATCAAAACATTTTGTACTGAAGAAAAACAGAAACGAATGACTAGGCAGTGTGGTCTCTGACCTTCGCCTGTTCCTTGCGGTACGAAGGAAAACAAAAAAAAGATATTAGAAATAGATGGAAAGATAAAACGTTTAATGTTTTCCCACAATCACACTCAAGAATTTGAAATAATTAAGGAATAAATGAGAGAAATTAAAATTAACAAACATAATCTCAGTACAGAGTACTAAGAAAACGGACCTCACAAGTACGTGGAATTACGTCTATTTGCTAAGTTTTATTGAAATATCCCCTAGTTCGCCACTATACAGGACTACGACCCTGGAGATAATAAAAATCGGTTCTCACTACTCAAAGTATATGGAGAGACAAACGCCTTGTATTGGAGAATAGCAAAATCAACCATTAAAACAATAGCTCCTAAATTAAAGTTAGGCGCTATTTATAAAAATGAATCTTCATGCGTGAACAGCCATCCTTAGAGGTGGATGATTTTCTTCAAAATAAAATGAGATAGACTCTATATCTCGATATCCACTATGGAAGTACCCCCTTTCAAACAAAAAAGAATCATGAAAATCGGTTCACAAATACCGGGCTTATCGCGTAACATACATACATACAAAAAAAAAGAACATACAGTCGAATTAAGAACCTCGTCCTTTTTTGAAATCGGTTAAAAATAAAAGGAAGATATTAAATACATGTAACTGCTACAGTAATTTATGTAATATGTGTGATTATTACAAAGGCAATCCGAATTTTTTTTTCAAAGATCTGAGGGAAACTGCCACTGCGCCTGTCACCTTGAGACGTAAATTGACAGGTCTAATTTACCTGCAATTTTACGAAACCGTTCACGAAAAACAATTCTTAGGCTTAATCATTTATTTTTAATAATAATAATAATTAGTTTTTAAGTGTAAGTAGCGTAAATTATTGGATAAGTATAAGTATTAGATATTAATTCTATTGTTAGACGCCTGATGGCATGTGATGGCAGCGATACATAAATATATTTTAATGGTTTTTATTCGCTGTTTTGTGTTTCATTTTGTAAACTTTTTACAAACTAAAAAAGAAAAAGAAATGATGTTGTGGTCCTTTAAGAAAGCTATGATGTCAGAGACAAACAATTACTTGAACATCATAACACCTGAGACGCAAAACGACTAATTTTTTTTGAAACCTCTGGTTATTATAATTCCATTGAGGCTCTACTGCAACAGTTGCAATTATGATAATATTTGTTATTGTGCTCAAATCTAGTTGCAATGGCAATGATGGCACTCATTCATCCAATCACTAACGATCGCCTTACCAAATTATGTTTACCTTACCAAAACTACTAATAATTTTCATCTCGTTCAGCAATTTAATAAACGTCGACATAATTACATATCATCACGCCTGTCTCCCACCGGGATAAGCGGAGGCTATGGACCTTCACTTGCTACGCTCCCGACAAACCTCCTTCGCCTTCTCCACTCCCATCAATCTCTTCATATATGCCCGTTTATTATTGGTGCTTTCAACCCGTCCCTTTTTAATATTGAGATATGTTCGCCCAGGTCTACCTCTCCACACGCTTCCATCCACATTCGCTCTATAAATTTGTTTCGTCAATCTACCAACACTCATTTCTCTCCTACAGCACGCCCTTCTGGCGGAAGTCTCCAGTAGCGCCCTGAGTCGAGGTCCGTGCCCACTTGGGCGCGCTCAGGCCCGCTACTTAGCTTTAAGTTTATTTTAGGGGTTATGAGCCTTCAGCTCGCCCTTTTCTCCGGTGGCGCAGTCAAGGCCATCAGCGGCCAATTGCAACATGACCAAACCATCGAAGCATCCCTCTCTCAATCCTTGTCATATCATCTTTCGACGCTCTCTTACTATACTGACATAGACCTAGACAGACTTTTATTGGCACGAATACAACAACACGAAACTACACTAAAAACAGTTTACATGCAAATAATTATTTGACATATACTTACAATTGAAATTGGAACAAAAATGCGAAGTAGATAGAGTATGGTCTGTGTTGTAGCGTCATACCAACACGGGACTTATATCAGTATAATATATAGCTGTAGTAATTTATTTATCACAGCGCTGATTTCCAGTAAGCCCGTAGCGCTCGACGCCAGCAATAAACGCGAAATATTATAAATACTGCTACATTACTGTTATTATATATTATGATTAATATGTAAATAAATATATCATAAAAACAAGATAAATAATTAAAATATCAAAATTCTTTTACTAAATCCCAAATAAAATGGTATTATATGGTTATACCCTATCAGCGATGCTTTTATCTCGAAAATGCAGGAATAACAAGGCCGCCCGTGGGCGAGTCGGCTTGGTATCATGTATGGAATGTATTTTTTAGGTCACGTAATTGGAAACTACGCCATCGACTCGCCATCGAAGAGCAGAATACCAAAAAATGCTATATGCTATGGTATGGCATGGCATATAGCTATGGCAGTTCAATAGTAGCTCGATGGCTAGCCATTGTTCTTAATTTTTAGCAGAATATCAAACGTACAAAATCCTGCCATTGAGACTCTATGATGGGATTAATTAAAATTATCAGAATTGTGGCTCTATTTTTCTTATAGAATAGTAAATTTGTTATTAATTTTGTTGTAATGCTAGTTTAGGGTTACCTTTATGAAATGTGTATTGAGTTACTTTCCTCAATCCTAGACAGTCAGGTTATTTAGTTAAAAAAAAAAGGTTATTTAGTTGATATTTGTTCACTATAGCCCCTTCGTAATAAAGATTTTTCAGTTTTCCTTTAACTTTGTTTATTGAAGGAACTTACCAATAAGAAACTCGTCCTTTTGCACCTAATTACTTAATATAAGATAACTTGAAAGTAACAAATAATAATTGTAAAACGAACACTCCGTTCTTGCAAACCCTATCACTAAGTTCCAACAACGAGTTGGATCAACCAGTTCACGATGAAATTTTCTATCTTATTTAACAGAGTTAAAGCTGGATTTCTTCTTTTTTTTGTATATTAAGCATATTCAAATTATCTTTTCCATTATTTAATATAATAATGCCCAAATATCTGCTTATTCCTAGCTTAAGTTTTATATATTCCATAGACATCATCTTTCCTCCAGGATTGGATAGTGGTCAAATTCTTTTAAAATTTAAAAAGAAGACATGGTCACATCCAAATTAGAGAGACTTCATTGGCGACTCTTTCGATCAATGAATCTGTAGAATATATCATCCCTCCATGACTTATGAAATAAATTAAAAACAGGCGCTTGTCGCATTTTCCACCAAAACAATAAAAAAATATTAACAAATGAAGAGGCAGTATGGTCAAACCTTTGCCTACCCAAATAAATGGGTGAAAACAGAAAAAAAATAATATAACAACAGTTTATTGATAGCTAGAATTGGCAATAATTCAACAGATTCCAGAATTTGTGTGAATAAAACCAAATAAAAGCTAAGAAAGCTCAGTTATAACGATACACGCAGTGACTGCTATAATCATCAGTACATTATAGAATTCTCAAATCCTATTTAGTCCCAGACATTTACTTTTTTAGGTTACCTTGAGTCTGTACGAACAAGTCCTCGGACTAGTGGTAACCGACACGCCTATCTATATGCCACTCAAATCGCAAAGATCTAAGGGCTCCTGCCACATGAGACATAAAGCTGACAAATCACATATGCCTGTACCTGTAGTTTCAGAACGCTCGGAACGCAATAATGCTCACTACCAACTTTTCCCAAAGAGTTATTGATGTGGAGAACTAAATTAATAATTATAAAACCATAATTCAATCTTATCCATAACCGTGGTAGCTAAGGTTTAGTTTTGAATGGTACCAACTTGTAGTCTACACTCGTGTAAAAATACACTGTCAACAGTTGTTTCATCCGTTGTCTACTTATTGATCTTGGTAAACTGCCTACTTTATTAGCTACTACTCCTTTGTTAGTATCCATAATAGATATTCAGAGGATAATTAAGTATATCTTCCTTGCCGTTACGATGAAACATATCAAGTTTACGGTATCACTGTTCGAACTTCATCTCATTAAGAGAAGAACTGTGTGAAAACTCCTAACTATAGTGTCCAAATTGACCCCAGACGCGTGTTTTTAAAACGATTTAATTTATGAAAATTAAATATTTGCTTTGTTAATTTTATTATCTAGTCCAGCGTTTACTTTGTTAAACATTATGTATGAACTCTTCAGTTCAGAATATCTCGAACGCATTGAGCCAATTTTTATCTAAAGGTAATACAAGAAAACAAAATATTTAAATAAAAACAATTTAGTGTTTATTTTATGGCATTAACAAAGTTTCCTCAAATACTATTATAATACATCGTTGGTACTGACATCGATTTAATTTAGTTACTAATATTTACAGCTGTGACGCTAATAACTTATAATTTAGTTAACTAATTTACAATTACAACTATACTACGCTTGGAGTCAATAAATAAAATACACTGATTTCTAAAGTAAAGCGAGACACGCCACAGAATCATAGAAACAAACAAACTCAACAAATTGACTCACGCAATGACAAAAACGTAAATCAGGAAAGCGCAAATCTTATATATTCAGCTAAATGTAGTGATACCTACGGAAATAAATCTCTTTTTGGTACCAATCTCACTTCACATAACTAACAAGCCGGCGCTACGTTACCTTATATATATAAAGATGCATCAAAAACAAAAATCACAGTTTAAACTCAATACGCGACCCCGACGGCCTACCTTAATTCTCAACATATATACAGGTCACTGATATGAGATTCACTCGATTTACAAATCCAACTCTAACTCTAGAATAAATAAAATTAATAAGACTTCAAGTTTCACTGTCCTTAACACTAGATGTTGCATTGCCGTCCTCAAAGGGCGGGGATCCTTCAAGGAAGGCAAGTCGGCCTTCAATATATGACGGAGACCGGCCTCCGCAACTGGTCATCGTGGGGGCTGTGCTGCGTCGGGGTTGAAGGTGACACTGGTGAAGAAGGCGCAGCTCCATACTGATGGAACAATGCTGATGAGAACGGTTTGGGCTGCGCCACAGGCGACGTGTACAGCGAAGAGTAGAACGATGACACGACTGCTGCAGCCGATGACGACACCGTCGGCAATTTCTCCGCCGTCGGCGCCATGAGTTTCGAAAACTGCAGATGATCCAGTTGATGTGGGAAGTATGGTGGCACTGTGGGGTACGGCAATGCGTCCAAGTGTCCGACGCCGGGAGCAGGGCCGGCGAAATACGGAAGCGGGAAACTCGGGAATGCACCGGCACCTGGCGCTCCACCCTGTGTAGGTGGTTTTGGCTTCCTACGCGGCCTATACTTGTAATCTGGATGTTCCTTCATGTGGAGGGCCCGCAGCCTCTTCGCCTCATCAATAAATGGTCTTTTCTGCATTTCTGTTAACAGCTTCCATTCAGCTCCGAGACGTTTAGAAATCTCTGAATTGTGCATCTTCGGATTGTCCTTCGCAATTTGCCGTCTCTGCAGCCTGGACCAAACCATGAAGGCGTTCATCGGCCTCTTAATGTGACCCTCTGATTGTGGAGAGGAAGCAGGCAGCGGCTGCGGCGCGCTCGGGTACTCCGGCAGCATGCCGTGATGCATGGTAAACGCGTACGGATGATGACTCAGTGTTGACATATTGAATGGACTTTGAATAAAACTTATCAAAAGTTCTATTAGAGCATTAGCTCTATGGTGTTGTATGGCACAAAGCGGTGAATGAGCACAGTCGATCAGGCGGTTAAGTCGCGTCGAAGTCGAGCGGTGGACTGACGAGTTCACTTGGTGTTCTCGTAGGTCTCGGTGTGCGGGGGGCGCGGCTTGGGGCGGCGTGGCGGCGGCCAATAACGGCGCGATTTGTAAAGCCTGCGCCCCTCCTCGGAGGATCATGCCGTTTCTTTCTAACTTACGTGGTGACGTGTATGTTTCGTCTCTCCCGCAACAATATCACCCCGCGGTCGTACAGCTGTTTAGAGGCCTGTACCGAGCTTAGGCAGCTCTATGCGTGATGTAACCGCGGTAATAGAAAGGCAAGAATGTTACTTATACATTGGGCTACACTATTAAGTGTTGTTTAATAACGACTTTTCATACACTTTACAATATTTTATTTATTGCTGTCAATCTACAAATAATGTAACACATGGTGGATTCTTGCATTAAATCCATAATGTATCAAAAAAGGCCACATAAATCACCTTTTCCCGCTAACTGGTACGTGGACAAGAGCACGTCGAGCTTGAAAATTAAAATTCAACCCTATAAAGCTTATAAGAACGATTCAAAGTACAAAGCCGATGTGCGCTTGATCAATTTTATTCATTTGGTTGTGAAATGTAATTTCTATTAAGAAATCGTTATATCTTCACTGATAAAAGTACCAAGTAAAATTGTTTAAGCGCTAAGAAATTTTAGCAGATTTTGAAATCATTTCGAACTAAATTTAAATCCCTTTTGACAATAGTGGATTAGGCTAGTTTAATAACTTCAGGCTATTATAGTGTATATGAACACATACTGAACAAAGGTATCTTTGTCCACAAAGAAAGCCTTGTCGTAAAAATTGGTTGCGAGTCGATTATTTATACCCTCATTGGATGCACTGTTTGCATCTCTTGGTTATCCCTTACCTGTCTTCTAAGATCATTTACGAGAAGTTTGGAGCAACTAGTAACTTTTAGAGCTTAGAGAGTTCTTTCAGGGAAATACTGCCACCAATATGAGCATGACTGTGTTCCGGTATTGAAGAGTAAGAAGGGGTGCTGGTGAAATTCCAGGGATATGAGACTTGTCAAGTTATGTCTCAGAGTGACGGACGCAGTGGCAGTGCCCCTCAGATCCTTGTGATTTATTTTGGATATGCGTGTCGCTTACAAGCTGGCATACGATTTGTCGTACCGTCACTTGGTAATTATAAAATAAATTGACCGGTCTTCTTCTTTCCGAGTCAATGCCAAAGACCAGCAGAAAACCAGTGTTATATTTCTTTGGCCCAGTAAGCAGCCACCTCTATGCCACTATCTTTTGCCTTTGGCAGGTCTTCGCGGGTGCGAATGGTCGGACACAGTGGGTATTAGAGCAAGTGAGATATACTTACTCGTCTGTGTTTGTCAGGTCTTACACGGCGAATCGGATTGTCCTGAACTTATGGGGCAACTAGTAAGGCTATTTGCCCCAGATGTCCCTAAAATAGTTCTTAGAAAACGACGTCGTGAACTATTCGCTGTGCCCTTTGCGCGTACAGAATCGCATAGGAGCTCGCCGTTGCTCCGTGCCCTCGCAATGCTCAACGAACTCTTGGCATCAGCACCGGGGTGTGATTTGCTTGCGTGGCGATGGGTTGCTGTATGTTGTGAATGCTTGAGATTCTGTGAAATAATGGATGCTTGGGAGTCGAGTGTATATGTATGAGATATTTTTCATCTGTCTGTTAATGTCATTATTAATTCCTTTTTTTTTAAATTTTATTATTTTTTTTTTATAATTATCTTCGTTTTCACGGTGCATTAGGTCTTAATTATAATACCTTGTAAATACATTTACAATAAATAAATAATAAAGAAATAAATAAAAAATAATACTTTGTGTGGAGGATCCGCAAGCACAATGGTTTTGAGTCGGATTGATAAATCCCCATTTCACCATGTCGTCTCTACATTGGCCAACTTGTGATCTGAAACGATTAAGGGATTTTCATACTGACCACTGCAACTCGTGCGCAGAGGGAAGGCTTTCGGCTGGGGTAATAAATTAAGAGGAGCAGTGAGTTTGGCTTGCCAAAGTTTGCAACTCGCGTCTGTTGGGCTACCTTCTAATTGACCGGTGATTTTTGATGGTAGACTTCACTGGGAAGAGAATAACAACTGAACACAAACATTTTCAGATTATTGTAGAAATAAAAATCGATACATCTATCTACACCTGTTAATTTTGTTAGAGTTTGACAATGATTGACAAATACAAAATATCAATACATCGAGTATATAACCAGAAATAGAGACGAAATAAGGACCATAACCCCGATGTATCAATACAAAAATTGAACACAAAAAAAAATCATTCGATCTGACAGGATAGTTGCCCTGGACTGCGATCTATATGGACCTAGGTCCTGTACTCTGAAACAATTACTGTCAAATAAATAATACTTGACTAAATTTAGAGACGCATGGTGCGAATAAAGCTTCATAATAGACATTGTATTTTTAATTAGGTCGAGTATTATTTATTTGACAGTAATTGTTTCGGCCGGACATCGGACAGAGACAGAGAGCAGACCCCCTGCTCTCGAAGCATGAAGTCCGTAGTTATTGCCGTTTTCCCAGTATGGATGACATATGGAACGAAAAGACGGACTTCAAAGCTGTCAAATTGCATTGTCATACATTCTTACTTCTAGTTCTAATCTCAGCCAGTTTGAATAAATTTTTCTTTGTGTTTGATCCTTGATTTAATAATTATAACACACCAGTGAAGTCATTTCACGAAAATAAATTAATATCATGGTAGTAAAACATCATAATATTTATTACCTTCAATATTAGACATAAACGTAGCAAATGCTGGCCAAAATTATTTAAAAAAAATTGAATGATTGTACAATACATAATATGAAACTCATTCTTTTTTAACTACATTTATAAAATACTTTAACTTTTATCTTTCCATTTCTAATAAGAAACACTTATAAGATTTAACTGTGTAAAAACAAATTACATTAAAATCCTGTTTTAAGTAAATAACACTACAAAACTGAAATCATTTTACGCAAAGTTCCAAGTTACTTAATTCTTCAACCTTAACATCTCTCTCTTGATTTGAGAGCTAGCTCTACGAAGGTTTATCTTCGACGTCCTTATACTTCTTTTAAATTAATTTGCTCATTTTCTGGGTTCTTCGTCCATGCTGGCCTTATTTTCCTCCTACCTTCCCCTTTGCTCCTCCATTGTTTTCGAGATGTTGTTTCTTGCTTCTACTCGTAGGTATCTCATTCCCTAGCTACCTAATTATTTCTTTATTTAAATTAACATTATTTAATATCACACCGTATTCATTAATTTATTAGAGATGTAATCAATTTTTGACGGCATTTCCTCTCTGAATTCGTAAACTTATTATGTGGCGTAAGTAGCTGTCATTCTTCTAATCATCGAAGGCTTTAACGAAGCAATTACAATAAAATGTCATAGTATATTATACTGACCGAAATAGTACAATGGTTTTGTTTTCACCACGAATAAATTTATTGGTATTGAATATGAATAGAATGACGACTGATTTCGTAGATATTTAACAACAATATTGTAAAAAGGTATTGATAAACATACATATATATTACATGCTAAATCAATAAATATTATTACATTAAAACAAATTATTACTTAAAAAAAATAAAACGAAACAATATTTAAAAAAATGTATGTTTTAGAACTCAATTTCTACGTAAAAAGACTCGTAACGCCATCTGTTGAGTTCTTGTTGAACTAAACTGGCAGTATGGAGAATGTACATTTTTATTACGAAAAGGTAACATTTCACTCAGCCTCCTTTTCTATCCAAGGAAATTTATAATTTCTTCATTTCTTATGTATTAATTTTTTGTCGTTTATGTTTAAATAACATTAGAGATAGCAGAATTGTGTTTATGATAAATGAAGTCGATAGTAACATTAGATTTCATGGACATCTTTAATGTGAGACCACATGTTTATTGCAGAGATGTCATCCTTATTATTGATCCTATTGATTAGTATAATAAAATAGAGAGTGTTTATTTTTGTTGGTTTAATTCCCAGTTCAAACAGCTTTTCAAAAAATCAGTGGATACATTTATTTATATTAAGAAAAATAAAAGAATATATCCTTTCAGTAATATTAGCTATCTTAAGCGTTTAAGGCCCCCTTGATGTTTTATTAGATTGATTTATTCTACTCCGTATAAATATTTCGAAAGAGAGGTGAGGAGTGCGTCACGGTGCAGTGGCTCTAGCGACAAAACGTCTCACTCACTCAAAACAACCATATTGTCTCAGGCGATTCTCCCGAAATTCACAGCCTGCATACAAGACAAGGAACGTCATGGTAAAGGTAATAAAGGAATTTGCAAAGTCAAAAGCGTGCCGAACATAAACCTAACTACCAAAAATTTAAAATTAGAAAAAAAATTACTTACTCGGCTATAATGTTATCATTGTCTTCGAAACTGCCAAAATTCTTTTCATTTTTTTTAATAACTGAACAATAGAAGAATTATTACGAGACAATAAGACAAAGGTTTTAGTGTGTAATTGATAAAGCGTGCCGCCTGGCGTTACCTGTTTTGGGAAATTTGGCTAGCTGTTACGTTGTAAATTTATATTTAATACAACAAAGTAACTTGATCTAAAAATGTTATAGACTAACGGCAATACATTCGATACGAAATGAGCCTGTTGACTTACGAATAGTATTCCTAGTTCAGCCTTGCACATCCTGGGTAACAATCCGTGAGCACCACCGCGATGGCAACTCCAAATTGGTGCTATGTAATATTTAAAATACAAGTTTTACTTTGAACTTTTGAATTGGTGAACAATGTGACCACGTGTTATATTGTATTTTGGTATTTTGTAAGAAATAACAAATGGTTAAAGATCTTGACCGTTAGAGTATAGCACTACCCTAAAATACATTTTCTTGTTGACTATACCACAGTACCTAAAAAAATAAGCTTGTAACTATCAGGATATCAGATGGGAATAAAATATTAATTATTGATCCCTTGCATAGAAAGCGGTTGGACTAGAAAATAATATTAAATAAATCGAATCCACCAGGGATCGGTTTTAGGGGATCAGATGGGAATAATTCGGCAAATATATCCCAAGCACAATTCAGCATGGCGGCTACTTATGACGTAATCAGCGTGGCTAAGTTCTGAGCCGCAATAATATAGTGTATACCATTGATACGATAAGAATAAGAACATTTCTCAGCGCGAGTGTCGTCTAAGAGAGTTAATTTCGATCGATTTCAATTTTCAAGAGTTCGTTGATTCGGATAACACGGTAAATAAGGTAAGTATGTTAAAAAAAATTTTTATATTTTCATTGTGTATTAACCGCGATAACTTAAGAACACGATAATATTAGCAGAATTTTAAAAAAAATTACCCATTATAAGTGACAGTTGTCATTATTAGTCGCACAAGAAATCAAATACTGTCGTAACTCAAAAACGATGGAATTGAGAAATCACGCTTTGACAAAATAGCAACACGCAAGTACAAATAATTACTGAATGCAACCAATAAATTAATATTCTGGTTTAGAAGTGGATTACTAACTGTCACGTATAAATAAAAATAATCCCATTTAAAATAAAATAAAAAACAAATAATAAAATTGTTTAATAAATAACTTATTGTACCAAGGAGTAACAAGACTCATTATGCGAATCAATATAAAATATAACACATATACCTGAAAAAGTACTAATTGTACAGGTGAATATAAATTATAAACAAAAGAATAATTAAACAATATTCGCAATAAGATTCATTCGGTCTTTTTTTAATTTTCAAATCGTGTTTTCTCAATGCCATCATTTTCGAATTACGACAATATTTGGTTTTATGTGCATAATCATAAATCACTTATCAGTTTCGAAATTGGATGTCCGGATTCGACACACGCTTCGATACGCCGTGAGTCTATGCACACGGCGCATTTTGTACGCGCCAACGACGCGCATTTCACGAATCAACTACGCGTATACACGCCGCAGATGCACTGTAGTGAATCGATTCAAACGCGTGCAAACATCGTGGTGTAAACAAGAAACTTATATACTCCACTGGAGTTTACACTTACAATTTCAAGTAGTTACTTCATTTCAAAAATTAACAAACAAAACTAAAATTAAAACTATCTCTTATCAAAATGCGCGATACGTACGCGCGACCACAACAGCACGTCTGCGGCACGTATAGGCTCTAACTTTTCCAAAGTGTGAGAGTTTGTTTTATCATTTTATTTTAAAAAATACAAAAAAGAATAGTTATAAATTTAAAACTACGTGTCAGATAAAGATTTACAAATTTGATTCAAAGCATTTAAGTTTATTGGAAAAGAGCAACCCCTAGAGCTTCTTACTCTTTCTTCTCAGGGAAGTTAGAGATCAGGTACATTATTATTTTGCTTAATTCAAAAGTGGTCAAGTATTTACTTTTACGCACTGTAATTTATTTATATAGGTAACAATTTTTCTTGTAAATCTCACAAAAAATTATTCACCTTTCCACTACACGTATCTATTAAGAGAAAACCCGTACAAACAAAAATCCTTAGAGGTGTGTTTGTACAGTACCATTATAATTAATTAGGCCTTCACGCACTTGCATACGGCAACATAGAGTTGCACTACGTATACATGGCATATAAAAACATGACACCTAATTACTTATGCATGCACACCGCAACAAAGGTCTGCCTGCAGTCATCCAGATCACAATAATATGACCTGCTAATATTAGAGATGTTCGGCGATCGTATCCAAAAGATATCCGAAATATTTTAAATACGAAACTGTGACTCACAAACCGTCCAACTGGTGGAATCCGGTTTTTAGTGCTTGAAACTGAAGTAACCAAAAGTAAAGTGATACGAAAGCAGTTTCACGTGTAGATCCAGAACACACGTGAAGAATAATGAGTGACAGTGGTAACCCCACTACAAGTCGAGTGTAGACATCGGCAACGACAGAGGACAGATAGATACATACGTCCTCAAAACAGGTAATCGCTGCTTGCTAATCAACCGCCGCCGCCGTCACTCCACATTGGCCCAGCGTGGCGCACTGATTCCTCTTGGAAGAAACCCGTACCCAGTAGTGGGACATCTAATAAAGCAAAAGTCGTTTGCATTAATGGGTAGTGTGTTCCCTTAATTTAAAAAACGTTTAATTAAGGGAACATTCTACCTATTGACTTTGAGAGCTTGCTCTGTTTTAATTTTCTTGCATGTATTGTGTTGCGTATGTTGTTTTTTGAATGGTTAGAATATAGCGCTCTTGACCTCCATCTCACCTGATGGAAAGTCACGATGAGGTCGACGATGGAGCAACCAATCTTGGGAATATTTACAACATATGGGTGGAACCTTAGCTTGCGTCTAGTCCTCTGATGATAAAAAGGGAATGGCGGAATGATTTCACGCAATTCTGTCGCACACTCTCCGTGATAAATATCCTTATTTATTTATTTAACACATTGCAACAAACAAACAACGTCATCAATACGTACAGTACCGTAAAACCCATAACTGGTTTGACTTAATACTGTTGAATACATCTCTGACCACATACCATAGTTAGTATGATAGTCACGGAAAGTACTGCCACCTTACCTATTTCCGCCGCCAAGCAGTGATGTCAGCATTACTGTGTTCTGGCTTTGAAGGGTAAGGGTGCTGGTGAAATTACAGACACGTAGGAGTTGTCAATTTATGACTCAAGGTGACGGGCGCAGTGGCAGTGCCCCTCAGATCTTTGCGATTTAAAGCTCTGAGTGGCACTGGAACTGTTATGGATAGGCGTGTAGCTTACCATCAGGCGCACGACCTGTTCATCCCGTCACTTGATATAATAAAAAAAATTCTATATACTAAAAAAACCTGGTTCAAAATCAAAATTACGTTATGGGTTTGTGTAATACAAGTGTTAATTATTCGGATATATCAAAATACCATACACTTCCAAACATCCCTATCAATGTTCTACCCATCTCCCTCCAACGAATCCAAATAAACAGAGATAGAAGGTATTTAGTTTTTCTATCCCCCATGACGACAATGGCGGGCAACGTCTGCGTTAATGCCTATTTGGCTTCCGCTTTAATTTACTCAAATTTCCCATGACACCTACCCGATGTGACCTTATGGTGGGTTTTCCAGGCCCGGTTTTGTAATAGTTTAATGGGGATTTAACAAGGTTGGTTTTTTAATCAGTCATCATTTATAGCATCATGTGTCACGGATGACGGAAGGTGTAATAGGATAAATTTAACCATATATTTATTTAACTGATATATTTACATGACATTAAGTAAACGAAATAATATACTAAATGGAATTAATATAACAAAAAAGGCATTTCATTAAAAATTTTATCAAGAGACACACTCAAGGACATTGTATTTGTCTTTGGAGTAGCTACCAGTCTCCTAGTCAACGGAGACTTCAACGAGGAGAACAGAAAACTCATTCGCAAAGAGTTTCACCTGTTGCCTCTAGGGACTACAATTACCGCGTAGCAAAAACCTCCTCCTGATCCATACACGCAACCCGGTCTTGAGTTAAGTGAACCCAAGCCTTATCGTAGCCATCTTACGCTATTGGGGCTCCACTGGGTGGTTATCTAGGCCCATAGGTCTTCAGGCATGCGGCAGACATGACCAGCCCAACTCCATTTCAGCTTCGCAGCTTTTTGGGCTACATCAGTAAATTGAGTTTGAGAGCGTAGTGTCGTGTTCCGTTCTAGGGACTAAAACACAATTAAAATAAACCTAAGTATTTAACGTATACCTAAAATGCAATTAAAAACTAAACAATCTATTCAAAATGACAATTACGTTTACAAATTCGTCAGGGTGTGTTTCTTCGGGGAGAAGGCGAAGGCAGTTCGCTGTTCACCTGATCCCCTAGTGAGGCCAGCGGGCTCCGGACTCCGGAGCCTGCATTGCACGGCCTCACTCGTCTGGGGGACGGGTCGGAGGACAACTGACCTGCCCCTCCGTTGGCGCGGGAGCCCTGGCGCAAGCTAGGGCGGCCGGGCGGCGTCGTGGTGAATGTGCACCGACCCCACGGCGCCGACTCAACCGGCGGGAGGTAAACCCGGGGGGGTTTTAGTGGGGTAGACCCTCCAGTATGTTGGCAGACTCCCCACATAGCCCCTGAGTCTCCCTGAGCTCAGGGGTATCTATAAAGATTTCGCCCGTAAAAAAAAAAGTGTGTTTTTTACTCATTATTCTCAATGAAATCTGTATTACGAATATAATAACTGGTAGAATAACTTAAGCGACTTCCCACACTTACAGTAAGAACAAAGTGTCATTCGTCAATTCCTAGTCTAAAATTAAGGAAACTCCTGTGTTCAAACAACCTTTAAACATTCCACTCGGCAGGCGAACGACCTAAAACTGCAAGAAAGTGCTTCAGCAGCACTACTCAGCAAGACGAACGACCGTAAACCAATCTGCAAGATAATGCTTCAACGGCACTTTACACCGACGAGATTTTAGAGACCTTTTTTATGATAGTGTGTGTGTAAATGTAAATTTGTATATATAGCAATTAATTTATTATTCAAATCAGTCTTTCAACAGCAGTCGAGTCTAATTCATCTGCTGCTAGCTTCCTCTCACTGTGACCAAGACACCCTTGGCCGTCAGTAGATCGGTCTTGTGAGTCTGTGAGACCGGCAGTGACAAAATCCATCCCAACACACCCTTTTTTCCGTCTCATGGCGCAGATATCCTGTACTTATCTGTACATTTTTATTAGCACATGTTTATGGTTAGGGCTAGAACCTTTTGGGTTACTAATTGATAGACACACACCTAAGGGTGCCAGGGTTCTTCTTGTCCTACCTTATTAAGTTCAATCCTGTAAAGTTTGTCGACGACCACTGACACACCACAGACAAACAGCCATGCACTAGTCGATAAACTGTACACCCTGGTCTACGAGTACCAGAACAACAAAATTAACACTCCCAAAACACTACGTTCAGAACCAATTTAGAAAATTCATTTCCCAAATTGATTCTACAGGGAATCTAACCAAGTCCTTCTTTATATCCCAGCCAGTGGGGCGACTGACTGTTAGCCCGTTTGAATACAAAAAAAATAAAGGTATGAAAATGAATTGATGTATTTACATTCCAACTTAATTAGATTTCTAACTATCGAGTTCTATATATTTTTCAAACAAACCAACGCTCCGGGCCCTTTAGCGGTCCCATCACACCGGGTATCAGTCAACCAGGGCCATGAAAAACAAATATACTCAATTTAGATCCGAAAAATAGTTGCATTTCCTAGCTTTCTACCTACCTAAGGGTTTCAAGAACGGTTAATTTTCATTTTAACCTTTCCCGACAGCACCGGCCTCTTCCACATCCTCCCATACAAACTGAAGGTTCATTATTTTCATCAGAGCGAGCGAACTGAATAGCCGCCACGATAATACCATTGCTCTGTGGCCACGGGGGCAATGTGCATAATGCGGGCATTGTCGATGATGGAAAGTTAAAAATTATTTTTTTTTAATTATCACTTTTCATTACCGCCTTAATGAGAGATCCTTACTTATCTATTATTGTCTTGAGAGAGATGAAATGACGTGCTTTATTGTGATGTCAGTGTATACCAACAGTGTTATTTTAAATGATTTAATGCTCAGTATTTCGACGTAAATGAGTTGATACAAAATAATAGAATCATAACAATTCATCTTGTACGATGAGAACTTAAATAAAAATACGCACACTTGAAATTGAAATTGATCTCTGTTACTCGTGATAAGAAAGACACAAAGTCCAAAGTGTAACGCAGTGGACTTAAATGGACTATATACTGCCCTCCGAAGAAAGAAAGGCACGAGCAGCAAATTTAACTTTTAATTAAAAAAGAAAGCTGGTGATAAATGAGTTTAAGAATTTTCTAGGTTTTTCTGACAAAAAAAGAATAATTAGAATATGGTTTTGACATTAAAGTTTATTTATGTTAAATATACTTAAGATATATTTTATACAGACACTTTGAAAGGAAAAAGAAATTTTTGTGGTATTTTATTTTATTTATACGTATACTTTCATTGTATTCTAGATAAATAGATTATTATACACTTTATTTCCCATACACAGGTACAAAAACAGTACAAAGATAGCCTTAAAGTAATGTGGGCAAAGGCGGCCTTATCGCTAAGAGCGATCTCTTCCAGACACCTTTTGCCATATAGGAAAGCTAATCAGAGCAGGATACGTAGTGTGCCAGTAGCAAAATTTAAATTGTATAGACAAACAAAAGTTAACGTTATATTTTATCAAATAATAAATAATGATGTAATTTGTGACGCGCTTTGTCTATGCGTACGTTTAGTTAGGTCTTTGTATAAACAAAACTATGTCTATAAGTATGTTTAAGATTATACGAGTATGTGTTTAAAAATTACGAATAGAGCAACACTCAAACAAACCCTTTAGGTTTAAGAGTGCCAAGTCCTAGATAATAAGTTATTGTAATATGAGTAAATAAATAAAAATATATATACCTACATATATATATTAGTATCTATATAAATGTAAATGACCAAATAATCTTATACTTATAAATAAATATATAGACACAACAGTATCTATCGTTACTGGTGTATTATGGAAAAATATCTCAATTTTCTCTATTAGTTGTGCCTTTTTCGTTCCGCGGATATTATACAAAAAAGCTGTAGAAAATACAAATCGGATCTTCCAATAAAAAGTATTACTGCAGAAATCACAAAATAAATTTTAAAAAATAATAACGCACACGTCGCCACTCATAATTAGTAGTGAATAATTAGTTTTATTTCCTACCTTTTCTTTATTATGTTATCAGTTTATCAAAAATGTTATAGCTGCTATAGTTTATTTCTTACTGAACTAACGTTAATTATAGCGGTTAAAATAAAACTTACAACATTATATATCATTACTGGTGTATTCTAACTCTAGAGACGTAAGGAACGGAACACAAAACACGCGCACAAACACTTTGACTTAAGGTAAACAGTTTCAAAAAGATATTACGAATTTACGACTACCCAAACAGCCCGCATTATCAAAAACAAACGAAAAAGCAACAAACAATACAATAACAATCGAACAAAGACAAGCTAAACGCCGACAAACAAAAAATACAATAATGTTCCAAATTCAAAACTTAAACGTTCATAACCGCAATAAACGCTTTTCTTTAAAACTAACGGTTTGAAAAATGAAACACTGATTCCATTTTTGAATACATAATATTTTTATTGTTTTATGGCCACAGCATTCAATGATTTTGTCAACTGCGGCTTAAGGGACAACTGTTTAATTTTTTTTAAGTCGTATCCATTCCGTTGTTTTCTAAGAAGGTTTTGTTGCGACAAAGATTGTATATTTGGCTCCTAATTATTTGACACTGACACATTTTTTCATCAGCTTTCTTATACTAAACAATACGAGACTGTTTGGTACACCTACATTTAACAAATGCGTAGGCGTATAGCTTTTCGCCACTATCTCACCTGACGGTAACGGTGATGTGACTGAAGGGTAGAGTACGTCTTTCTATAAAGTGCCTATTTTTCTTTTTATGATACAAAGTGACGTCATGAGCCTAGTGGTAAACGACACCCCTGTCATTAACAGTTGTATTGCTCCTCAGAGCTTTAAATCTCAAAAATCTGAGTGACAGTGCCACTACGCCCGTCACCCAGTGACATAAGTTACAAAAGGTCCCGTGTGCTACAGGCATTTCATGCACACTCTTAACCCTTTACCTTACGTTGTCTACTGCTTGCTGGCAAAAATAGGCAAGGTGTCAGTATTTCCCTGGACGAACACTTTCACAGGGAGCTCTACTGCTATTTTCCTCTTGAAATGGGTCAAGTATACGTACGTACAAATTAAACGTACTTTCATTAACGCCTGTTACAATTTTTAAAGTTCAATCTTTCGAACCATTCGAATTTTCCGGAAACAGTCGATTATAAACATTATTGAGAATGTGGCGATACAACCGTAGCGCTTATCCAAGCGTCTAATTTGAACGCCCCCTAAAATTCGAATAGCTCCGAAAAGGCTCCGAAGCTTGAATTTTTAAAAATAGAACTGATTTTCATTCCAATTCTGAATTCCTTACCAACGTAAAAAGTTAAAAGTAAAATTAACATAAACAACAAACCAAACTCGTCTTCACGTTCCACAAAAGTTACTAATTAACCCAAGCAGACAAAGGTGATTGTCGAAAGAGGGTGCAAAGTGTTACACTCTACATAGCTTACACTTAATTCATGTAGACAAACGAAATTGAGTTTTAATTGTATGTGAGAAAGGATTTTAGATCATTTTCAAGTAATTATTGATTAGGTAGCATAGTAGACTGTATACCAATAATATTGGTGAAGCAATAATCCATAAAAGTTTTTGAGAAATAAATCGGTTGTTGGTAGCCCAGCGATTAGCACTGTGAGCGCTAGATGAGGAAGTTCCGGGTTCGATTTCGGGGTTAATCTAATATGAGAAACGAACTTTACTATAATGGTTTCAGTCTAAATTGTCTAGGTAGTGCCTGACGCAAGTAGTGTGTTTTTTATCACACTAAGTGACAAGACGAACAAGTTGTGCGCCTGGTGGTAAGCGACGCCTGTCCGTAACAGTTGTAGTGCCACTCAAGGTATTAAATCGCAAAGATCTGAGGGGCACTACCACTGCGCCCGTCACCCTGAGACACAAGTTGACAAGTCCCCATGTGCCTGTAATTTCACCAGCACCCTTACCCTTCAAAACAGAAACGCAGAAAGACTCACATTACTTACTGCTCCTCACGAACTCCTTCACAAAGAGCTCTCTCTACTGCTACTAAAATCGTCGTTATCTACGATGCTAACTCCGAGTAGCGTATATGGCTTTCCGTATACAATACATCCCTCAAGGAGATATGAGTTAGGTACGCTTTTCTAAAGGCATAAACAACTGAATATCGTACACAGTGTGATGCAACATATTAGATACGCCTTTCCAGCTACCGTACAAGTTTATGCCATTAAAAACTATTTAATACATCAACTAAGGGACGAATTACTTAAGTACGCCTTTCCTAAGAAAGATTGTCTTTTTTTATCGTTGAGTAACCTCCACTTAAACAAAGGGAAATCCCTAGTTTGAGACTAAGCAAAAGTAAAAAGTCAAATAATCTTTATTTAGATAGATAGATAACACGTTCATTCAGCACAAATAAAAAACAGAAACAAAACATTTACAATCACTTCATATAAAAGCACATAGATGATTAATTATTAATTTTATACACAAATAATGTAAATAGTGTAAGTAATGTAGGTAAACAATATAAATAATAATGTAAGTTTACAAACATAATATTAAATTATAACAATAGCCAGCAATAGGTACGGAAATTCATATTTTCAGATTTACAGGAATCAAACCCATCGATTGAGAAATATCTATGTAGTGAGACATAATATCTGCTCAGACAAAATTTATATATTACATAGGAAAACAAATTACACTTTATATTGTACCATATTCTTTATTTAAAATTCTAACCTAGGAATCATTTAATTTTTAGCCGACTTCAAAAAGGAGGATGTTCTCAATTTGACTGTATTTTTTGTGTATGTATGTTACGCGATAACTCCGGCAATTGTGAACCGCTTTTGATGATTCTTTTTTTGTTGCATTGGAAAGAGGATACCTCAATATTGGTACTATTTGAATTTGAAGAAAATAATCCTCTTGTAAGCCTGGAAAAGTAAGGGATGAATCATCGCTAGGTGTTTAAACCACTAAGTTTTTGCCTAGCAATAAAGAAGAGTCACCTTCTGAAAAATGTTTATTCCTGAAATTGAATAAATAAATAAAAAAACGGTTTCGCTCATTTTCCCGTAACCGATTTCAATAAAACTTTTCAAATACATGTAATACCACGAACGTTTGAGGTCGGTTTTTTTATAAAAAAGTTGTAAAAAAATTAATAAAAAGTAAAAAAGTATTTATTGTAACTATATTTGTAAAGTATAATTTAGGAAATGAAACTAAACTAAATGTTTTTTTCAAACAAAAAAAACAAATATACGCGATTTAAATCCGGAAAAACAGTTTCATTTCCCATGTGTAACAATCGCGAAAACCTAAGAACTCGATAAGTATAATTTAATAATTGATTTTTATATAATCTTGAATCTATATACATAGATTGTTATGTTAGGCAGTAAGTATGGTGTATATCTACCTTCAAACATTGTAACCGTAATGTATAAATTGCCTTTGTTGTGTATGCATCGTGTTGGCTTTCCTATACAATAAATAAAATAATAAAATAATAATGCACTTGAAATTGTCACATTGATAAGCTCTACCGCTCATTCGTCATTCATTTTCCCCGAGAAGAATGATCAAGAAACGCTAGAGGTAAATAAATATTAGTTCACACTTATAATTTACAATATTTATTTCAAATATTATAGACCGAATCAACCAGCAAGAGCTTAGCGGGTGAATGTAATAACCACAGATTAATGTCTCGGGCTCCACAGTTCACTACCGGTATCTTTTGTTTCAATTATTAATTTAAAAAAAAATCGTACTTTGGAATAACGAAATTCAAGTTTTCCGTATGGCTGAAATACGCCATAACGTTTATTTTTAGTCTCACATCGCCTTAAGTGTAGGTATAGTTGAATTTGCAGCTTCACTTTTACCTCGAGACTGGCACGTATCACATTGGACATATTTCGAAATGCACATAAGCAAGAGAACATTTCTAGTTACAGCATGGTCGCTGCACATCCGCCGACCGCATATCTGCTCGGCTGATCCGCTTCGAGCCGGCTGAATCCGGTTAGGTCCGGCTAGAACTAGATCTAAACCTAACGGATGTGATGGACAATAATTCTGCTAGATGGAATTATGAAATGTTTCGAATTTGGTGTACGGTATGGTGTACTAGGAATTGAATACGTACACGGTTATGTCTTCACTTATTTTTGTTTCGTCTATTTAATCATCATTTATATTTACTCGTATTTAATCTAAACGAAAACCAACTCGCTTACGCGCCTGATACACACCTAAGTTTCATTTAGGAAATTTTATTGGTATGACACGGTAGAGGAGACCCGTGCCCGGCAAGGGGTCATATAATGGGTTACTAATGATAATGAAAGAATATTTATTTTTCTGTTCCTGTACTTTAAACTGTCAATTGAAATTTCATAAACCATAAGTTCTGTACACAGAACTATAATGAGTTTCAAAAAAAGAATGTCGTATTTTTGATAATTAAAATATCAATTAGGACGGTACTCAAATGATAGACTGCCTTTAATTGTTTGGCCTTTGATTGGTTAAATTTATAATTTATAAGTTAAATTGGTCTAAAAGTCTTGCAACCGGCCATAAAAAAAATATTGGTTAAAGTATATGCTGTGCTTGACCAGTTCTGTTCTATTTCTTTGATTTTTTTTTTATAGCTTTTGTTTGACTTACGTCTAAATATATGACGACGCTGTATGGTTGAACACTTGCCTACCCCTAATAAATGGGTTAAAAGTTATAAAAAAAATTGCTTTTGTTTTTTGTCATGGATTGTTATCAAAATATACATTAAATATTGGTTCCATTTCATAATTTTATTTACTCGTAGAAAAAGTATTGTATGCAATCATTACATAATTGGGTCTTAAAATCTCATACCTATTACGGTACTCGACGTTAAGAACCCTCATTGAATAAATATATTATCGGCAGCGCTAGCACGACAGGCCGCGACTTGTGCGATAAGCGACATAGAAGCGCGACATATTGCTATTCTGTTGAAGTTTCCTTTCAAATTTTATTGAACAAATGTGTTACTTTATGCACATAAACATAAATGCCAGTTGGAATAATAATTATTTCAAAATTCTATCATTTATGTTGCCCTAGTTGGTAGTTGGCAACGCGCGCCCGCCCTCCACTAATTATCAGCCTAATATTGGTAACACTCAAATAGTCAATTTGGTGCCACAATAGCGCGACAAAATTACTTGTTTTCACACGCCGGCGACTGCAAACTGATGTTTTTAACATTAACCTGTATTCATTATCATACGTCACGACATAAAAACATCTTAGAAAAATTATTAAGCCAGTCGGTAGTAATAGAAGCTTTGGTATATAAATACACTGACATTGTCGCTTTCAATAATAATAGAAGTAATTTATAATTTTGACAAAAGCAAATCGAACTAAAATATTTTTTATCATAAGCGAATAAGTATAGTTAAGAAAGAATAGTTAATAAAAACATAGTATAATTTATTTTTTAATAATAAATTTATTTATTAATAAATAGTATAATTTCGCTATGCTCTATCGTTATCTCTGTCTATCCGACTGTATTTGATCATGGCGACCACTTCAACTATTGGGTTGGCGCTGATGCGCTCGAAGATGCTAACCCAGCCAATCTCCGCTGCGAACCCTTTGAGCACTTTGAGCTGCGAGCACTTTGAGGTCACTTGAGTACACCGCCAATGTAATTATGGTTGGCGGAGGGTAACGGACCTTTATCTCGTCACGTTAGCATGAAGTTCAGTTTTACACTGTTCTTCAAACTCATGGACTTGCCATTCCACAATCCCAATATTAAGCACACAAACATTATTGAAGGCACGTTGTCTATTTATTAACATACCTACCTAAATACTAATATTCATAAACAAAATAATTTATGGATGATTTGGTTGATTGTTCAATTATGTACTGGTTATTATCCAGAGAAGTACTGCCATCTTACCTATTTCTGCCGCCAAGCAGTAATGTGAGCACTACTGCGTTCTGCTTTGGAAGGGTATGGGTTCATGGTGAAATTACAGGCACATGGGTCTCGTCAACTTATGTCTCAGGGTGACGGGCGCAGTGGCAGTACCCCTAAGATCTTTGCGATTTAAAGCTCTGAGTGGCATTGCAACTGTTATGGACAGGCGTGTCGTAACACCAGGCGCATGACTTGTGCGTCCTGTCACTTGGTATTTAAAAAACAAACACCAGATTTAACACAAATATCAACATTTTCAAAGTACTTACGGGAACTTTTTAAGTTACATCCATTCGTCATTATGACGATATGTCTCAAAATATCGTATCGTATTTAGCAATGGAATTGCATTTCGTAGGCGGGATAAACGAAATAACTACTTACGCGAGTGACGCGTGATCGTTGGAATTGGCTCTATTTGTTTTGATTGCGAACTAATGTGCGGTTTCGAATTTCGGTGGTTTCGGGTTTTCGCGCCTTTGTGCATTTGATTGCTGGTGGTTAGTGGTTTACGTTTTGTGTTGTTACACTACAAAAATCTATAGTATTGATACGTTTAGCTCTTTCATGTTCTTTCTGTTATAATTTCTTGGTTCTAAGTTTACTATAACAATAATTTAGTAGCAGTAGCTCTTTGTGAAAGAGTTCGTCCAGGGAAGTACTGCTACTTTATCTATTTCTGCCGCCAA